>NC_091170.1:46979677-47057177 GCF_040958095.1 Procambarus clarkii | reverse complement strand
CCGACGGCAACTCGGATGGTAATCTTGGGCATAGCATTTCACCAAATCACCTCATTCTTTGGGGCACACGTGAGGAACACAAATGCGAACAAGCCTGAATGGTTTCATTCGCATATAGTCCTGGGGACCATTCAGGCTTGTTCGCATTTGTGTTCCTCACGTGTGCCCCAAAGAATGAGGTGATTTGGTGAAATGCTATGCCCAAGATTACCATCCGAGTTGCCGTCGGGGAAGTGGCTCAAATAGCCTCGGCTATCACTTCCTTTTGACGGCCGTGATGGTCAAGCGGATTAAGGCGCCCTGTAGTTACCAGTTGCGTTGCTTCTGGGAGTATGGGTTCGAGTCACTTCTGGGGTGTGAGTTTTCATTCGCATATAGTCCTGGGGACCATTCAGGCTTGTTCGCATTTGTGTTCCTCACGTGTGCCCCAAAGAATGAGGTGATTTGGTGAAATGCTATGCCCAAGATTACCATCCGAGTTGCCGTCGGGGAAGTGGCTCAAATAGCCTCGGCTATCACTTCCTTTTGACGGCCAAGATGGTCAAGCGGATTAAGGCGCCCTGTAGTTACCAGTTGCGTTGCTTCTGGGAGTATGGGTTCGAGTCACTTCTGGGGTGTGAGTTTTCATTCGCATATAGTCCTGGGGACCATTCAGGCTTGTTCGCATTTGTGTTCCTCACGTGTGCCCCAAAGAATGAGGTGATTTGGTGAAATGCTATACCCAAGATTACCATCCGAGTTGCCGTCGGGGAAGTGGCTCAAATAGCCTCGGCTATCACTTTCTTTTGACGGCCGTGATGGTCAAGCGGATTAAGGCGCCCTGTAGTTACCAGTTGCGTTGCTTCTGGGAGTATGGGTTCGAGTCACTTCTGGGGTGTGAGTTTTCATTCGCATATAGTCCTGGGGACCATTCAGGCTTGTTCGCATTTGTGTTCCTCACGTGTGCCCCAAAGAATGAGGTGATTTGGTGAAATGCTATGCCCAAGATTACCATCCGAGTTGCCGTCGGGGAAGTGGCTCAAATAGCCTCGGCTATCACTTCCTTTTGACGGCCGTGATGGTCAAGCGGATTAAGGCGCCCTGTAGTTACCAGTTGCGTTGCTTCTGGGAGTATGGGTTCGAGTCACTTCTGGGGTGTGAGTTTTCATTCGCATATAGTCCTGGGGACCATTCAGGCTTGTTCGCATTTGTGTTCCTCACGTGTGCCCCAAAGAATGAGGTGATTTGGTGAAATGCTATGCCCAAGATTACCATCCGAGTTGCCGTCGGGGAAGTGGCTCAAATAGCCTCGGCTATCACTTCCTTTTGACGGCCGTGATGGTCAAGCGGATTAAGGCGCCCTGTAGTTACCAGTTGCGTTGCTTCTGGGAGTATGGGTTCGAGTCACTTCTGGGGTGTGAGTTTTCATTCGCATATAGTCCTGGGGACCATTCAGGCTTGTTCGCATTTGTGTTCCTCACGTGTGCCCCAAAGAATGAGGTGATTTGGTGAAATGCTATGCCCAAGATTACCATCCGAGTTGCCGTCGGGGAAGTGGCTCAAATAGCCTCGGCTATCACTTCCTTTTGACGGCCGTGATGGTCAAGCGGATTAAGGCGCCCTGTAGTTACCAGTTGCGTTGCTTCTGGGAGTATGGGTTCGAGTCACTTCTGGGGTGTGAGTTTTCATTCATATATATATATATATATATATATATATATATATATATATATATATATATATATATGTATATATACATATATATATATATATATATATATATATATATATGTATATATATATATATATATATATATATATATATACATATATATATATATATATATATATATATATATATATATATATATATATATATATATATATATATATATATATATATATATATATATATATATATATATGTATACTGGCAGCAGGTTTTCTTTCAAACATGTTTCATTGAATATGACCGCATATTCTGTATTTATTATTTTCTGGTTTAGGGCTTCTATCCCTCTAACTATTTTCTTAGCATCAGGGCTTAGTTGGAATAGGAGTTCTCCAAAACTCATTTTCGTACTTTTTAAAAGTACGAAAATAGTTAGAGGGATAGAAGCTCTAAACCAGAAAATAATAAATACAGAACATGCGGTCATATATAATATATATATATATATATATATATATATATATATATATATATATATATATATATATATATATATATATATGTCGTACCTAGTAGCCAGAACGCACTCCTCAGCCTACTATGCAAGGCCCGATTTGCCTAATAAGCCAAGTTTTCATGAATTAAATATTTTTCGGCTACCTAACCTACCTAACCTAACCTAACCTAACTTTTTCTGTTACCTAACCTAACCTAACCTATAAAGATAGGTTAGGTTAGGTTAGGTAGGGTTGGTTAGGTTCGGTCATATATCTACGTCAATTTTAACGCCAATAAAAAAAAATTGACCTCATACATAATGAAATGGGTAGCTTTATCATTTCATAAGAAAAAAAATAGACAAAATATATTAATTCAGGAAAACTTGGCTTATTAGGCAAATCGGGCCTTGCATAGTAGGCTGAGAAGTGCGTTCTGGCTACTAGGTACGACATATATATATATATATATCTATATATATATATGTCGTACCTAGTAGCCAGAACGCACTTCTCAGCCTACTATGCAATGCCCGATTTGCCTAATAAGCCAAGTTTTCATGAATTAATTGTTTTTCGACTACCTAACCTACCTAACCTAACCTAACCTAACTTTTTCGGCTACCTAACCAAACCTAACCTATAAAGATAGGTTAGGTTAGGTTAGGTAGGGTTGATTAGGTTCGGTCATATATCTACGTTAATTTTAACTCCAATAAAAAAAAATTGACCTCATACATAATGAAATGGGTACTTTTATCATTTCATAAGAAAAAAATTTGAAAAAATATATTAATTCAGGAAAACTTGGCTTATTAGGCAAATCGGGCCTTGAATAGTAGGCCAAAAAGTGAGTTCTGGCTACTAGGTACGACATATATATATATATATATATATATATATATATATATATATATATATATATATATGTCGTACCTAGTAGCCAGAACGCACTTCTCAGCCTACTATGCAAGGCCCAATTTGCCTAATAAGCCAAGTTTTCATGAATTAATTGTTTTTCGACTACCTAACCTACCTAACCTAACCAAACCTAACTTTTTCGGCTACCTAACCTAACCTAACCTATAAAGATAGGTTAGGTTAGGTTAGGTAGGGTTGGTTAGGTAGGGTTGGTTAGGTTCAGTCATATATCTACGTTAATTTTAACTCCAATAAAAAAAAATTGACCTCATACATAATGAAATGGGTAGCTTTATCATTTCATAAGAAAAAAATTAAAGAAAATATATTAATTCAGTAAAACTTGGCTTATTAGGCAAATCGGGCCTTGCATAGTAGGCTGAGAAGTGCGTTCTGGCTACTAGGTACGACATATATATATATATATGTATATATATGTCGTACCTAGTAGCCAGAACTCATTTCTCAGCCTACTATGCAAGGCCCGATTTGCCTAATAAGCCAAGTTTTCATGAATTAATGTTTTTTCGTCTACCTAACCTACCTAACCTAACCTAACCTAGCTTTTTTTGGCTACCTAACCTAACCTTACCTATATATATAGGTTAGGTTAGGTTAGGTAGGGTTGGTTAGGTTCGGTCATATATCTACGTTAATTTTAACTTCAATAAAAAAAAATTGACCTCATACATAGTGAAAAGGGTAGCTTTATCATTTCATAAGAAAAAAATTATTGTAAATATATTAATTCAGGAAAACTTGGCTTATTAGGCAAATCGGGCCTTGAATAGTAGGCTGAGAAGTGAGTTCTGGCTACTAGGTACGACATATATATATATATATATATATATATATATATATATATATATATATATATATATATATATATATATATATATGTATATATACAAATCGTGCCATATTTATGATTCTGGCACGAATCTTCTCGAGTGTGTGTATGACAGACACATGTGTGTACGTGTGTGATGGATACAGATGTGTGTGTGTTACGGATACAGGTGTGTGTATGGCGGATATATGTACTCACTTAGTTGTGCTTGCAGGGGTTGAGCTTTGGCTCTTTGGTCCAGCCTCTCAAGCATCAGTTTACTGGTGTACAGATTCCTGAGCTTCTCTAGCTCCATCATACCTTTATTTGAAACTGTGTATGCCTCATTTGAAACTGGAGTCTGCCTCCACCACATAGCTTCGTAGTGCATTCCATTTACTAAATGCTCTGACACTGAAAAAGCTCTTTCTAATGTCTTTGTGGCTCATTTGGAAACTCAGTTTCCACCTGTGTCCCCTTGTTCTTGTACCACCCGTATTAAATAATCCATCCTTTTCTACCCTGTCAATTTCCCTGAGAATTTTGGCTTTGGTTATCATGTCTCCCTGAACTCTTCTGTCTTCCAGCGACGAGAGGTCCAGTTCACGTGGTGTTTCCTCGTAACTCATGCCTCTTAGTTCTGCGACTAGCCTAGTTGCATGCCTCTGAACTTTTTCCAGCTTCGTCTTGTGCTTGACAAGGTACGGGCTCCATGCTGGGGCCGCATTCTCCAGGATTGACCTTACATATGTGGTAAACAAGATTCTGAAAGATTCCTTACATTGGTTTCTGAAGGCAGTTCTGATGTTAGCCAGCCTTGCATACGCCGCCGATGTTATTCTTTTGATGTGGACTTCAGGAGACAGGTTTGGCATGATATCAACTCCTAGATCTTTCTCTCTATCAGTTTCGTGAAGGACTTCATCTTCCATACGTTATCCAGTGTCTGGCCTCCTATTTCCTCGGCCTAGTTTCATCACCTTACATTTACTTGAGTTGACCGTTAGTAGCCATTTGTTGGACCAACTTGCTGTGCCTTCTAGTTCCTCTTTCGCCTTCCTTATGACTGCATCGTGTTTTGTTCGTTGGCCATCAGGCATCGATGTCACAACATGAATGACATCGTCTGCAAATTGAGTGATGATAGTGTCATTATATATTAGGAGTGGCAAATCGTTTACAAAGTTTTTGAAGAAAAGTGGGCTGATGCACGATCCCCCAGGAACTCCTGCTGATGGGGTAAAGGCTTCAGCTTCCTTGTTGTTAAACATTGGAATTATTGTTCTATTGCTTAGATTTTTTTATCTAGTCTTAAGAGGGGTCCGGTTGTGGTGTGGTATTTGCAGCTTGAAGAGAAGACCAATGTGGCGTAAGCTGTCAATGGCCTTGTTGACATCACTGGTTGCAATTAATGTTGCTTGACGCTGATTTCTGATAGTGTCTGCTGCGTCATACATTATACTGATGGCATGTTGCATCGATCTGTGGTTTCTAAAATCAAACTATTTTTTAGTATACAGGTGGTGATACTCCATGTAGTAGTTAACTTGATTTGAAAGTTTTTCTCAAAGCATTTTATGGTCGACTTTAACAGGGAGATAGGCCTATAGTTTCCAAGAACATGAGTGCTTTTTCCCTGGCTTCGGGATAAAATTCATTTTGGCAGTTTCAAACACCTGTGGAAAGTGGCCCGAGACCAGTATAACATTTAAGATAATGAGTTGGGACTGCAGGTAGTTGAGAGGTAGAATCTTCAGTTGGTTGCCTGCAATTCCCGATAAGCCCAGCGCTTTGTTTCTCGTTTTCTTTAATACTTCTTTCAGATCAAGCAAGGTGATAGGTCGAATGGTCAGGGTGGAGGTGTGTAGTGTTCACTAAAGACCTACTAGACAGGTTCTCCACATTTTCAGTAACCCATTGGTCGACAGTATGGTGGTTGTCAATGTTGATTTAGGTGTTATTTTCTGTGAAGATCTCATCCCAAATTAACCCCGAGAGATTAGCCTGCAACTGTGCCTCTTCCTCTCTGGTGGTTATTACTTCGTTGTTGTCATCAGTATATAGTTAGCTGAGGTGCGAGATTCGATCTTTGACGAACCTACGAGTTGGTTGATTTTTCTTAAGAATCTGGCAGGTTCTCTCCTGTAATGATCAGCTTGATTAACTTGTGTACCCCAAATTTTACGTTTGTGCAGAAGCGTGAGGCCTAGGACATCTTGTCTGAGGGCCTGAATTAATTGGAGAGATGGCTGGCCGGTGTGTAGGCGCCTCACACATTCTTGTTGGTAATGTCTCATTTTATCTCTGATCTCTCTGGTCGGTTTGTATTGCTGAATTATTCTGGTGTTAGTTAGGTTACATTTGGCCATAATTACTTCAGTGATGCGAACGTGTATGGAGGCAATTACTGCGCCAATGTCCTCGGACAGGTTGGGCGTTAAGGTCTGCAGTTGGATCGTCACTACGGAGCTCCATGTATGAACGAAGTCGAAGCGTGCTTAGTTTGGGTCTGGGGCGTCCCAGAATTCTTAAGGAGAACGTTTGGAGGTGGAGAATAACTGGGATGTGATCTGATCCCACATCATTACCTGCCAGAATTCTACTATGGAAGATATTGCATTCAACATTTGACAGTATACTATTTGCTTTTCCTTGGCGGTTTTGTTAATTAAGTTAAGCTTCTCGTAGTCAGGAAGTTTTACTGGAGTCGACCTATGATGTCACCCGTTGGTGTCGTTAAAACCCGCTGCATGGTGTGCATTAAAGTTCCCAGCAAAGAACTCTGTTGAGTACCTTGTGAATGGGTCTCGAGGGGATGGAGTGCTGGCCTGGGGGCAAGTAGGTAGTTAAAATAGCAAGTGGGCCATGGTTTGTGACTATTTCCACTGTTGGGCATTTTCTTCTTGGAGGTAGATGTTGGTGAAGGAGCAGCCCAGCTTGATGAGCACCGCAACACCCCTATTCTGCCCAGAGTTCCTTTCAATAGTCGTGTATCCATGGAGTTTGATGCGTTGGTCTAGGCGTGTAGGAGTCTCATTTAATAAAATGACTTCAAGGTGATATTTGCATGCTTCCAGTTCTAGTAAATATTTGTTGTTAAAGAAATGCCTTATGTTAAGTTGCATAATTGTAATCCTCATTATTTGTATTGTTTATTTCTGCATCATGGCCCACCAGGCATTCGCTTGTGGTGGCGGCGTCATATCTAAGTTGTCTGTTCAGGGTTCTCTTTCGTCGGTTTTCGGCCTCTTGTCCTTGCCTCCTCACCCCCCCCGATTGCGCTCTGCTTCCTCTTCTTCTTCTTGTTCCTCCTCTTCTTCATCTTCTAAGTTTTGTTCGTCTTCTATTACAGCATTGGTTGCTTGTGGTACTGCTTGCCGTAGATCGACATGGGCTGGGAGTGTCTCAATGGACGCCTCCTGTTGTAGGGTTTCTTCATCTGAGGGCTTCAATCTGAGTCTTCAATGTGGATATCAAGAGAGACTCGCTTGTCGAGGATGAGTGATCAGATGGGCCAGGTGAGGTATGAATGATACATGAAGAGACTGTACGGTCGGGTTTACCATGATAGTGACACCCTAATCTCTTCCAGATGGGAGGTAAATGGGTTACATTCCTCTGCCACTTGGAGAAGGGAATTCTGAGAGAGGTGGTTTGATGTTGGGGCTTATGGGGTGGTGGTTGGGTCAACTGGGTTCGCAGTAGATTGTGAGTCGTTGATCGTTTCATTTGGATTCGGTTCAAAGACCAAGGGTTGGTGGTGTGGTGCCTGTGTTGGGGATCATTGAGTCGGGTTGGATAAGAATGCATCATCTGCATCATTGCAACTGTAGGTAGGTTGTTAGCCACTAATAGTTTTTTGAGTGTTGTGGCAAATAAGTAGGGGTTATTGCGTGCGAATCTTCCTGCAATTGCAATGAGGACCTTCACCTGTACAGAAGAATCAGAAGGTGCAAAAGGTACCTGCGACATTAACGCTGTTGGGTGGGTTTGGTTAGGCCAAGCATTAGGCTGGTGAGGGGAGGATATTTGTTGAGAAGCCTGGTTTAGGGTGGTACTTTAACCAGGCAAATTAGGGAATGTTGCGGCGTTCATATTTTGTGCCTCTTTGACTGGTTAGGTAGTGTGGTTCGGGCCCTGTCAAAAATTTTCTGTATCTCTTTTCTTCTGTCTGGGACACATGAGATACTGCTATGTCCCCCTCCACAAAAGGCACATTTTCGACGGTCAGGTTGGGGACAATCCCTATATTTATGGTGTTCAGCACAAATGCTACAAGTGCTTGTTACTGCAGGGCACTTCTTAACCACATAATCGAAGCCGAAGCAACAAAATCATTGCTTAATGTCAGTGAAGCGTTCTCGTGAGATTTGTTCAGGTGCTGATAAATACCAAAATCATTTAAATCCTTAATCAATCACCTTGGGTGGCATGGGCAGTGGTAGCAAACGTTATCTTGAGAGTGGGGCGTGGTTTGCCTTCTTTGGTAATTCTTTTAATTTATATGGTTTGTTGCTCATTGACTCTATCGATTTCTGTAAGAATTTCATGGTCATAGTGATCCCTGGCAAAGTGGTGATTGAATCGCGACTCAAACACAGTCCTTCCAGCTTGGAATTTGCCAGTAGCAACGGGAATAACATCCGCGGCACGGAGTGCAGACTCTTTGTCAGGATGTAAGATTTTCTGAAGGTTATCATCAGTTGAAAGCAAAACATTACCACCGTTGGTGGTAAGATAAGTTTCAACAGGTGAAACTTCAGTATGGATACCATGAACTTCAGAAATCTGAGTTTCATCAAGTTTATAAGGTTCAACCCACCAAACATTTTCTTGTTTTCTAAACCTTTTAAAAACAACATTTGATTGTTCTATTCACGTTTTAAATTACGTTTCCTACACGTGTTTTTAGAATTTGTAAATACGATAATAAAACGTGAGTTTTAATAATGTTTTAACAAAACATGTTTTTAATGCTTTGATATAACGTTTTAGAGCAAAGGTTTTTAAAACGTTGATTCTAATTATTAATTATTGTAATTATTAGGAGTATTTATCTTTATTACATTTAAAAAAGATAGAGACAGACAGAAAGACAGACGAGAGAAACAAAGGGAGGAAGACAAAAGAGAGAGAGAGAGAGAGAGAGAGAGAGAGAGAGAGAGAGAGAGAGAGAGAGAGAGAGAGAGAGAGAGAGAGAGAGAGAGAGAGAGAGAGAGAGAGAGAGAGAGAGAGAGAGAGAGAGAGAGAGAGACAGAGAGAGAGAGAGAGACAGAGAGAGAGAGAGAGAGAGAGAGAGAGAGAGAGAGAGAGAGAGAGACAGAGAGAGAGAGAGAGAGAGAGAGAGAGAGAGAGAGAGAGAGAGAGAGAGAGAGAGAGAGAGAGAGAGAGAGAGAGAAGAGAGAGAGAGGAGAGAAGAGAGAGAGAGGAGAGAAGAGAGAGAGGAGAGAAGAGAGAGAAAAGAGAGAGAAAAGAGAAAGAGATGAGAGAGATTAGAAAAAAGAAAGAGATGAGAGAGAGAGAAGAGGGAGAAAGGAGAGAGAGAAGACAATAGAAGGAGTAAGGTAGAGAGATAAGGACGGAGACAGAGAACGAGCGAGAAGAAAGGCATAGCACGAGAGACAGACAGACAGACAGAAAGAGTAAAGGAGAGAAACAAAGTGAAAGAGACAGAAATAGATAGAAATAAAGAGAGGGGAGAGAAACAAAGAAAATGAGAAAATAAAGAGGAGATATAAGAGAGAGAGAGAGAGAAGACAGATAAGAGTGGGAAGAGACAGGAGAGAAGAGTGGGGGGAATTTAACCGAGATAGATGGAGAGTGAGAAGGAGAGACCGAAAGATAGACAGACAAACCGAAAGAGAGGGAAGGAGGGAAACAAAGGGAGAGAAACAGAAAGTGAAGCAGATGAGAGAAACAAAATAAAGAAAGAAAGAGAGAGAGAGAGAGAGAGAGAGAGAGAGAGAGAGAGAGAGAGAGAGAGAGAGAGAGAGAGAGAGAGAGAGAGAGAGAGAGAGAGAGAGAGAGAGAGAGAGAGAGAGAGAGAGAGAGAGAGAGAGAGAGAGAGAGAGAGAGAGAGAGAGAGAGAGAGAGAGAGATAGAAAGAGAGAGAGAGAGAGAGAGAGAGAGAGAGAGAGAGAGAGAGAGAGACAGGAGAGAAAGAGAGAGAAAGAAAGAGATACAGGAGAGATATAGAGAAAAGAGAGAGGAGAGAAGAGAGAAAGTGAGAGGTCGCTTGGCTGCAAGAGGTCACTGAACAGTGACCTCTTGCAGCGTGGCCCCACTGGTATGGTCGCATGAATTTGCAGGTTGTTGCAGGAAGCAGCAATAGCTATGGCAAACATTCGAATCCCACGCACCAAAACCGGTTCACTCACATTGTGGCGCCCAGCGCGGTGCTAAGAACTGTGTGAGTAATTTTGGTCCCCCTCACAAATGGGAGGCTAGGATATCCCTTAAATTCTCAAAGGCTTACTCAGACACCTTGGCCATGGCACTACGCTGACAGAGGCACTGCAGAATCTGACAACTGGTGTGGACAAATGGCCAGTTGTCTGGTGCGACACAACAATTGGTCCACTGGTTAACAGCATCTGCTGGAAAGTATTCTAGTCTAACCTCTTCCTTGTAGTGTGTCCCGCAACGTACAGTAAATAACTGTACGGCTTCTGTAATAACTGTAATAACTCGGCTTCTGCAGGGTCAATATATAATTCATAATTATAATAATAATTCATTGTGTCGGGGGACAGGCAGCCCGAGTGAATACACTTAGTCGTATATCGAGGTTCCCCCCCCCCCCCACCCAAATTACTCACCCACCCCCACCCACCGAATTACTGACCCCACCCAGAATGCAACCCCACAACAAGCTAACTCCCGAGTAACTACTTACTGCTAGGTGAGCAGGTGCATTAGGTGATAGGAAATGTACCCAACCATTTCTGTCCCGCCCGCGATTCGAATCCGGAATTCCCGATTGTGAGAGTCTAGAACGAACCCAACTTGCTACCAGGACCCTTAATATAATCAACAGAGAGAGAAGAAACATAAAAACACAGCATTTTTTTACGAAAATTTAATTAAAAGAAAACAATTGCAAACATTACATTACTAGGCTCCTCACAGTTTGAAATTATAATGTCGACTCTCACTAGAATAAAGACTCTGTCTTTAAGCTGAAAAATTTGTATTACATCACAAACACTTCTTGAGTGTCACAAAAGAATGAAAGATCAAAAAGTTAAATGCAAAGTTAATAATCCACTCATCTAGAGACTAGCAATATGAACTCGTTGCTGGCTCCTTCCTGTAGACAATCACTGTTACCACTTTCATTGGTTCTTGGGCTACCTCACTGTCCAACATCCAAAATTGCCAATGTCATCGGAGAAGCAACTTTTGCGCCACACTGTTCAAACGAATGTCTTCCACAATAGATGGCTTTCTCACGTTGCACTACCAACTTATTTCACTATCAGTGAATAGGTGATGAACGTCTCTTCTTGAGATGAGATCTTGAGATGATTTCGGGGCTTTAGCGTCCGCGCGGCCCGGTCCTCGACCAGGTCTCCTTTTTGTTACCCCCCCCCCCCCCCCGGGGGAAGCAGCCCGTAGCAGCTGTCTAATTACCAGGTACCTATTTACTGCTAGGTAACAGGGGCATCAGGGTGAAAGAAACATTTTGCCCATTTGGTATCTCAGTCTCCACAGAGGATCGAAAGCGGAACCTCTGGACTATGAATCCGAAGCGCTGTCCACCCAGGTGTCAGGCGCCCCACGTCACAGGTTGATTTGGCACGCAACAGCTTCTCGGTCCCAGACTGTCAGTCGCTCCTCGCGCTCCTCAGCTTTGCAACTTTCTTGAAAAACGACAAATAAAATGTTTCTGAGGCGGACAGGCCTTAGAAACGGCAAGGCTCTCTGGACTGCACAAAGTCTCAACCGGCCGACGCCCTGCTCCCACAGCTGGTGGACCAAGATGAGACGCCCCGCTCCCACAGCTGGTGGCCCAAGATGAGACGCCCCCTCGTACAGCTGGTGGACCAAGATGAGGCGCCCCCTCGTACAGCTGGTGACCCAAGATGAGACGCCCCGCTCCCACAGCTGGTGACCCAAGATGAGACGCCCTGCTCCCACAGCTGGTGACCCAAGATGAGACGCCCCGCTCCCACAGCTGGTGACCCAAGATGAGACGCCCTGCTCCCACAGCTGGTGGCCCAAGATGAGACGCCCTGCTCCCACAGCTGGTGGCCCAAGATGAGACGTCCCGCTCCCACAGCTGGTGACCCAAGATGAGACGCCCTGCTCCCACAGCTGGTGACCCAAGATGAGACGCCCTGCTCCCACAGCTGGTGACCCAAGATGAGACGCCCCGCTCCCACAGCTGGTGACCCAAGATGAGACGCCCCGCTCCCACAGCTGATGACCCAAGATGAGACGCCCCGCTCCCACAGCTGGTGACCCAAGATGAGACGCCCCGCTCCCACAGCTGGTGACCCAAGATGAGACGCCCCGCTCCCACAGCTGGTGACCCAAGATGAGACGCCCCGCTCCCACAGCTGGTGGCCCAAGATGAGACGCCCTGCTCCCACAGCTGGTGACCCAAGATGAGACGCCCCGCTCCCACAGCTGGTGGCCCAAGATGAGACGCCCCACTCCCACAGCTGGTGACCCAAGATGAGACGCCCCGCTCCCACAGCTGGTGACCCAAGATGAGACGCCCCGCTCCCACAGCTGGTGGCCCAAGATGAGACGCCCCGCTCCCACAGCTGGTGGCCCAAGATGAGACGCCCCACTCCCACAGCTGGTGACCCAAGATGAGACGCCCCGCTCCCACAGCTGGTGACCCAAGATGAGACGCCCCGCTCCCACAGCTGGTGACCCAGGATGAGACGCCCCGCTCCCACAGCTGGTGACCCAAGATGAGACGCCCTGCTCCCACAGCTGGTGACCCAAGATGAGACGCCCCGCTCCCACAGCTGGTCACCACCTACGAGGCTAGGGGGCCTCGTTGCCTGGTGGATAGAGCGCAGGACTCGTAATTATGTGGCGCGGGTTCGATTCCCGCACGAGGCAGAAACAAATGGGCAAAGTTTCTTTCACCCTGAATGCCCCTGTTACCTAGCAGTAAAATAGGTACCTGGGTGTTAGTCAGCTGTCACGGGCTGCTTCCTGGGGGTGGAGGCTTGGTCGAGGACCGGGCCGCGGGGACACCAAAGCCCCGAAATCATCTCAAGATAACCACAGCTGGTGACCCAAGATGAGACGCCACGCTCCCACAGCTGGTGACCCAAGATGAGACGCCCACTCCTACAGCTGGTGGCCTAAGATGAGACGCCACGCTCCCACAGCTGGTGACCCAAGATGAGACACCCAGCTCCCACAGCTGGTGGCCCAAGATGAGACGCTCCGATTTGCTCGATCGGGGCGAGGCCAATCGAGCCTGGCCTCAGGCCTGGTTCGGGGAATAGAAGAACTCCCAGAACCCTCTCCAGGTATCCAGGCATGCCTGACAATCGAGGAATTAAGCAAATACCAGACCACAGTCATGATGCATCCATCCACCACAAATTCCTCGGGCACAGTAACGCTTCCCAGACCAATGGGACGCTTCCAAGCCCACTCTCACCGGTGATGCAGCCTCGGATTATCTGTTGATAGGCTACTTTAAGCAACATGTAGTGAATCATTTTTCTCTTCCCTAATCCTAGTCTTCGCTGCTCTCGACCTGCCTCTAAAGGCGGCAAACGTCTGCTAACCGCAATGAAATCGCATCGGCTCTCTTGGAAAATGACCATTAGGCTATCACTCATTAAAATTTATAACTAGAGATTCTCAAAAAATGCCACAACTCGCAAACTTTCTACATGAACCAAAATTCTCTAGGCCTTCTGATATGTACAAGGACGCGGGATAATGACTTCTGAAGCAGGTAAAGGCACGAAACGAGACGGCACTCGAAACAGTGCTTCCTAAAGGGCTGTAACAGAACAAATTGGTACTATACGAGAAACAAAATTATTCTTGATATGCTAAGAGTGCGACCTAACCAAATTAGAAACGCTCTGAAAATCAAGGGTCGTAATCTTTGGAATCACTTCCGTAATGAGATTATAAAAATACCTCTGGCAACTAGTTTACAAGAGAAAGTAAGAACTACCTAATTAACTTTATACAACCAATCTTTCTCACCTTGTCTCATCCTACATGTCACCCTGTGTTCAGCTGTTAATATGAACTCACACTAAAGTCCGACGTTTCTACGTTTCATTAAAACTGTAGATCATTTAATACATCTCGTCTACAATTAATATTTACTATGCACTGTTGTAAAAACTGCAATTTCTAAATATTTCTCAAATTTTTTTAATTGTTTTGTAATTCTTTTGAATAACTAAAACAATTATCATATCGCTTATCGCTTATTATCATATCTCTGTTTATTGTGGTTTTATGTATTCTACTTCTCTTGCCTTCAAATTCTATACTGTTCATGTATCATATTTATATACTCATGCATAAATCAATTATTATTATTATTATTAATATTAATATTATTATTATTATTATTATTATTATTATTAATATTATTAGTATTATTATTATTATTATTATTATTATTATTATTATTATTACTAGCTGTACCCGGCCACGCGTTGCTGTGGCTCAGCAATGCATGTGCGTTGCTGAGCCACAGCAACCTTCCCCCTGTCCCCCAGTCCTCCCCACCATTCCCCACTCCTCCATCTCCCCGTCCTCCCCACCATTCCCCTCTCCCCTGTACCCTTGTCTTCCCCACCATTCCCCACTCCACCATCCCCTCATCCTCCCCACCATTCTTCCACTCCCCCATCATCTCGTCCTTCCTACAATGCCTCCTCCCCTGTCCCCTCTTCCCCACCATCCCATACTCCCCTGTCCCCTTGTCCTCCTCCCCATTCTCCCCTCATTCCCCCCTCCCCTCGACCCCACCATCCCCAACTCCCCTGTCCCCTCGTCCTCCCTACCATTCCCCGCTCCGTTGTCTGATGCATTCCCAAATGATTTGGTATTCCCTTCAGAAAATAAGGACCATCAAGTGATCTGATGTTCCCATCACTGAAATATAAGAGAAACAGTTAAAAAACAAATGAAAAACAATGAAAAAAATACAAAAATAAACTATACTCATGAAATGAACTTTATGGTAAACAACACAGCTCAATTCCGAGGCAGTGCCACACAAAATAATGAAATCAAAATTAAAATAAATCGAAATCGATGAAAGTTAAATTTATCAAAGAAATTGGAAACATTGAAATGGAATCATAACATATTTAGTATAGCATATGTTGCTCTTGCGAGTAACAGATGGTGGTGTTTATAAAAAAACATGCTTTTACCTGTCACAGGTTATAGTAGGTATATAAAAACATGCGGATATTCGTATGGAACGTTGTGCCAAAATTTCAAAGCAATCGGTGAAGAACTTACGGAGATTACAACGTGTGTTGCTCTAACGTCCAACAGATGGCGCTGTTTTTCTAAACAAACATGTTGTTTCCTGTCACAGGTGAGGACTGTATATAGTAGGTATATATATGCGCCTCTTCGAATGCAATGCTGTGTCAAAATTTCAAAGCAATCGGTAAAGCGGTTTCGAAGATTTCCCTCATATCAAAAACACATAAAAAACACAGTTTTTCAAAAAAGAATGTTTTTCCCGCCACAAAAGTGACACCTATATAGTATGTATATAAAAACCTGCTCGGATGCGAATGGAACATTATGTGAAAATTTCAAAGCAATCGGTGAAGAACTTTCGGAGATTAGCGATTTTGAACAAACGAACATTTCCATTGTTATTTATATAGATTATTATTATTATTATTATTATTATTATTATTATTATTATTATTATTATTATTATTATTATAATTATTATTATTATTATTACTATTATTATTACTAGTCACAAGGAAATGATACTAACGTGATATATCAATGAGAAAATTATTATGAGCAATATGGGGATTCGAACTCTCAAGCTGGCTACTCCCAAGCTGTTGGAGAACTCTATTACTTACAGCAGAGTGCAGGGAGAGTACATGTGAACCTGGACTTGCTTCTGTAGGGTACTCCATCAGCCCGTCATACTAAGGCTTCCCAACGTCAAGAAATGGGCCAATTTAAAGTGTCATCCTCCTAACCTGCCAGAGGACCCCATTATGATGCTGGGTAGTACTTATCAGTGCCTACCTATCAGCGACTACCTGTCAGTGACTATCTATCAGTGACTACCTCTCAGTGACTATCTATCAGTGACTACCTGTCAGTGACTATCTATCAGTGACTATATATCAGTGACTATCTATCAGTGACTATCTATCAGTGACTATCTATCAGTGACTACCTATCAGTGACTATCTATCAGTGACTATCTATCAGTGACTATCTATCAGTGACTACCTATCAGTGACTATCTATCAGTGACTATCTATCAGTGACTACCTATCAGTGACTACCTATCAGTGACTATCTATCAGTGACTATCTATCAGTGACTATATATCAGTGACTATCTATCAGTGACTATATATCAGTGACTATCTATCAGTGACTATCTATCAGTGACTATCTATCAGTGACTACCTATCAGTGACTACGAGGACGTTAGGTGTAGCTCATTATGCCCCATAAAATAGTCTTGTTGTACCTATTGCGTTAAAACTTACCTATTCTGATGTTTACTATCTTTCTTGACTCTGTACTTAAGGTTATGGGCGGAGCTGGCGTACTCAACACAGTACAAACATTTCCTCATATTTCTTCGATTCATTTGTGTTTTAAGCTTCCATTTGTGTCCTCTTGAACTATTTATTCTCAGTGTAAATAGTCCGTCTTTGTTCGCCATCTTCTACAGTATCGAGTATGTTTTGACAATATCTACTTTGTTTCTTCTGTCCTCCATAGTTGTAAGGTAAAGTATCTTCAAACTCTCCTTATAGCTCAACCCTCTTAGCTCTGGGCGTAGTCTAGTTGCAAATCTATGAACTTTTTACATTTTTGTTATATGCTTCACAATGTGTGGTTCCCAGGCCACTGCTGAATATTCCAGTGCTGGTCTAATAAAGGCTTCCAACCTGCTGGAGGCTTCGAGGATCAATGTCCCCGCGGTCCGGTCTCTACCCAGGCTGTGTGAATTGCTTTTGAAAGAAGCTTGATTTCGGTTTCTAATTGATGTTCTGATGTTGACAGCGTCCCATATGCTGCCGATGGTACCCTGTCTGTGTGTGCCTCTACTGCAGTGTTGGAATTATGTTCACTCTCATATCTCTTTAATCCTTAGAATTCTGTAGCTTCTTTCCACTTACGGTGTTTGCACCTTCTCGTTTTCTTTCTGCTTTCCCCATCCTCTTTCCTTACACATATTGGGATTGAACTCCAGCCACCATTTGTACGTCCACTCCTGGAGGTCTTCCTGTAACATTCAGCAGTCCTCCTCTGCTCTTCATTAGATGTGCATCGTCTGCAAACATTGACATGTACGAGCTAATCCTCGGGTAAATGATTAACATAATGAGGAACAGTAGGGAGCTCAGGACCGAGCCTTAGGGGGTCCACTTTTTACATTCCTGCAGCTGGAGACCTCGCCTCTGATTGGGGTTTGGCCTTCTGTCGTTGAAGTATTCCTTACCCAGTTTAGTGCCTTCCCGATTATCCTAGCGTGCAAATATATCTTCTAAACCAGTTTTTCGTGAACAACAGTTGTGAGTAACCGACCTGTGAGATTTATATTTATTTAATTTATATGAATTATATAGAATTTATATTTACGTTAATTTATATATTTCGATAGCAATTGGTAGGATAAAGCAGACTGTATTTCTGCAAATTCTCACAAATTGATCTCCCTACACATCAGGAGGGGGGGGGGGGTTCATTAAATTATATATGTAGTCAATCAAACTACAGTATTAAACTACATATATTAGCAAATAAAATTAGGAGGCCTTATCTTTCATGGCAGATTATGTCCTAGACAACCAGTAGGAACACGGATGAATAAGCCAGTTTATACACCTTGTGGGGTGTGGCTGGCCCCCAACACATGTACCGGGGGCCAGTGATTCAGGTTACTAGTGATTCTTCTTCCTCTTCAATTGTTCCTGTCAAAGGGCACTTGCAATAATAACAGCAATCTTATATATATATATATATATAAAACAGCTATATCAAAAAATATATTGGTATATTATAAGATAAGGACCAAAGAATAATTACCTGAGTTAAGTCGCTGCCGTGTGTGCTAACCGATTCACCCTATATATATATATATATATATATATATATATATATATATATATATATATATATATATATATATATATATATATATATATATATATATATATATATATATATATATATATATCGTACCTAGTAGCCAGAACGCACTTCTTAGACTACTATACAAGGCCCGATTTGCCTAATAAGCCAAGTTTTCATGAATTAATATATTTTCTATAATTTTTTTCTTATGAAATGATAAAGCTACCCATTTCATTATGTATAAGGTCAATTTTTTGTATTGGAGTTAAAATTAACGTAGATATATGACCGAACCTAACCAACCCTACCTAACCAAACCTAACCTATCTTTATAGGTTAGGTTAGGTTAGGTAGACGAAAAAGTTAGGTTAGGTTAGGTTAGGTAGGTTAGGTAATCGAAAAACAATTAATTCATGAAAACTTGGTTTATTAGGCAAATTGGGCCTTGCATAGTAGATTGAGAAGTGCGTTCTGGCTACTAAGTACGACATATATATATATATATATATATATATATATATATATATATATATATATATATATATATATATATATATATATATATATATATATGTCGTACCTAGTAGCCAGAACGCACTTCTATGCCTACTATTCAAGGCCCGATTTGCCTAATAAGCCAAGTTTTCATGAATTAATTGTTTTTCGACTACCTAACCTACCTAACCTAACCTAACCTAACTTTTTCGGCTACCTAACCTAACCTAACCTATAAAGATAGGTTAGGTTAGGTTAGGAAGGGTTGGTTAGGTTCGGTCATATATCTACGTTATTTTAGCTCCAATAAAAAAAAAATGACCTCATACATAATGAAATGGGTAGCTTTATCGTTTCATAAGAAAAAAATTAGAGAAAATATATTAATTCAGGAAAACTTGGCTTATTAGGCAAATCGGGCCTTGCATAATAGGCCGAGAAGTGCGTTCTGGCTACTAGGTACGACATATATATATATATATATATATATATATATATATATATATATATATATATATATATATATATATATATATATATATATATGTCGTACCTAGTAGCCAGAACGCACTTCTCAGCCTACTATGCAAGGCCCGATTTGCCTAATAAGCCAAGTTTTCCTGAATTAATATATTTTCCCTATTTTTTTTCTTATGAAATGATAAAGCTACCCATTTCATTATGTATGAGGTCATTTTTTTTTTATTGGAGTTAAAATTAACGTAGATATATGACCGAACCTAACCAACCCTACCTAACCTAACCTAACCTATCTTTATAGGTTAGGTTAGGTTAGGAAGCAGAAAAAGTTAGGTTAGGTTAGGTTAGGTAGGTTAGGTAGTCGAAAAAAAATTAATTCAAGAAAACTTGGCTTATTAAGCAAATCGGGCCTTGCATTGTAGGCTGAGAAGTGCGTTCTGGCTACTAGGTACGACATATATATATATATATATATATATATATATATATATATATATATATATATATATATATATATATAAATATATATATATATATATATATATATATATATATATATATATATATATATATATATATATATATATATATATATATGTCGTACCTAATAGCCAGAACGCACTTCTCAGCCTACTATTCAAGGCCCGATTTGCCTAATAAGCCAAGTTTTCATGAATTAATGTTTTTTCGTCTACCTAACCTACCTAACCTAACCTAACCTAGCATTTTTTGGCTACCTAACCTAACCTTACCTATAAATATAGGTTAGGTTAGGTTAGGTAGGGTTGGTTAGGTTCGGTCATATATCTACGTTAATTTTAACTCCAATAAAAAAAAATTGACCTCATACATAGAGAAAAGGGTTGCTTTATCATTTCATAAGAAAAAAATTATAGTAAATATATTAATTCAGGAAAACTTGGCTTATTAGGCAAATTGGGCCTTGAATAGTAGGCTGAAAAGTGAGTTCTGGCTACTAGGTACGACATATATATATATATATATATATATATATATATATATATATATATATATATATATATATATATATATATATATATATATATATATATAAATATATATATATATATATATATATATATATATATATATATATATATATATATATATATGTCGTACCTAATAGCCAGAACGCACTTCTCAGCCTACTATTCAAGGCCCGATTTGCCTAATAAGCCAAGTTTTCATGAATTAATGTTTTTTCGTCTACCTAACCTACCTAACCTAACCTAACCTAGCATTTTTTGGCTACCTAACCTAACCTTACCTATAAATATAGGTTAGGTTAGGTTAGGTAGGGTTGGTTAGGTTCGGTCATATATCTACGTTAATTTTAACTCCAATAAAAAAAAATTGACCTCATACATAGAGAAAAGGGTTGCTTTATCATTTCATAAGAAAAAAATTATAGTAAATATATTAATTCAGGAAAACTTGGCTTATTAGGCAAATTGGGCCTTGAATAGTAGGCTGAAAAGTGAGTTCTGGCTACTAGGTACGACATATATATATATATATATATATATATATATATATATATATATATATATATATATATATATATGTCGTACCTAATAGCCAGAACGCACTTCTCAGCCTACTATTCAAGGCCCGATTTGCCTAATAAGCCAAGTTTTCATGAATTAATGTTTTTTCGTCTACCTAACCTACCTAACCTAACCTAACCTAGCTTTTTTTGGCTACCTAACCTAACCTTACCTATAAATATAGGTTAGGTTAGGTTAGGTAGGGTTGGTTAGGTTCGGTCATATATCTACGTTAATTTTAACTCCAATAAAAAAAATTGACCTCATACATAGAGAAAAGGGTTGCTTTATCATTTCATAAGAAAAAAATTATAGTAAATATATTAATTCAGGAAAACTTGGCTTATTAGGCAAATCGGGCCTTGAATAGTAGGCTGAGAAGTGAGTTCTGGCTACTAGGTACGACATATATATATATATATATATATATATATATGTCGTACCTAATAGCCAGAACGCACTTCTATGCCTACTATTCAAGGCCCGATTTGCCTAATAAGCCAAGTTTTCATGAATTAATTGTTTTTCGACTACCTAACCTAACCTAACATAACTTTTTCGGCTACCTAACCTAACCTAACCTATAAAGATAGGTTAGGTTAGGTTAGGTAGGGTTGGTTAGGTTCGGTCATATATCTACGTTATTTTTAACTCCAATAAAAAAAAATTGACCTCTTCTGTCAATTGGAGAAGCCAATTGGCTTCTCCAATTGGTTTCGTCGAAGACATCATAAGAAGGAAAGTGAAAAGCCATGCAACCTCCGAAGAGACAACTAACACAACACCTATACCCCCTATTAGACTATTTTACAGGAACTTCTTTTCCACAGCTCATAAAACAGAGGAAAGGGTCCTGAAAGATATTGTTAATAGAAACGTTATCCCTACAGACAAAAATCAGAGGATACAACTGACGATTTACTATAAAACCAGAAAAACGGCCAGCCTACTCATGAGAAACTCTCCAGACAAAAAACAGAACGCTTTAAAAGAGACTAACGTCGTCTATGCCTTCAAATGCCCACTTGGGGACTGTAAGCTCCAAAAAACCCAGTATATAGGCAAGACAACAACATCTCTTTCTAGGCGTTTAACGATGCATAAACAACAGGGCTCCATTAAGGAACATATAATCTCTTCCCATAACCAAACCATCGCCAGAGAAATCCTAGTAAACAACACAGAAATCATCAATAGATACAGCGATAGCAGGCGGCTTGACGTTTGCGAGGCACTACACATCAAGAAGTCAACACCAGCAATCAACAGCCAATTATTGCACAACTATATTCTACCCACCTCAAGACTCCGCTCCAATATAGAAGCATCAAGAAATATGGACCAATAGGCTTTCTACAAACACTTCTATTCAATACCCATTGTTTCTGTTCTGTCTTGTGTTGATACTTTTAATACCCTATTAATATCCCCTAGTGTTCTGTCTTGTGTTAATGCCACATCACCCTTCCCACCTCACTCAAATGTAATGCCACATCACCCTTCCCACCTCACTCAAATGTAGATATAAAATCAGGGAAATGCAAGTTCTAATCAGTTGTGTATTTGTGAAGTCTTTGAAAATGTAATAAGTTTTACGAAACGCGCCCGTGTCGCGTCAGACTAGAAATAAAAATGAATTTTGGAGAAGTGATTTTTTATTTACCTCCAACAGTGAAGCGTAATGTACGAAAGATTGAGAAAATTCGTGTTAGAATTATTAATCTTACTTTTTCGGTCATATTTAATAATATATGTCTTCAGGAAAGACTGCTACCAAAATATACTAATATATATATATATATATATATATATATATATATATATATATATATATATATATATATATATATATATATATGTATATATATATGTATATATATATATATATATATATATATATATATATTCATATATATATATACATATGTCATACCTAATAGCCAGAATGCACTTCTCGGCCTACTATGCAAAGCCCAATTTGCCTAATAGCCCGATTGATTTTCTTTATTTACAACAAAATGTTTTCAATTAGTTTATTTGAATTATTATTATTATATTATATTAGGATCATAAATTAGTGACTTAGTAGTGTTAGTTTAGATTACGTTACGATAGGTTAGGTTAGGTTAGGTTAGGTTAGGTAGGGTTGGTTAGGTTTTGTCATATATCTATGTTAGTTTTAACTCAAAATAAAAAAAATGAACTCATACATAATGAAATTGATGGCTTTATCGTTTCAAGAAAAATAATGAGAAAAATACATAAATTCAGGAAAACTTGGCTTATTAGGCGAAACGGGACTTGCACAGTAGGCCGAGTTCTTCGTTCTGGCTACTAGGTACAAGACACACACATACTGTATATATATATATATATATATATATATATATATATATATATATATATATATATATATATATATATATATATATATATATGTCGTACCTAGTAGCCAGAACTCACTTCTCACCCTACTATGCAAGGCCCGATTTGCCTAATAAGCCAAGTTTTCATGAATTAATGTTTTTTCGTCTACCTAACCTACCTAACCTAACCTAACCTAGCTTTTTTTGGCTACCTAACCTAACATTACCTATAAAGGTAGGTTAGGTTAGGTTAGGTAGGGTTGGTTAGGTTCGATCGTATATCTACGTTAATTTTAAATCCAATAAAAAAAAATTTACCTCATACATAATGAAATGGGTAGCTTTATCATTTCATAAGAAAAAAATTTGAGAAAATATATTAATTCAGGAAAACTTGGCTTATTAGGCAAATCGGGCCTTGCATAGTAGGCTGAGAAGTGAGTTCTGGCTACTAGGTACGAAATATATATATATATATATATATATATATATATATATATATATATATATATATATATATATATATATATATATATATATATAAAAGTTTGTGAGGGTACCACCTCTGGTGCCAATGTTGGGACCCATAGCCTCGGAGAAGAAAATAAAAAGTATTCAGAGGAGACCTTGTGGTTTCTCACTGAACACTAATATTATCTTCTCCTACCACCCCCCATTCTTTTGTATGTACACATATATATTTACTTTATTTGAACTTTGTTACAAAAAAGGAGTTACATATCGGTTACAAAGATGGTTATCATAGGTTGTCGAGTTCCTCCAGCTCCTCAGATGGCGGGCAGGAACCCTGGATGCAGTGCGCATTTCCCCTCTATATCGCCACACTGAGGCGCTGGGAAAGAAAGCTTGCAGCTCTCGGGTCCCTTGTTGTTTCAATGAGCCTAGAACCCAGTTCCTTCAAAAAACTGGTAGCACTTTTACCCCAGGCGCCGAGTGTCTCAGAAGCAATGGGGACAAAATTGTAGTGGTGATCCAGTTCTCTATACTTACGGGATTTGGCTGCTTCCCTGTGGGTGGCAGCGCCACCTGGTTGTGCAACACTGAGGTTAGCCAGGGTTGGGCAAGCGAACTCTGTAGGGTATATATATATATATATATATATATATATATATATATATATATATATATATATATATATATATATATATATATATATATATATATAAATATATATATATATATATAATAATAATATATATATATATATATATTATATATATAATGCACAACTTGCCTAAACAACGCAAGAGAAGTTATACAACTTTAGAACACTTTCCCACCAGGAGATTCGAACCGTAGCCAGCACAGAAGCCTTACAGCAACTGCATAACTGGTATGCCTTTAACCCACTGCACCACAACTCAGACCCTTAAAAGAGATGGTAATTTCGGTGTATTTAAACCCCCCAAATATCACCACCTCCCAAGGGCAACTAGAGTTAGTGAGGGGTTACGCACGTTCTTTCATCAAATTCCTCTTAATATGAGAGAACTCTGTGTCTATGCTTAATGCACAACTTGCCTAAACAAGCAAGAGAAGTTATTCAACTTTAGAACACTTTTCCACCAGGAGAATCAAATCCTAGCCAGCACAGAAGCCTTACAGCAACTGACATAACTGGTACGCCTTTAACCCACTGCACCACAAACTTTCAACTGGAATCAACCTCACTGATGAACAAGTCACTCTCCTAAATCTGGGTATAAACTGTCATGTTATGTCCAGACCAAGTGAGATGGCCCGGAAAGTGGAGTTGGAGATCCTGTTGGATGACATATTCGACCTCGAGACACAAAAGAAGGTCACCACCAAGGACACCTTACAAGCAGAACTTAATGCAGAAGGAGGAAAGAATCAAGTCAACTACAGAAGCACCATACTGTCCCACGAGCTCAAAGTGGCAGCTAAGAGCCTTCGTGAGAACAAGGAGATAGTCGTCAGGAGAGGAGACAAGTCGCCAATATATGTCATTCTTAAAAAAGGCGAATATCTGGCGAAAATGAACCTCATACTCTCTGACCAAACTAAATTCCAAGTGGTAACGAAGGACACTACAGCCGAATTGAAAACAAAGGTTAACAGATTGATCGAAACTGTGAACGCCAAGAAATTCGGACTCCACCTGCCAAAGATTATTGGGGAATACAAACCTGGGTATGCGTATGGAAATGTCAAGATACACAAGCCTGGAAACCCACTTCGGCCAATCATCAGCCAGATACCCACATCCACGTACAGACTGGCGAAGCGACTCAACGGCTTGCTGACTCCTTATGTATCTTGTGCTTTCAGCCTGAAGTCTCCAAAGGAATCTGTTGACTTACTGTGGGGAACACGGGCCACAGGGATAAGAGCCTCGTTGGACATAGAATCACTGTTTACCAACGTACCTGTGGATGAAACAATCGGGATGAAAGCGGACAGAGTGTATCGTGATCCGGCCTGTACTCCTCTTGACATACTAGAAAACATTCTTAGGAAATTACTCTAAGCTCGTACTAAAGAGGCACCCTTCTTGAGCCCGGATGGGCACATGTATAAGCAAGTAGATGGGGTCGTTGTGGGTTCTCCCCTAGGTGTCCTGTTTGCGAACTTCTACATGGGTATCATCGAACAGAAGGTCTTAGTTGACATTAACTTGAAACCTACCATATACTTCAGGTTTGTTGACGACATTTTCACACAGGTACCTGATGTCAGACGCCTGCAGGAGCTGAAGGAGGCATTCAAGCAGAATTCTGTGTTGAGTTTCACTTACGAGATGGAGAAGGATAGGAAGCTGCCCTTTCTAGATGTAACAGTCATGGAAAGGAGTGGAGGTTTCCACACTGCAGTCTATACTAAGGAAACAAACATAGGAATGTGCCTCAATGCCAACAGTGACTGCCCAGACAGGTACAAGAGAACTGTTGTTAACGTTTACGGTGACCGTGCTCTCAGCCACAGCTCAGGATGGAAACAAGTCGATGAAGAACTCTGTAGGGTAAGGCAGGTCCTAGTCAACAACGGCTTCTCCAATGGTTTCGTTGAAGACATCATAAGAAGGAAAGTGAAACGCCATAACCTCTGAAGAGACAACTAACACAACACTTGTACCCCCTATTAGACTATTTTACAGGAACTTCTTTGCCACAGCTCATAAAACGGAGGAAAGGGTCCTGAAAGATATTGTTAATAGGAACGTTATCCCTATAGACAAAAATCAGAAGATACAATTGACGATTTACTATAAAACCAAAAAAACGGCCAATCTACTCATGAAAAACTCTCCAGACACAAAGCAGAACGCCTTAAAAGAGACCAATGTCGGCTATGCCTGCAAATGTTCACTTGGGGACTGTAAGCTCCAAAGATCTCAGTATATAGGCAAGACAACAACATCTCTTTCCAGGCGATTATCAATGCATAAGCAACAGGGCTCCATTAAGGAACATATAATCTCTTCCCACAACCAGACCATCACTAGAGAAGTCTTAACAGACAACACAGAAATCACCGATAGATACAGCGATAGCAGGCGGCTTGACATCTGCGAGGCACTACATATCAAGAAGTCAACACCAGCAATCAACAGCCAATTAATTCACAACTATATTCTATCCACTTCAAGACTCCGTACCAATATAGAAGCATCAAGAGGAAACATGGGCCAATAGGCCCTTTGCAGTTTCTTCCATTCTTCCCTTCCATTTATCCAATTTATACCCATTGCACCGTGTTCTGTCATGTGTTGAAAGTTTTTTCACCTCATCCAAAACTGTTGTAACATATCACATCACCCAAATGAGAGTATATAAGACAAAGCTGTTTAAATGTTAGCATAGTAAAACTCTGTTTAGTGTTACAGTTGTGTGTGTGTATAAACTAAAGTCTTTGAAAATGTAATAAGTTAATTTGAAACGCGTTCCAGTGTCGCGTCAGACTAGAAATAAAAATGAACTTTGGAGAATTGATTTTTCAATTACCATCGACAGTAAAAAGAAACATAAGAAATATTGAGAAAATTTGTGTTAGAATTATTAATCTTACTTTTTCGGTCATATATAACCATTAGATGAAAACTGGTTCGATTTCAATCAAACTTTTTTGACGAGTTGTACATGAAAAGTGTTTCATCTGGCCCAAGTCTCAGCATCGTAGCATAAATAGGAAGGGAGAAAAAAATATTGAAGTAGGTGTCAAAATTATTCCAAAATGGTCAAAACGATTATCTTTTTAGGAATGCTTTTTCCTAAATTTATTTATTGATTTAATAATAGCAATAAACATGACATATTTGCATAATTTTGGGGGGGCAACTTTGAAAATTTGTATTAGGAAAACTAAAGATGTTTTGGAAAATATCTTACTACAGAACTTTTATTATATGGTAATGTGTCAGAAAAGTGTCATAGAATGATTATATCTGAAAGGTGTGTTTTTTTATTTAGACTTCAAAATGCGTAAAATTCGTTGAAAAAAAAAAAAAATCTCCCTTTCTATTTACGCTGCAGTACTGAAACTAGGAACAATTGCAGCCCTTTTCATATACAACTAGTCAAAAAATAATGGTTGACATTGAACAACTTTGAATTTACAACTTGATGCCCCACAATAGGTTGTAAAAATTTTGTAACTTTTTCCTAAAATAATTTTAGGAAAAAGCGCTTACTCATAGATATGATTTCAGTTGACACTTGTGTTTGATAATCGTTTTTGACCATTTTGGAATAATTTTGACACCTACTTCAATATTTTTTCTCCCTTCCTATTTATGCTACGATGCTGAGACTTGGGCCAGATGAAACACTTTTCATGTACAATTCGTCAAAAAAGTTTGATACATATCCATTTCTAATTTATTTAGTTTGGTTTTATTTTGAAAATAAATCTGGATGAGACATAAAATAAAAATATGCTGCATAACTGATGTTTGTTAAGGAAAACGGTAAAAACGTCAAAAACTTTATTCATTGAATACTTAAAGCTATAATTATGACTATATGGACTATTAAAAAAGAGAGAGAGCGAAGTAGGGGTCCAAGACCTCTTCCTGTTACACAATTTGGCTGTGTGTAACCGAACTAGAAGTGCTCTACAAATCAAGGGACCCAGAATGTGAAATGACCTCCCGAATCATGTAAAAGGCTGTACCTCTCTCAACCAGTTTAAGAGTAAAACCAATTAAGTACTACCTAATTAACTCCATGTAACCTTACCCCCTAAATGTCAACCCATGTTTTGTTATTTTTTAAACAATGCTGTTTGTTTACCAACGTGTACAATTGCTGATTTCTGCTATATTACCCCCCTTTTTTATTTTTTATTCCTTCTTTCAGCACAATTTATACCTAATCCCGATTACTATTAAGTTTTATTCTAAGTGTTTTTTCCCCAACACCTTGCCCAAAATGCTATGAGTATTAGTGGCTTTAGGTATTGCATGTACTAGCTCTGTCTATAAATCCAACATTATGTTTGTAAATCAACTATGTATGTACTTTTCCTGAATAAAATTTATTTATTATTATTTATTTATTAATCAGTAAGTAAGTATTAAAAGAAGGCACCAAGGAGGAAGGCTTTGTAGCACCATTGTGTTTAACAATGCACCTGTATGGTAAAACCAATCCTGTCAGCTGTAAAAATATTGATGCAGTTATTTAAATAAAATATAATGAAAGAAATATTACTGGTTTATTTTTATCCTATCTTTTTGTACTGTACAGTATATCCAAGGAAGTGAAAATTTGAGACATAATGCACAATTTAATGAATTATTCAAAAATGATTAGCATGGCTTAACAGTTCAATAGAAATATGACTATTACATATCAACATGAGATCTTAATGATCCATAGTTAACATGATTTAATAAGGATAATACTTGTAATAATGCAAACTATAATTTAAAATATTTAATACTGATTTTTTTATTAAGAAGCTGAGGTATACACAGCAATGTGCTGCTACCCTATTTTATATGGAATATTACACAGTGTAGATAAAAAACTAGCTATAAGTTTATCTAATACTCCCATCTCACAGGATGGTTAAGCATACATGGAATCAAGGTAGAAAATGCCAGCCTCAATACAAAAAACAAATCAACTCTGACTAAACAACCCTACTATTTTCACAAGCGGTAAACACTGAATCATGGAAACATTATAATTACTCCTACCAGTTTCTACAAGACTCCTCTCAAACAATGTATTTTTTATTAACATGCTAAGGCTAGACTCCATCCCATCACAGCAATGTGCTGCTTCCCTATTCTGTATGAAGGACCCCACAGTGTAGATAAAAAACCAGCTACAAGCTCATCCAACCTCCTCACCTTACAGGATGGCCAGTCATACATGGAATCAGGAGAGAACAAAATACTTAAGGCTGATCTATTAGCCTCCACTGGCAAAATCTGGGTGCAGCACAAGAATATCTTCCAATATCCCTGAGTGTATGAAGTAATTACACAGCTCAAAGTGCCTCATACCATTTGGTACGAAGTCACTGATAACAGGGCAATCACAGGTATAGTGTTGGAGAGTATGTTCTCTCAAGTAGGAATGAAAGTAAGTAAGTAATTATGAAAAGAAGGCACCAAACCGGGAAGGCTATGTAGCACCATCAATGCGCAAAATAATCAGAGGGCGCTAAATATCACCAAGGATGCCAATACGAGAACAAAAATGCATAAGGCGAACAATATCAAAAGTATCCGAGTCACCAAGAATTCTATTGAGGGACAGGTGACCGTGAGGGGCGGTCGGAAAGCAAGACACACGCTCGTCCTGGAAGTCAGGACATTCAAGAAGGACATGCACGACCATAAGAGGGAGAATGCAACTAGGACAATAAGGAGCAGGGCGGCACTCCATTAAGTGACCATGAGTTAAGCGAGTATGGCCAATACGCAACCTCGCCAGAGCTGTTTCCCACCGCCGGTTACGGTGGAAGGAGGACGGCCATGAGGAAACACAACATTTAAGAGTACGTAGTTTGTTACCAGTAACAGACAACCAAGAAGCCTGCCTATGGGTAAGGACGGAGGAATGGATAACCGGGTAAAAGTCGGAATACGGAATACCTTTACGAGAGATGGGACAAGAGCGGACAGCTTCCTTGGCGGCAGCATCCGCACGCTCATTTAAAGACACACCAATATGGCTGGGAACCCAACAAAACTCAACCGACTTAAATTTACTGTGAACAAGAAACAGCCAATGCTGGATCTCGACAACTACTGGATGAACCGGATTAAAGGACCCGAGAGCCATGAGGGCACTACGAGAGTCAACAACAACTACAAAGGAAGACTGACAACGAGAAAGCAGGAGACGAAGAGCATAGAGAATAGCATAAAGCTCCGCTGTAAAGATGCTAGTCTCCGGAGGTAAGCGACACATGCAAGTGCGATCAGGAAAAACAACAGAGTAGCCAACACCATCCGCAGACTTAGACCCATCGGTGAAGACAGAAACGGAGCGGGAGTGAGAAGAAAAGTGCTCAAGGAAAAGGCGTTTTAGAAACGTAGGAGGGGTAAAAGCTTTAGTGATACGGGTCAAGGATGTACAAAATCGCGGAAGAGGGACTCTCCACGGGGGCAAAGAAGGAACAACACGAGGAAATATTAGGAAATATAGGAAACATTAGAAATACGAACGGAAAGAGAGTCCTGTAGGCGAGATAACCGGACAGAAAGAGGGAGGTGGTGAAGAGGAACAGGAACCGCAGGAGGGGTAAAAGTTAAAGCACGACAGAGGCGAGAGGAAGGATGTTGTAAGGACCGCGCAAGATAGCGAAGACAGTAGAGATCACAGCGGTCTTGGAGAGACAGGAAGCCAGTGTCAACGTACAAGCTAAGGATGGGAGTCGAACGAAAGGCACCAGAACTGAGGCGCAACCCAGTATGGTGCAAAGCATCAAGACGGCAAAGAGTAGAAGGAGAAGCAGACGAGTAAGCAGGGCAACCATAATCGAGCTTAGACAGGACGAGAGAGGAATGTAAAGCAAGGAGAGTGCGCCTATCTGCCCCCCAAGAAGTATGGGACAAGACCTGAAGGAGGGTAAGGGCCTTAGAGCACTCAACACGGAGGTAAGAGATATGGGGAGACCAAGACAAACAAGTGTCAAGGAATAACCCCAAAAGCTTCGCGGAATCTTTGTACTCAAGGGGATGACCATAAAGTGACAAAGAGGGACGAAGAACGACCCGTTTCCGCGTAAAAGTCATGGCACAAGTCTTAGAAGTAGAGAACTTGAAGCCATGATCGGTGGCCCAAGACGACACGGCATCAATTGCAAGTTGAAGCCGGCGCTGAAGGAGAGGCGAATCATCACCCTGACAGCAAAGGGTAAGATCCTCGACATAGAGAGCGGAGAAGACACCTGAAGGAAGAGAGGAAAGAAGGCCATTGAGGGCAACCAGAAAAAGAGTAGTGCTCAGAACACTACCCTGGGGCACACCTTCGTATTGCTGAAAAGAGGCAGAGAGAGCGGTACCGAGGCGCACCCAAAAGGAACGACGAGAGAGGAAGCCGCGGAGAAAGAGAGGGAGACGACCACGAAGGCCAAAAGAATGAAGTTGAGATAGAATATGATACCGCCAAATGGTGTCGTAAGCCTTTTCCAGGTCAAAAAGGACGGCAACAACGGAGGTCTTCGCAGCAAAAGCAGTACGAATATAGACCTCCAAGTTCACCAGGACGTCTGTCGTGCTGCGGCACTTGCGGAAACCAAATTGAGAAGGGGAGAGGAGGTGATGATGTTCCAGGAACCACATCAGACGAACGTTAACCATACGTTCAAAGAGTTTGCAGACACAACTTGTGAGGGCAATAGGGCGAAAGTACTTAGGGGAAGTACCCAGAGACCCCGGTTTGCGAACAGGGAGGACAACGGCATCGAGCCAGTCCTCAGGGACTGACGACGACTCCCAGATCCGATTATACAGACTCAGTAAATACTGAGACGTGCACGGAGGGAGATGGCGAAGCATCTCATAATGAATACCATCGGAGCCCGCCGCCGTAGAACCGCAGAGGGCCAGGGCAGAACGAAGTTCAGAGATAGAGAAGGGATCATTATAGGGAAGCTGAAGACGAGTGCAGAAATCTAAAGGACGAGACTAAAGGACAGGTTTACGAAGAAGGAAAGATTGGGGAAGATGAAGACCAGAGCCAACAGAAGAAAAGTGGGAACCCAGTATGGAAGCGACCTGCAACGGGTCCACCACAAGGGTATCATGGAGCAGAAGGACCGGTGAAACATCGGGAACGAACTTACCCGCTATCTTGCGGATACGCTTCCAGATCTGGGCCAGAGGAGTTTCGGACGTAATTGTTGAGACATAAGATGCCCAACATTCACGTTTAGTCAAACGGATGGCCCTACGGGCCACCACACTCGTTTTCCGAAAGAAAAGAAAAGAATCGGTCGTCTGCCTACGGCGGTGCCTCTTCCAGGCTGCACGCTTACAGCGGATAGCCCGAGCCCAGTCCGCATTCCACCAGGAAACGCACTTCCGTGGACCCCGAGAGGAAGAGCGAGGAATAGAGCAGAGAGCAGCGTTGAAGACAGTGTCATGAAAAAGGAGGAGAGAGCAAGAGAGAGGCAGAAGGAAGAGGTCAGAGAGAGCAGCACTGAGGGTAAATAGGGTCCAGTCCGCTTTAGCAAACTGCCACCTAGGGAAAGAGAGGGAAGGGCGAAAAGAGAAAAAGGAAACAAGGATGGGGAAATGATCACTTCCATGGAGGTCATCAAGAACCTGCCACGTGAAATCTAAGTAAAGAGAAGAAGAGCAGAGAGAAAGATCAAGACAAGAAAGGGTGCGAGTCCGAGAGTCCAAATGAGTGGGCTCACCAGAATTCAGAAGAGACAAGGAAGAAGAGAGGAGAAACGGCTCAAGAAGGCGACCCCGGGTATTCGTCAGAACGTCACCCCAAAGAGAATGACGACAATTGAAGTCACCCAGCAGGAGCACAGGCTCCGGCAAGGAGTCTAGAGGTGTTTCAAATCAGGAAGAGAAAGCAGGACACTCGGGGGGAGATAAATGGAACAAACTGTGTACCATTTCCCCACAAAGATACGAGCAGCAGAACAATGGAGAGGCGAAGGAAAAAGTAAAGGAACAAAGAGAACATCAGCACGAATCAAAAGAGCAGAAGAATTAGAAGCCCCAGCAACGGCTGGGGGGGGGGGAGAGAGAGAAAGGAATAGCCACGAAAACGACCAGGACGAGCACCAAGCATCGGCTCCTGGAGACAGACACAAAGGGGCGAAAACCGCGAAATCAGAAGTTGGAGTTCGAGGAAATTGGCGTAATAACCTCGAACGGTCCATTGAAGAATGGTCAGTGACTAGAAGAGAAAAGACAAAAACAGAGAACAAGGAAGAAACAAAGGCGAAAGAGCAACAGAGCACGTTAAAGAATATCAGGGTCAGCAAAGTCAGGGTAAGGGGGCATAGGTAAACTGAGCAAAGACGGAGGGAAGGAAATGGAAGAACAGATCAGAGGTGGGCGGGCGGGGTCCGGAGGAGGAGGAAAAAGAGGAGACATCGGAGAGGAGCAGTCAAGGACAGCAGCAGAAAGAGTGGGAGTAGAAAGAGGGGAGCACACCGCAGCAAGAGCAGCAACCGAAAGGGAAGCAGGGGCCAAAGAAACCTCCATAGCAGGAACAGGGGGCGCAATCACTGAAATGGGAGGGGAAGGAGCAGCAGAGCCAGATGTAGGGGCCAAGGAAGAAAGCGAAGCCTTTTTACCTGCCGGGGAGGAGGGAGGAGAGGAGCCAGGCTTACGCTTCTGTCTTAAAAGAGACCGGTGTCCCAGCAACTACGTACCGGGCAACGGATTCCAGCGTCTCAACAGGAGAAGCTGAACGAGAGCACACACGACGGCCGTTAGGAGAGCGATGGACATCCGCCTGCACCGACAGGCGGCAGGGAGAGCCAATAGATGGAGGATGAGGATGGGAAGGAGGATTGGAGAGAGACGAGGAAGAAGACACAGAAGACACGACAGACCGGGTAGAAAGAAGGGGAACCCCAGACAGAGGACCAGGAGGGGGACCCTTCGGGACAGAACTCAAAGGAACAGAGGAGGGGGCAGTGGGCGTATCAGGGTCCAAGGCCCGGAAACGGTTGTGAGTCTCAGGAGGGAGGGAAGGACGAGGAGAGGAAGAGTGCAACACGCGAGCATAAGAGACGTTAGCATAAGGCGGGAGCCGGCGAACCTGGCGCTTCGCCTCAGGAAAAGATAAACGCTCCCGGTGCTTCAAGTTGAGGACGGCCGCCTCAAGCTTGTAATGGATACAGGCACGGGAGAAGGTAGGATGGGCCTCACCGCAGTTGAGGCAGCGAGCTTGGGGAGAAGTGCACTCCGACTTAGAGTGACCTTCACCCCCACACAAAGGACAGAGAGAGACAGTCCCAGAGCAGCGGAGGGCACCATGCCCAAACCTCCAGCACTTGTTACACAGCCGAGGAGAAGGAATATACTCCTGGACAGAGCACCTAGCACCAGCAAGAATGACAGAGGATGGAAGGGTCCTACCATCAAAGGTGATCTTTACAACACGAAGGGGTTGACGGCGACGACCACGAGGGGGACGAGTAAACGAGTCAACCTGGAGGACAGAATGGCCTTGGGCATCAAGGATATGCCGAATATCATCGTGGCAATCCTGCAGATTCCGAACACCGGTTGCAACATGGGGCGGGAGGAGAATAGTGCCAACACTGGCATTCATCTGAACATTCTTAGAGACCCGAACAGGGATCTCGCCAAGGCAAGACAAGGCTGCCAAGCGGGAAGCTGCATCCTGAGAAGGAGCAGCAACGACACGTGTACCGAGACGAGTGGGGTTGAATGTAACAGACGCATCCACGGAATCAACAAGATGCCGATGGAGGGAGAAATCGTCAGGAGGCGCAGAATCAAGAGGGAGGAGATCAAAGTATTTGTCCCATGAAACAAGGCCTGATACGCGGCAGTACGGGAAGGAATCGAGCGAGTGCGGCCGGAGCGCGAACGGCGTTGAGAACCCCCAGAGAGAGAGGGGTTAAAAGGCGCAGTAGTCACAACGAGAGACTTAGCCGCACCAGGGGACGAAGTGGTCACCACTGGGGGCTGGAGGCTCGACCCAACCATAGAGGAGGGAGGGGAGCTGGGGGAAGAAGTCAGGAGGGTCAAAGGAGGAGCAAGGTCGGGGCCCAACGCAGCAGGAGCTACAGAGCCTGGTCTTCCAATACAGGCCGACTCGGGGGCTTGGTCGCCCACCCCACGAGCCTGAGAGGGTACAACGGAAACATTTATCGACATAGAGACGAAGAGAAAGAAATTCATCCACGAATGTGCCCCCATACTCACCATGGAGCCACAATTAGAGGCAGGACACCCAACAGGAAGCTATCGCCGATCATGCCGGGGCCCCCTAAGGGTGCGTCGTGAGTATACGCCCCACAAACGCCACCTTAAGAACCGTCAGTCCGTCGAGATCGGGTTCAGCGATGAAAGGGGGATTGACAATAAAAGGTTCCCCTCGCTCGAGACGTCGGGTACAACAGTTCTACGGGTGCAAGAGTATGTCTCCTCAAGCACCCGGGCGTCAAAATAGAAGAAGTCCAAAGAAAGATCCAAAACAAGCAAAAGGTCGGCAGGAAACGACAAGCAGATAGGAGAAGAGGGGGAGAAAAACGAAACAGAAGGAAAAGGAAAAGGTGCTCAGCACAATTGGAGAGAACGGCAGCAGGAGCACAAGGCTAGAAAAGGACAGAGGACTGCCCAAAGGAGCATCACACTCCAGCAGCCGCCCACAAAGCCCCTCTCACGGCATCAACGAGCTGAGCGGCGAGGGGGGTAGGACTGAAAACAGATGTTTTTCCTACCAAGAGGGTTATAAACCCATGGAACCGCTTACCTGCTGAAGCCGTAAATGCCAAATTCCAGATAAAAAATATCATTAAGACAATTGCAGGGCCCTTTAACAAGCCGCCGGCTTTCTGTCCTCGTCGAGGCCACTAGATAGTTAGTGGCCCTTGGGTAAATTCAGTAAATATATACAATAATTGTCAGCGCATCTTCCAAGTAACAACTACAGCTACACAGTATCTCTTAGAATTACGTAGGTAAACAACAAATGTAACATATTTGTTTACTACAATGTCGGTGTTGGCTGTAGAAATTGAAAAAAACATAGTTTTTCTTCGAAATATACTAATTTTATAAGAAAATTCGACCTAAATAGGAGGCAATAGAGCTCCGATAAGCCAGCGCTAAATCTTCAATGTGAAGAATGTTGCCTGCTCTCTGATTGGCCAAACAAAACACAGTAGTGACCTCTGTCGGCATGCAGGTGAACCAGACCCAAAACCCAAATATCTTCATAAGTGGACCTACCTGAATTGCACGTAATTAAGTATCTTCTTAGGGCCTACTTAGGAACCTTCGTAGCAAACCTACTTACGAAGAAATACATGGAGCTTCGTGAATCTAGGTCCTGGCTCTCTTGGCCAGATGAGTGAAGAAGTGTTAGAAAGGTCACATTTACTCTCTTTTGGTACTAATAATTAAGTTACTTCAGCTGATATGTTTTTATGATGATTACAGTCCAAAGACTGTTGTATTAAGAATAATTCCCAGCAGAATAGCTATTGAGTTTAAGAGCGACGTGGCAATTATATCCCGTTTTCTATTGATAGAAAATTCTACTGTATAGGCTACATTTTCTATGGGTTAACTTGTTTATACAACCCAGCAGCTATTATCTGCATATTGTATTGAATATTAATAATTGGTGTCGGGTTTTCTGACAAGAGTATCAAATGCTTTTTGACAGCCAGAAAATGTAATCTAATCAGCCATTTTTCTGAATTATTTTATTAACCTTGTCATTGAATCTAATCATGTTTGATAGGCACGACTTCACTCTAAATCCTTGCTGATGTGTTGTTATGAAGTTTGTCCCCTACAGGTGCTACACTATTCTTACCCTGATTACTCTCTCCAGTAGTTAACACGGAATACTTGTCAACGACACGTCATGGGTCTGTAATTTAATGCCTATTGTCTGTCCACCTTTCCATGAATATTGGGACGGCATTTGCCTACTTCTAGAATACTGAGAGATTTCTTGGTTCGAGTGTTTTAATGAAAATTGTAGTTAGCAGGTGACAAAGCACCCTTAAATTTGACTTCCTGGATGTAAAAGAAATGCAATGATTGATATAATGAGAATGAAAATAAATTTGCAATGTGTGTGTTACGGCCCTACTGGGGCGTAACCGGGTTCTTTTCTGGTGTTATTAGAATTTGGGAATCCAGCCCAAGTTAGTAGTGGCTTTTAAGGGGTGTGTTCCGTAACGCAAGTTGAATTAAAGGGGAAGGGATACAAATGCACTGCTTTATATATATATATTTCTACCACCACCATAAATAAATATATCATAGTCACATGCAGGGGCTATAACTACACTTATGTACAATAACTTTTCTTCCTCCGAAGACTCAGGATGTTCCACGGTGCTCACGATGAGTAGCCCTGATTCTCTTCTTTGTGGCCCACGATGAATCCTCTGATTCTCTCGGCGAATCTACCCTGGCCACAGGCCAGCCAAATCACAGTCCCACTGGGTGCACCGTCGTGGAGGCCTTCAACCACAATCCAGCCTGTAGCTTGCAGGTTCCGATCAGCTCCGGTGTGTAGGCCACTCCACGACCGATACTAGGGTTGCGAGCCCTAGGCAGGAGCCTCGTGTGATTCCGCTGATCACTCTCCTCTCTCAGCACCACAGTGGCTAGTCTCTTCCAGCAGCCAGCCCCGGATAAGACGATCCCTGGTACTGCCACGTCACAGGCAGGCTAACACTCTCAACAGTGTACATCCGGGGGTGACTCATAGCTTCTGCAGAGCAAACTCATGAAGAGACCTTGGCTGCCTTGGGTAGACTGCCATCGTCCAATACAGCAGTCCCAGGTCGACTCTGTAATCAGACACGTCATTAGTACTAGGGACACTCTAGGGCACCTCACTTACAGGCTTAGACACAAACGTCCACCTATCCACTCCATAGATGGCGTTGATGTCTAAGCGCCACCTCACCAGAGGTCAGCAGCGGCTACGTTACGAGCTGATTAAGACGGGAATCCAGCACCTGTGGCCGATATATCCCGTCCTCACTAGATGGCGTCGTCCATTTGGAGGGGGTTTCGGGAGCTGACTCACAGATGGCGTTGTCGTCACTGCTCCGTGCTACGACGCTGGACTTGGGTCCGTAACAGTGTGTATGATAGAGTCCTTGACATTAACACTAGAGTATTTATTCGCTTCATGAGGAGATGATTAGGGGATAAGCTATTTCACAGCATTCAGAATTACTTGAGTGATGTACACACTTCCAGGAAACGTAGAGACATGCTACACAAAGGGATTGGCTAATGACCTCAGGGAATACGATGACTTGACTGCTGCAAACCCTCTTGATAGTATAATAGAAGTAGAAAGAAAATAGAAGTCGAAACAGTACCCCACAAAGTGAAAAAGATTTAGCATGAACCGGGACAGTTACGAGGCTTGTATGGAAGCATAATATTTGGGTTACCAAGAGGCAATAGTTTATATGTATATTGTGACAGGTCGGTGGCGAAAGATGGCAGGGCAGGGTTTAGTGTCCTAATAAGGGAAAATACTGAGTTTGGAACTGTGGTCAGGTCAATTATACTTCGACTTAGTAATTATATATCATTCCACACAAGCTGAACTTCAGGCCATTCTGGCTGGTTTAGAGAAAGTACGTCAAGACGAAAGAGATGTTTTCGTATTTGTAGATAGCTGTGGGACATTTGGGGCTTGACTCTAATTATTTAAATATTAATATAGTAAATTCAATTACGAAGGACCACCCACTTTTATAGTAAAAGAGGGAAACTGAGAAATTATGATCATTAGAAATTTCTAGATGAACCAGTAACTATGGATAAAATACTAGAGAATATGATCATTGAAATAATTAATGGGCTGTATAATTAAATGAATCAAAGCCTCAAACACCTACATTGGGGGGGTATTACTGGAACTCAGTACGTCCAGGAACTAGTGTGGTTCGTTCACTAATCCAATGTATAATAATCTAATCCTATGAATACTTATGAAATCATTATCGTTATCATTAAGGGGAACATAGATTATGAACATAAATAATAATAATCATAATAAACACATGTTAATCCAATGAACAGAGTTCTGCATGTAAAAGAGTACAGATAATAAATTCGAGGAATACAAAAAGAATCTTAGCTTAATGACGATTCCTTAGAAGTTAATCACGACGCTTCCTCTGATTCTCCTGGACTCGTCATGGAACACTGGGAGTTGATTAACATGGGAAATGACAGCTCGGAGAATTCTTCGCACACGCTGCAAAAACAATTGTTTCCAGTAGCAACAGATTAAACTACTGGATTTCTATGTTCAATAAATGGATATTAACAATAAGAGAAAGATAATGACCTGTGATTTTTTGTTGTTATACGTCGTCACGACAAGCTACCCAGCTATAAACCCGCCCCCGATCTGATGCATCAAACAAGGATAAGGTAGGTACTTAGCTAATATGGGCACTGTGTAAGTTAAGGCTTGCCGAAGGTCGCGTCCTAGGCTCTAGACTTGTCTATCCTAGATACTGACGTGCTCCACTGGCCGGTCACATGGAGTTACATAGAACCAAATTTAAAAGGTTCCGTAAATGACACTGACACCAGGTGAAGGTATTGTCTGCAAGGTTCTTCACACCTCACAGTGGCGACTTTCTTCTGGAGATTTGATAGCGTTTACCCTGGTGGCTGGATAATGGCGTCTCCTCGTGAGCACCACGTGAACACGTCTACTCGTGAGCGTTTCAACACGTGGACTGGCGTCTCTTCCGCCCCGCGTCCCGCGTTTGTTAAACAAATTATTTATTGTGAATATTATCATCTCTCACAGTTGTGATTGAAATGCACGGGTTAGGACGAGTTTATTATTTAGAGGAGTTAAATATTATTATTTGCCAGTTTTATAATAGGAAACGAACAATGGAGATGAATTAAAGTCTCTCCAGGGCATTCATGCGTGACGTTAATTTTATTACTAGATAACAGCTATAACTATAAACGCTCTATTTGGCTTTAGTTGGAGATCAGTTTATCTGTAATTAATTATCACACAGAACACCGTTGTTTATAGAGAATCAAATTCAATTCTCAGACACATTGGATATAAATGTGTTTATTACAATGGAATCTGATGCAATACTGGCGTCGGGTGACGTAAGAATTCTAGCCTTACTGTACAGATGTAATTATTAGTATATGTGAACTCTACGCTTGGTTAATTTGAATCACTACAATGATTAGTAGAATTAGTAATAATTAATGAGAATACAACAGTGTTGTATTAAGTGTTGGAAATTTCCAACATAACTCCGGGGCGAGGATTCTAGGGTCGTAGTGTAATGTGGAGTACTGACACCTATCCCGAAGTTGAGATTAATATTAGTATATTAGTATGTTAGTATGTTAGTACACACATAACGAATGTCCCGTATTTGTCAAGGACATACAAGAAACTTAAGTCTTGCTAATTTCATGTTAAAAGAAACATGTTATTATGAATTACCTAAAGCTAATAATTAAGAAAGCCTACAATAAATCTGAGATTGGTGTCGCTATGACATGTAATGTGTATGTTACAAATCTCTAAGTCTGCAAACTCTCAGTTACTCTAGATAAATAATGTTATTTATAGCCTACACAATAATTAAGAATTTAAATCACACAATTTAAACAACAGAATCTACTGTGATGAGAATGTCTTGGGTCATAGTGACTTGTAATGGTTTGTTACTTGACACCACACCACAGTATCATCATGGTTGCTTAAATTGGGTGTAAAGTTATTTGCTCTTAGTTAAGAACTATAATAGGCTTGTAGTTTCCCTTAGTGGAAACATGTATTAAATATTGAAACATTAAATGATTAAGTTATCGGTAATCAGGAACCCTCTAAAGCTCACAATAAACTCAACAACTAGGGTCGCAGTGACATGTAATGGTGTATTACGTAGCTGCTGAATCGTAGGCAAACTCAGAATAAGTTCCTAAGAACTAATAACAATATTGTATAATTATACAGTAAAGTATTATTAGTCATTTAAGATCAAGGAGACTATGACACTACAGTAAGGTCACTGTCTAGGGTCGCTGTGACTTGTAACTATGGTGTTACTAGACAATAACATCACGCAGCATCATGATCACCCCAAATTCAAATGAGAAAATTGAATTTAACGTGCACTGCCGTGCAGTAGTCATTCTGACTGATGGTACAACTAATTTGCTAACTAGCTAAAATAATAGAAAATTAGAGAACTGAAAAAGTTTATTCATTAAAATCAAGGAAAATTCTGAGTCGACAGTGAGATTGGTAGCCTAGTCATTCTGACTTATGAGCTAATTAAATGGCAGCTCATAGGCTTGACACTGTAAACTTGTTAGTACGAAATCACCTTTACATGAAATTGAGTTTATTAAATCAGTCCCTATAAGTATAGTTAACTGTAATTAATGGTGAGTACAGATTAGGCTAGTACTCAGTTGACACTACTAAAGTCCCTAAACCTACCTAAATAAATGGTTTAAATTTCTAACCCACCTAAGTAAGGGACTAAGCTAGTTGTGAGCAAAAATGTACTCGAATTAACATTGTGAGCTGTATTGAGCTCATTAACAGGTCGAGCTATACTGAACTCATGAACATGGTGAGCTATATTGAGCTCGTCAAGAGTGTTGACAGGGTGAGCTGCAGTGAGCTCGTTAACGGAGTTAACAGGGTGAGTTATATTGAACTCGTCAACAGTGTTGACAGGGTGAGCTGCAGTGAGCTCGTTAACAAGGTTAACAGGGTGAGTTATATTGAACTCGTCAACAGTGTTGACAGGGTGAGCTGCAGTGAGCTCGTTAACAGTGTTAACAGGGTGAGTTATATTGAACTCGTCAACAGTGTTGACAGGGTGAGCTGCAGTGAGCTCGTTAACAGTGTTAACAGGGTGAGTTATATTGAACTCGTCAACAGTGTTGACAGGGTGAGCTGCAGTGAGCTCGTTAACAGTGTTAACAGGGTGAGCTACAGTGAGCTCGAATTAACGAGGTGGAGTATTGCATCATTCAATTATCATGGCGAGCAGTGCTCGTGGCATGGGGAACATTAAAGCGTTCAATTGTCATGGTGAGCAATATTGAGCTCATATGCGCATGGGGAACAAGCACTCATATTATTACGTTAATTCTAAGGTGAGCTATATTAAGCTCATGAAGCATGTTAATTAACAATGCTGATGTTTAACGATAATGCATTAAACAAAGAGAAACCTAAGATTGCTGGAAATTAAATTACTGCTACGATTAATCCTATTCAAGATAATTTGTAACATTTTCCCAACCAAAACGTTTCGCGGGTTATTAGTTCTCTGTAAATTCACTTACGTATTGGTAAGTTTGCAAGCTTGTTCGTGTTGCGTTCCAACACTAATTAAGCAGAAACGAAAGAAAAACAACTCAAACAAATTGATGCAAGTATTTATCACTAACTCTTAGTGCAGAAAACATGGTATTAAGAAGGTTTTCTTGGCAAACCTTTAAGTGCAAGTATAGTGGACCAGTGGTCCTAGCGAATTTATAATCACAGTTGCTTGATGACTTCATAGTATTACTAAATTCAGGAAATGCCAGTGGCATTGAGTTCTAGATTCTCTAGCCTAACATTATTAATTACCTAGGGAGTACTAGATTCTCTAGCTCAACATAACAATTTACCTAGGAAGACTGAGTGTCGTCAATTACTACTTGTCGAGAATAATTCTAGTTCTGCAGTGGATTCAATGGCTTGGTCACTGTGACTTGTACTTGTTTGAGTACGGACCATTGGTTTTCACTGAGAGCTATGAAACATCTCGGCGAGTATCAATTGCACTACATTCAATCTGAGTTTATTACTCAGCTGTGTTTCTCCTTTTAGCTTGCTGCTGGAGAATTGATTTATTGCTGACTAATTTATTATTGTTGGCAGGCTTAGGCTTGTTCACATTCAGAACTTTACCAGTAAGTAAGTAGCCACCTGCAGATTGGAGCATATTCATTCCCAATCGTTTAACATGTCCAGTTATGAACTGGTAATAGTAGTCGGCTCCTACTAGTACATCTACATTGTTAAGGCGGTCAGACGTTAACTTGTTGTCAGCCAAATTAATTTCACGTTCCTGCAGGAAGTGGGCTGTGTACCCCAGACCCTTAATATTTAAGTCTAAAGGTATTTGATCTACAACAATGGCTTGGACAGCCTTGGCATGACTACCTAGTCGTACAAGCGGTTGAACTACTGAGTATTCATGGGTTCCTCGATTTATCATGAGCCCTGACAAGTTTAATTTTACCTGTCCTATTGGTTGCAAATTAAGTGCCTCTGCTGCCCTTTGAGTAATGAAAGTTCTCTGGGAACCTTGGTCAAATAGTCCACGCGTGGTGATCTTGGCTCCTCTGTTCTTCACTTGAAGTTGGGCAGTAGGCAAAGCAGCATCCACTTGAGATGCTTGTGAGGTTACGCTGTACACATCTCGCACCTTGCAGCACTGTACTGGTGTAGATTCTCTACGTCCTATTCTAGGATTGGCATAATTTGTCCTAACTAATTTGCACAGTGCAGCATGATGCTTGCCCCTTCTACACCGATTGCAGGTGTTCAGTGGGGTTTCACAGCTATTAACATTATGTGATTTGAGACACCTAGTACATTTGTGTAACTGTTTGAGTCGTCTGACTCTTGTGTCTCTATTAGGGTAATTAGTACATTTGTATAGAGAATGTTTTTGATGGCAAAACAAGCACATTCCCCATCCTACAGCTCGTTTAGCGGTTACCGGTTTAGGTAAAACAGTACTTGCAGGTTGTGATGGTTTTGCTGCTTGCATTTGCTTGTTATTTATCCTCTTGTGAGTACTTGGTGTACTCTAGGGAACCATTAATAGGCTCTTGGGAGTGCTCTTAGGACTATTAGGTCTCTTAGGAGCACCTGTGGGACTCTTAGGCCTCACTGATGAATCAGTGTTTGACTGATTGTTGTTACATTGATTATTAGCACCTTTGTTACCTAGTGACAGTGTCACTTTAGGAGTTTCAGGTAAGGAAACTGATGTAGGTACAGTTTTGGTGCATTCAGATTTAGCATTAATTGCCTGGTCTGCTGTATGATTGCTCATATTGCGCAAACCTGTAAATATATCCTGCATTGACAGGGTATTACCATTCTGGTATACATATAATTTATTAAGTGTGTCACCAGACAATTTTCTCTGGATGATAATTTTAGTCATCCACTCAGTAGTTGGGTGATCCACCTCTTTACTGAAAGAATTTATCAGTGACTCAAGCTGGAAACTAAAGGCTTGTAAAGAGTCAACTGATTGTTCTGGTGAAGATAAATTTAATAATTGGTGCACAAGGTTTATAATAGTCTTCTCATTGTTAGCACTTACTTTAGAAGGCTGTTGTGAGCAATTGTGACCATTACTTGTGTTGCTTAAGGCTTCTTGCTTAGCCTCAGCTTTGATTACAGCTTCAACTGCTGCTGCAGCATTAGCTTTATCATTTTCTGGTTCAGATCCACTGATTATTGCAGCTTCACTTGTTTCATCTGTAGCTTCACTTGTTTCTCTGGGTTCTTGTGATAAGCTAGTTAATTCAGTAGCCTCATGTATTGAACTTATAGAATCCAGGGAACATGGAGAAGAGTGGTCTGAAAATTGGTCAGACTCTGTAAACAAATCATCACATGAAGCTGTATTAGATGAGAGGTTAGAAAATGAAGGTTGAACTTCAGTTATGGATCCTGTGTAGTGATCAGTATTGATTAGAGGATTCTCCTCGTCTTGAGGTAGCTCAAGTATTTCATCTGAGCTGAGTGTTAACTCGGGTACAGGTCTATTAATGATCTGATCTATCCACTCGGGAATATCTAGTCTCGCAAGCACCTTATCATATTGGTCTAACCTGGTTTGAACGCTACGTTCATAGTTATCAAGCTCAGATTCTGTTAGACATAAGTCGTCTGAGACAGTATGACCGACCTGGAGTAAATTCCTGTGGAACTCGATTACAGTCTTTATATAATCATATTTTTTGTTAGCGCTCCTTATGGAACTTGCTATTCTGTAGACGTAATCTGGGTCAGTTTCTACACAGTTGTCACATTTGATAAACTGTTTTCCTAGCTGAAGTTGAAGAGCTGTCAAGAATCTTGCATTCCTTTCTGGAGGATTCATTCTTGCGGTAAATTGAGCCTGATAGGGCTTATGTAGCTATTTGTATAGCTTTGGTGTCTGCTCTTTGATGTAGAGCAGGTATAATTATTGACAGCCTGATATTTTCTTGAGGCTGGTTGTAATTTACCTCATTTAGAGGTTAGCTACCTACCTAATAATAAGCAACTAAGATTTGAGTGGTACCTTGGTCTCACTACAGGTGTTCCTCAGCTTAGCTCTTCTAAATCAGCCTCGGATGGGTAGTGGACTTACAGTAACACTCAAAGACATACATAGAAATATGCAATAAAATATAATTACACAATAAATGGTTAATCCCACCCTTGATAGGGTCAGCACAAAAGGAATAATATATATGTCACTAACTAGCTCAAGCCTAGTCGTGAGAATTTCTACTTAAGAAACTACAACTTATTTAGTCTATGCTTGTGTCAAATTCAACACAATCACAGCCCAAATTGCTACCTAATAAAGGTTGGCAAAGATTATATTGTGGTGCAATAATGTGCAAATAATTGTGCTGTGTTTTTGGGTTTTTTGGATTTTATAGTTTATATACACTTGTATAATTATGTGTATAAGAAATTAAATGAACACAAAAGAATTAATTGTGTTTGGCAAGTATTCTACTGCCGTAAATATTATCTAACTCCTGAATGTACTCCTAATTGTGGAATAAAATGTTATCAGGGTTAGTAATGATTAACTAGTATGAGATCAGTAATTTATATTAGTATACTGGATCCCTAAATGTTAATGATCCACTGACTTGAGTGAATCAGTAACTATAACATGGATTCAGGCTATAATGGACAGTCTGCTGACAGCCATATATTGCAACATCTGTATAGCCTAAATGGTTAACACATAATTGGTGTTAGTGATTAATATAAAGTTATGAGCTGTTGCTCCTGGTGTCCTAAAGATTCTTACTTCAGTATGAAGTGTAGGCCTAAGTGTTGTGGGCAATAAACTGTCCCACGAGTGCTACCTTATACATAAGGTATAAGTAGCAATGAATTGGTGTGACTTAGGCTAACCTATGTGTTACGTGGTTAGTAGACACAATTAATTAAAAGGGTTAGTCTTGATTACATCACACAAGGATTAGTTATTATTAATTAGTATTTGTAATTATAATTTATGTTTATCCGGTTCGAAGGACCATAATGTGGGACATTTGGGGCTTGACTCTAATTATTTAAATATTAATATTGTAAATTCAATTACGAAGGACCACCCACTTTTATAGTAAAAGAGGGAAACTGAGAAATTATGATCATTAGAAATTTTTAGATGAACCAGTAACTATGGATAAAATACTAGAGAATATGATCATTGAAATAATTAATGGGCTGTATAATTAAATGAATCAAAGCCTCAAACACCTACATTGGGAGGGTATTACTGGAACTCAGTACGTCCAGGAACTAGTGTGGTTCGTTCACTAATCCAATGTATAATAATCTAATCCTATGAATACTTATGAAATCATTATCGTTATCATTAAGGGGAACATAGATTATGAACATAAATAATAATAATCATAATAAACACATGTTAATCCAATGAAGAGTTCTGCATGTAAAAGAGTACAGATAATAAATTCGAGGAATACAAAAGGAATCTTAGCTTAATGACGATTCCTTAGAAGTTAATCACGACGCTTCCTCTGATTCTCCTGGACTCGTCATGGAACACTGGGAGTTGATTAACATGGGAAATGACAGCTCGGAGAATTCTTCACACACGCTGCAAAAACAATTGTTTCCAGTAGCAACAGATTAAACTACTGGATTTCTATGTTCAATAAATGGATATTAACAATAAGAGAAAGATAATGACCTGTGATTTTTAGTTGTTATACGTCGTCACGACAAGCTACCCAGCTATAAACCCGCCCCCGATCTGATGCATCAAACAAGGATAAGGTACTTAGCTAATATGGGCACTGTGTAAGTTAAGGCTTGCCGAAGGTCGCGTCCTAGGCTCTAGACTTGTCTATCCTAGATACTGACGCGCTCCACTGGCCGGTCACATGGAGTTACATAGAACCAAATTTAACAGGTTCCGTAAATGACACTGACACCAGGTGAAGGTATTGTCTGCAAGGTTCTTCACACCTTACAGTGGCGACTTTCTTCTGGAGATTTGATAGCGTTTACCCTGGTGGCTGGGTAATGGCGTCTCCTCGTGAGCACCACGGGAACACGTCTACTCGTGAGCGTTTCAACACGTGGACTGGCGTCTCTTCCGCCCCGCTTCGCGTCCCGCGTTTGTTAAACAAATTATTTATTGTGAATATTATCATCTCTCACAGTTGTGATTGAAATGCACGGGTTAGGACGAGTTTATTATTTAGAGGAGTTAAATATTATTATTTGCCAGTTTTATGATAGGAAACGAACAATGGAGATGAATTAAAGTCTCTCCAGGGCATTCACGCGTGACGTTAATTTTATTACTAGATAACAGCTATAACTATAAACGCTCTATTTGGCTTTAGTTGGAGATCAGTTTATCTGTAATTAATTATCACACAGAACACCGTTGTTTATAGAGAATCAAATTCAATTCTCAAACACATTGGATATAAATATGTTTATTACAATGGAATCTGACGCAATACTGGCGTCGGGTGACGTAAGAATTCTAGCCTTACTGTACAGATGTAATTATTAGTACATGTGAACTCTACGCTTGGTTAATTTGAATCACTACAATGATTAGTAGAATTAGTAATAATTAATGAGAATACAACAGTGTTGTATTAAGTGTTGGAAATTTCCAACAATAGCCGAGGAACACTTGATTTCTTAAACAGTCGAAATCCAATCTTCACGTCCATAGTTGAGGATTGAAAGTACTGAGTATATGAGATACAGCTGAGAGGTCACAATCTGACCTCTGAGATTCAAGTGGATCCACTTGAATCCACTTGAATCTGAGATTCAAGTGGATTCCATCTCATGCTGGAATAGTGTTCAACGAGGTGGCGGATGAACTGGCCAAACGCGCTATCAAAACCACAAGTTGACATTTAATATGTTTTAAAAAGAGACAAATAAGTGGCGAGGAGAGGTATAATGCATGAGGGAAATCAAACCATCCAACACTACATGTATGTGAGTTAACACACCAATTTCCCTTATGGTAATTGGAGAAATGCTTGGAGTGACTCTGTACGCATGCGGAATATAGAATAGGTGCTAATGATAATGAAACGAAGTGTAAACTATGTGGTATATTAAGGTCTCACACCCTCGGCTATTATGTTCTTGATTTTCCGTTGATTAATGTATGTAGAAACGCTGAGATAACAACTGTTCCTGAACAAATAGCCTGGATGTGTCACAATGGAAAGATTGATGATATTCTGGAGAGATATAAGAATTTTGCACCAAGATTGAAACTTTGTTGAATTGTCTGAATGTCTATTTGCAAATTATATCTATGAATCTAGTCATAAAAGTATTTGTGTGAACGTCTGGTAACATACTGCAAATGTAAAGAAAGAAATGTTTATGTTTAACACTCACAATGTTCCGTAATATGTTTATTGTTTGTGATGTGTGTCTATGTATATATGAACACTTTGTACTAAACGGGGTGAGAATAGCTTGAGCTACCTCATTCCTTTGTGTGTATTTATACCACAATAAACATATTTCAATTCCAATTTTAATTTCAAACACCTCTGCAGCCTGCTTCAGTAGCCATGGTGATATTAAGTCTAGCCTAATTGGTTTCATTGCATCCAGTTCCTTAAATTGTTTTTAACCCCTTCCACAGTGACTACTGTTACGGGCCTGAGTCCAGCGTCGGAGCACAGAGCAGTGACAACAACGCCATCTGTGAGTCCGCTCCCGAAACCCCCTCCAAATGGACGACGCCATCTAGTGATGACGAGAGACGCCGGCAATACGTGCTGGATTCCCGTCTTAATTGGCTCGTGGAATAGCCGCTGCTGACCTCTGGTGAGGTGGCGCTTAGACAGCAACGCCATCTATGGAGTGAAGAGGTGGACGTTTGTGTCTAAGCCTGTAAGTGAGGTTCCCTAGAGCGTCCCAGTATTAATGACGTATCTGATTGCAGAGTCGACCTGGGACTGCTGTGTTGGACGATGGATCAGTCTACCCAAGGCAGCCAAGGTCTCCTCACCAGTCTGCTTTGAAGAAGCTGTGAGCCATCCCTGGACGAACTCTGTTGAGAGTAATAGCCTGCCTGAGGAGTGGCAGTGTTGGGAATCGCCTTATCCGGGGTTGGCTGGTGGAGGAGACCACCCACTGGGGTGCTGTATGAAGAGAGTGACCAGCGAGTCACACGAGGCTCCCGGCTAGGGCATGCAGCCCTAAGTATCGGTCGTGGAGTGGCCTAACAGCGAGGCTGATCGGTACCTGCCAGCTACAGGCTGGATTGTGGTTGAAGGCCTCCACGACGAAGCACCCAGTGGGACTGTGATTTGGCTGGCCTGTGGCCGGGGTAGATTCGTCATAGTCATAGTGGATTCATCGTGGGCCACGGAAGAAGGAACCAGGGCTACCTAGAGTGAGCATCGTTGAGCATCCAGTGTCTTCGGAGGAAGACGCAACTGTACATAAGTGTAGTAATAATCCCCGCATGCGACTGTTATTTATTTATATATGGTGGTGGTAAATATATCAGAAAAACTGGAACATTTGTATCCCTCCCCCTTTAATTTAACTTGCGTTATGGAACACACCCCTTGAAAGCCTCTACTAACTTGGGGCCGGATTCCCAAACTCTACTACCATCAGAGAAGAACCTGGTTGCGTCCCAGTAGGGCCATAACAACTACTATGTCATCCAGTGTTTCCTCAGACCTTTCATCACTTAACTTTGGTCACTACATTACATACCTCCTGGAATCTTATGTTGAGTTCCTCACATACCTCTTTGTCTTTTCCAGTGAGACTTTTCTCTTGTCTACTTAACCTTGTCATGTGTTCTCTGTTACTTAATATGATTATAAAACAGATTTGCTGCAATATCATTTTCAAATTGTCTCTTAGCTTCACTTTTGACTCAGGTGTAATGATTTCCGGCTCTCTTTAGTGCGCCTCTTTCTTCCTCTGATCCTAGCTCCCTGTGTTTTTTCCTTGAGTTTTTGTTCCTCTCCTGTGCTTCTCTGCACTACCTATTAAACCAGGGATTAACTTTGCCTTTTTTATTCCACCTCCTTCTTGAGTGCGATGCGCAACTCCGTTGCCCCTACACATTTCTGAACAATAACTTCAGTCATCTCATGTGACGTCTTCCCTACCAGTTCCCTCCCCCACTGAACTTCACTCGGTGGGGGAGGGAACCATCACTATACTGTACTCTCCACGTCTGTGGTCTCTCATATTCCTTAGTGTGTTTCTTGATTTATCAGTTCCTTTACCATCAATACCGCAGCATGATAATACAGTGGGCACTTGTCCCTCGGAGCATCTCATACTCTATCTCCTCTAAATTTGCCTCACTTGGGCAAATACAAAGTCTAGTGTCGCCGGTGGGTCATCTCCTCTTACGCTTTGTGGTTCTCCAACATGTTGTTTTAAGCAAAGTTCGTCTGCTTTGTTCAAGAGTTTTCCCCTCCATATTTTTCAAGTCTAATTCTGTGTGACTGAAACCTCCAAATATTAGAATCCTTCCAGAGGTGTAGGGTTGGTGTCGCCAGTCATGAAGGTGGTGTAAGGTTGGTGTCACCAGTCATGAAGGTGGTGTAGGGTTGGTGTCACCACTCATGAAGGTGGTGTAGGGTTGGTGTCACCAGTCATGAAGGAGGTGTAAGGTTGGTGTCGCCAGTCATGAAGGTGGTGTAAGGTTGGTGTCACCAGTCATGAAGGAGGTGTAGGGTTGGTGTCACCAGTTATGAAGGAGGTGTAGGGTTGGTGTCACCAGTCACGAAGGAAGTGTAAGGTTGGTGTCACCAGTCACGAAGGAAGTGTAAGGTTGGTGTCACCAGTCACGAAGGAAGTGTAAGGTTGGTGTCACCAGTCATGAAGGAGGTGTAGGGTTGGTGTCACCAGTTATGAAGGAGGTGTAGGGTTGGTGTCACCAGTCACGAAGGAAGTGTAAGGTTGGTGTCACCAGTCACGAAGGAAGTGTAAGGTTGGTGTCACCAGTCACGAAGGAAGTGTAAGGTTGGTGTCACCAGTCATGAAGGTGGTGTAAGGTTGATGTCACCAGTCATGAAGGTGTTGTAGGGTTGGTGTCACCATTCAGGAAGGTGTTGAAAGGTTGGTGTCACCAATCATGAAGGTGGTGTTGGGTTCAAGTCACCAGTCATGAAGGTTGTGTAGGGTTGGTTTCACCAGTCATGAAGGTGGAGTAAGGTTGGTGTCACCAGTCATGAAGGAGGTGTAAGGGTGATATCACCAGTCATGAAGGAGGTGTAGGGTTGGTGATACCACTCATGAAGGAGGTGTAAGGGTGATGTCACCAGTCATAAAGGTGGTGAAGGGTTGGTGTCACCAGTCATGAAGGTGCGGTAGTGTTGGTGTCACCAGCTTTGAAGAAATTGTAGGGTTGATGTCACCTGTCATGAAGGAGGTGTAGGGTTGGTGTCACCAGTCATGTAGGTGTTGTTGGGTTGGTGTCACCACTCATGAAGGAGGTGTAGGGTTGGTGTCACCACTCATGAAGGTGGTGTAGGGTTGGTGTCACCACTCATGAAGGAGGTGTAGGGTTGATGTCACCAATCATGAAGGTGGTGTAGGGTTGGTGTCACCAGTCTTGAAAGTGGTGTTGGGTTGAAGTCACCAGTCATGAAAGTGTAGGGTTGGTGTCACCAGTCATGAAGGTGGTGTAGGGTTGGTGTTACCAGTCATGAAGTTGTTGTAGGGTTGGTGTCACCAGTCATGAAGGTGTTGAAGGGTTGGTGTCACCCGTCATGAAGGTGTTGTAGGGTTGATGTCACCAGTCTTGAAGGTGATGTAGTGTTGGTGTCACCAGTCATGAAGGTGGTGTAGAGTTGGTGTCACCAATCATGAAGGAGGTGTAAGGCTGATGTCACCAGTTATGACGCAGGTGTAAGGTTGAAAGTGTGTCACCAGTCATGAAAGTGTAGGGTTGGTGTCACCAGCCATGAAGGTGATATTCGGTTGAAGTCACCAGTCAAGAAGGAAATGTAGGGTTGGTGTCACCAGTCATGAAGGTGGTGTAGGGTTGGTATCACCAGTCAAAAAGGTGGTGTAGGGTTGATGTCACCAGTCATGAAGGTGGTGTAGGGTTGGTATCACCAGTCAAGAAGGTGGTGTAGGGTTAATGTCGCCAGTCATGAAGGTGTAGGGTTGGTGTCACCAGTCATGAAAGCGGTGTAGGGTTGATGTCACCAGTCATAAAGGTGGTGCAGGGTTGATGCCACTAGTCATGAAGGTGGTGTAGGGTTGAAGTCACCAGTCATGGAAGTGTAGCATTGGTGTCACCAGTCATGAAGGTGGTGTAGTGTTGGTGTCTCCAGTCATGAAGGTGGTGTAGGGTTGATGCCACCAGCCATGTAGGAGGTGTAGGGTTGATGTCACCAGTCGTGAAGGTGGTGTAGTGTTGGTGTCACCAGTCATGAAGGTGGTGTAGGGTTGATGTCACCAGTCATGAAGGAGGTGTAGGGTTGATGTCACCAGTCGTGAAGGAGGTGTAGGGTTGATGTCACCAGTCATGAAGGAGGTGTAGGGTTGATGTCACCAGTCATGAAGGTGGTGTAGGGTTGGTGTCACCAGTCATGAAGGTGGTGTTGGGTTGGTGTCACCAGTCATGAAGGTGGTGTAGGGTTGATGTCACCAGTCATGAAGGAGGTGTAGGGTTGATGTCACCAGTCGTGAAGATGGTGTAGTGTTGGTGTCACCAGTCGTGAAGGAGGTGTAGGGTTGGTGTCACCAGTCATGAAGGTGTTGTAGGGTTGGTGTCACCAGTCATGAAGGTGTTGTAGGGTTGGTGTCACCAGTTATGAATGAACTATGATTGACAATATATGAGGCATGATGGTGTTGGGAAGACGTAAACGAGATAATTGTTGTTAATAAGGCAGGCTTCTCCATGAGTATGAGACTCTGAATGTAAATATTTACAGTCTCGTTCTTAATTTCGCAAAACACTTTAGTTTTGCAAATATATTAATATGATATTATTATTTTTTGTGATACGCATCCCAAGCGTCGTGTAGACCTATACGTAGTTTTACCTCAATAAACTTATTTCAATTTCAATTTCAATTCGCAGTTGTATATTATTAACCGGAGGATCATTATACACATTATACGCCTTAACGATAAATGCTGAAAACTGACGAAAGAGAAAACAATAAAAGAACTACGCCCAGTATATCTGAGGAGTGAGAGATAAAGCAAACGCTTTAACTGTGAGGGGCGAGGAGGCTCAGTCGCCCTCGACACCCTACCCCTTCCACACCTGCTGCTTCACAATCCCTTCCACAACCACCACCCCCGTCACGTGAGTGTATTGTTTACTTTCATAAACAATGCCACATTGAAACTTTCAGACGATGCTTCTGCTATACCTTGATATCTACCTTGAGATATAAGTGTGCTACCATAGTGAAGCTTCAGATGTATGCTCCCCAGGTGAATCTTCAGATATATGCTCCCAGGTGAATCTTGATATAATCTCCCAGGTGAATCTTCAGATATATGCTCCCAGGTGAATCTTCAGATATAATCTCCCAGGTGAATCTTCAGATATATGCTCCCAGGTGAATCTTCAGATATATGCTCCCAGGTGAAGCTTCAAATGTATGCTCCCCAGGTGAAGCTTCAGATGTATGCTCTCCATGTGAAGCTTCAGATTTATGCTCCCCCGGTGAAGCTTCAGAGATATGCTCCCCATGTGAAGCTTCAGATGTATGCTCCCCAGGTAAAACTTCAGATGTATGCTCCCCAGGTGAAGCTTCAGATGTCTGCTTCACAGATGAAGCTTTAAATGTATGCTCCCAGGTGAAGCTTCAAATGTATGCTCCCCAAGTGAAGCTTCAGATGTATGCTCCCCATGTGAAGCTTCAGATGTATGCTCCCCCGGTGAAGCTTCAGATGTATGCTCCCAAGGTGAAGTTTCAGATGTATGCTCCCTGGTGAAGCTTCAGATGTATGCTCCCAGGTGAAGCTTCAGATATATGCTCCCCAGATGAAACTTCAGATGTATACTCCCCGGTGACGCTTCAAATGTATGCTCTCCCGGTGAAGCTTCAGATATATGCTCCTCAAGTGAAGCTTCAGATCTATGCTCCCCAGGTGAAGCTTCAGATGTATAGTCCACAGGTGAAGCTTCAGATGTATGCATGCTCCCCTGGTGAAGCTTCAGATGTTTGCTCTCCCGGTGAAGCTTCAGATGTTTGCTCTCCCAGTGAAGCTTCAGATGTATGCTACCCTGGTGAAGCTTCAGATGTATACTCCCCTGCTGAAGCTTCAGATGTATGCTCCCCCCGGTGAAGATTCAGATGTATGCTCCCCCGGTGAAGCTTCAGAATATGCTCCCCTGGTGATGCTTCAGATGTGTGCTGCACTGATGAAGCTTCAGATGTATGCTCCCCAGGCGAAGCTTCAGATGAATGCTTCCCAGGTGAAGCTTCAGATGTATGCTTCCCAGGTGAAGCTTTAGATGTATGCTCCCGTGTGAAGCTTCAGGTGTATGCTCCCCGGTGAAGCTTCAGATGTATGCTCCCTAGATGAAGCTTCAGATGTATGCTCCTTAGGTGAAGCTTCAGATGTATGCTCCCAAGGTGAAGCTTCAGATGTATGCTCCCCAAGTGAAGCTTCAGATGTATGCTCCAGATGAATCTTCAGATGTGTGCTCCCCAGGTGAAGCTTCAGATGTATGTTTATCAGGTGAAACTTCAGATGTATGCTCCCAGGTGAAGCTTCAAATGTATGCTCCCCGGTGAAGCTTCAGATGTATGCTTCCCAGGTGAATCTTTAGATGTATGCTCCCGAGGTAAAGCTTAAGATGAATGCTCCCCAAGTGAAGCTTCAGACGTATGCTCCCCAAGTGAAGCTTCAAATGAATTCTACACCAGATGTGAGATTCTTGAGATGTGAGCTCCCAAAGGTGAAGCTTCAGAAGTATAATCTCCAGGTGAAGCTTTATATGAATGCTTCCAAGGTGACGTTGCAGACGTATGCTCCGCAGGTGAAGCTTCATCTGAATTCATCCATTGTTAAGCTTCAAATTAATGCCCTACAAGAGAGGCTTCAGATGAATGCTCCCCAGGTGAAGCTGCAGATGAATGTTCCTCAGGTGAAGCTTCAGATGAATGCTCCCCAGGTGAAGCTTCAGATGAATGTTCCTCAGGTGAAGCTTCAGATGAATGCTCCCCAGGTGAAGTTTCATGTGTGTACTCCCTATGTGAAGCTTCAGATGAATGCTCCCCAAGTGAAACTTCAGATGAATACTCCCCAGGTGAAGCTTCAAATGTATGCTCTCTCCAGGTGAAGCTTTAGATGATTGCTAACCAGGTGAATTTATTTATTTACTTATTATTTATATATTTATATGTATACAAGAAGGTACATTGGGTTTGTGAGAATACATGGCATGGTATTTACAATCTTGTAAAACCAATCTTCCTCAAGATAGGAAGATAACTACTAGTTCGCGCAGCATTTCGGACAGGTCCTTAATCTAACAGATAATTTTAAGTAGGTAAATTCTAGCAGAATTAATAAAATGATAAGAGATACATTGCAAGAAAAAAAATGAGATGAGAGAGATAAGTAGGTATATTAAAGCACATTGGTAGCTCTGGTTGATTGCAATGACAGCTTGATTGGTAATTTAAACAAAGATTAATAGGCACCATACAGGAAATTGATAGCACATATAAGAAGACAGCAATGATCACAATGGTAAAGTTGTTTGCATTAGGTACATAAAGATTGGGAAATTGGGTAGCTCTAGATACAGTGCAATTTTAAAGCAACAAGGTAGGAAACTAGGAAGAGGAAATTAGGTACTTTTTATTTTTATTTTTGTATGAGGCAAAAGTTTGAAATCTTTTCAATTCATTAGGAAGTGAGTTCCATAGACTAGGTGCCTTTATTTGCATAGATTGTTTACACAGATTAAGTTTGACTCTGGGGATATCAAAGATATATTTATTTTTGGTGAGGTGATAATGGGTCCTATAACATCTGTCTATGGAGAGTTTCAGAGCATGGTTTGCATTTAAGAACAGGGTTTTGTAAATGTAGTTGACACAAGAGAATGTGTGAATGGAGTTTATGTTTAGCATGCTTAGAGATATAAACAAGGGAGCTGAGTGTTGTCTGAAAGCAGAGTTTGTTATTATTCTGATAGCAGATTTTTGCAGGGTGATGATGGACTTGAGGTGGTTTGCAGTGGTAGACCCCCATGCACAGATAACATAATTAGGATAGGGATAGATTAGTGCATAATATAGAGAGATGAGAGCAGAGTTAGGTACATAATATCTGATTTTGGAGAGTATACCAACTGTTTTAAAAACTTTCTTTGTTATGTGTTGTATGTGGGTACTGAAGTTGAGTCTCTTGTCTAGGAATAGGCCAAGAAACTTTCCATAATTTTTATTACTAATGTTAACATTGTCTATCTGAAGCTGAATTGTATTTGTTGATTTGCTTCCAAATAAGATGTAGTAGGTCTTTTCTATGTTAAATGTTAGTTTGTTGGTTGACATCCATAAGTGGACTTTTTTTTAGTTCATTATTAACAACATTATTTAGAGTATGTGGGTTGGGGTTAGAGTAGATGAGGGTAGCATCATCAGCAAACAATATAGGTTTAAGAATAAGAGACGTTAGGCAGATCATTGATGTATATAAGAAATAGGAGAGGTCCCAAGATGCTGCCCTATGGCACTACAACGGTTATTGGAAAAGTGGGAGAGGTAATATCATTGATGGCTACACATTGGTGTCTATCACTAAGATAGGATTGGATATAGTCCAGTGCATGGCCTCGGACTCCATAATGATGGAGTTTACGTAAGAGATAGTTGTGATTAACAATATCAAAGGCCTTTCTCAGGTCAATGAAGAGTCCAATCGGAAACTCATTTTTGTCCAGGACTGAGTAAATTTTACTAAGGAGATTAATAAGATATATTCACAATAGTCGTCTCTATCACTGATGACACTATTGCAGATGAAGGTATCTTTGTAATATATTGCTGTGCCACCTCCTTTTTTATTAGGCCTGCAGTTATGAATGACTTTATAACCAGCTAAATTGTAGAGTTGGGTATAGTCTTTACTTAGCCAAGTTTCTGTTAAAATAATGAATTATAATTTAGTACCTAGTGCTGTGAGTAGTACATTTATATCATCAAAATGTTTACCAAGTGATCTAACATTTTGGTTGAGAGCTGATAAGCAGGTGCTATTTAAGAGTTTGTTTTTTGCAGGATTTGCTGTGTAATACCTGCAATAATGATGATCAATGTGCTGATTGGTGTAGATATGAGACAGAAGATTTCGATCAGGATCAATATCAATATGCATATAGATGCAATGTGGTCACGATACAATAAGAAAAGCAATTACAGGAACAGTTAAATACTAAATCTGCTGTAAATAGAAAGTAATTATAGCAAAACACAACAATAAATGCAAGTACACAAAAAATAGAAACAATTAGAAGTGGAATAAAGATCACCGTAAATAGACAGGAAGGATACAGTAGTTAGGTACAGAGAGAAAACAAAAAATCAGTAGTCTGACAAGATTAATATATAGCAAAAATGATAAGACAAATAATAATTGTAAAGTAAAATAATCTTCAGATGTATGCTCCCCAGGTGAAGCTTCAGATGAATGCTTTTTCAGGTAAAGCTTCATATGAATGCTCCCAAGGTGAAGTTTCAAATGTATGCTCCCCAGTTGAAGCTTCAGAGGAATGTTCCACAGGTGAAGCTTCATATGAATACTGCCCAGGTAAATTTTCAGATGAATGCTCCCAAGGTAAAGCTTCAGATGAATGCTCCCCATGTGAAGCTTCAGATGTATGCTCCACAGGTGAAGCTTCATATGAATGCTCCCCAGGTAAAGCTTCAAATGTATGCTCCTCAGTTTAGTGCACAGATGAATGCTCCCCAGGTGAAGCTTCAGATGTTTGCTCCCTAGTTGAAGCTTCAGATAAATGCTTCCCAGGTGAAGCTTTAGATGAATTCTTTTTAGGTGAAGCTTCAGATGTAGGCTCCGCAGGAGAAGCTTCAAATGTTTGCTCCTTAGTTGAAACTTCAGATGTATACTCCCAAGGTTAATTTTCAAATGAAGATTCTTCTCAGGTGAAGTTTCAGAGGTATGCATCCTCCTCAGGTGAAACTTTAGCTGTATGCTCCCCAGGTAAAGCTTCGGATGAATGCTCCCAAGGTGAAGCTTCAGATGATTGGTCCCAGATTAAGCTTCAGATTAATGCTCCCCAGGTAAAGCGTCAGATGTATGCACCCCATGTGAAGCTTCAGATGTATGCTCCCACATGTAGCTTCAAATGTATGCTATTGAGGTGAAGCTTCAGATGAATCCTCCCAAAGTGAAGCGTCAGGTTTATGCTTTAGAGGTCAAGCTTCAGATTAATGTTCCCCAGGTGAAGCTTCATATGTATGCGCTCCAGGTGAAGCTTCAGATGAATGCTCCCTAGGTGAAGCTTAAGATGTATACTCCACAGGTGAAGCTTCAGATGTATGCTTTCCAGGTGAAGCTTTCAACCAGAATACCATGAACACGGTATTGTGGTTGACAGTTCATATGACTTTGGCCATAGATCACCTAACTCCTCCGTGCTGAAATGGCAGCACAAGAGAGGTTGGCACTAAATCATAGAACTAAATCGGAGACTCAATAGCACAAGGAAGCTATACAAAAAGCCGCCAAGTGACTGCAACAGGACCCTACTCTGTAAAGTCAAGGAACATGTGCATCAAGAGACCAGGATAATCAAAGAACAAAAGTTGCTGGAATGGTGTTCACATCTGAATGAACACACCTCTCTTGGAGAGATGTGGCGGCAAATCCACAGGGCCAATGGAACTAAAACACCAAAAACACCACACCCTAAGGATCCTCAACAGGAAGCCGAAGTACTGACAACCAAATTTGCAGAATGAGCAGCCAGTAATCAGCTTCCAACAGTTGTAGTAGCAGTGCAGAAAGAATTAGAGGGAGAAAGGTGGCACAGAATCCTAACAGCATGTGTAGAAGCCTCTGACACTAATACCCCTTTAACACTGAATGAGCTCAATCAGACTAAGAAAAACTCCAAAGAGACCTGGAGACGACAAAATAACCTATAAAATAATTAAAAACCTTGGCCCAGAGGGAGACGCTGCATACCTATAGTTAATCAATTTAGTCTGGACTTCTCAAATTAGACCTACAGCTTGGAATAGGGCAGACATCGTGCTGATCCCAAAACCCAAAGATCCAGCTAATCCAAGGCCCAGCTCTCTCCAAAGCTGTGCAGCCAAGACGGCTGACAGAATGGCACCCAACAGACTTGAGTGGAAAATGCTTAAACGGCACAAGGACATGTATGCTTATAGAAAAGGGGTTGGCACAGTGGAATATATTACAACTCTGTTAGTCCATCTGAATGGCAGATCAGGAATTCTGGTTCTGGATATACTTGAATATACCTGGTCCTGGGTAATACTAGGATATTCCTGGACCTCGAGAAAGCCTTTGAACTGGCTAGCACCCCAGCTATTCTCTGCTGCCTCATCGACAAAGAGGTCAGAGGCAACCTGCTCTCCTGGACCAAAAACTGTCTCATAAACAGAGAAGCAAGAGTGAAACTTAATGGCACAGTCTCTAAATACAAAAGACATGAAGACTGAACCCCGCAAGGAGGCATTTTCAGTCACCTACTCTTTAACTGTTTTAAGGGGCCAAGTGGGAGTTTAATACAATAAATGAAAACTCGTTCTATTTCAATCAAACTTTTTGACAAGTTGTATATGAAAAGGGTTTCTTCTGGTCCAAGTCTCAGAATCGAAGCGTAAATAGGAAGGGAGAAAAAAATATTGAATTATGTGTCAAAAATTTTCCAAAATGGTCAAAAACGATTATCAAACACAAGTGACAACTGAAATCATGTCTATGACTCTCAGTTATCACAATAGCATATATTAAAACAAATTATAATTAGTGTTATTAACAAAAATTAGTTAAAACAATATTTTTTTTTATATTTTTTTCTTATTTGTTTATCGGACGATTTGCATGAAACTTATAGACCTGACTGCACGTAAGCCTATCTGTAAGGGTGCCAATTAAAGGAGGAAATTGGTTGATGGCAACCTCAGCCACAGAAGGCACCACCTAAGACCTAATATTTTAATGATTTATTTCTCAAGTAACATAAACGACTTGAAACTCTTTCATTTTTATTCAATTTACATGAAACTTACACCTTACATGTAAAGTTTATGTCTCTAAAATCTGGAGCCGTTTTGTTTCCATAAGTTTATTTATTGATTTTATAATAGCAAATAAACATGATATATTTGCATAATTTTTGGGGGAACTTTGAATATTTGTATTAGGGAAACTAAAAATGTTTTGGAAAATCCCCGGCTACAGATCCTTTATTATATGCTAATGTACCAGAAAAGTGTCATGGAATGATTATATCTGAAAGGTGTGGTTGTTGCAAGTCGCGTTGAAATGTGTAATATTCGTTGAAAAAAAAATCTCCCTTTCTATTTAGGTTACAGTACTGAAACTTGGAACAACTGCAGCCCTCTTCATATACGACTAGTCAAAAAATATTGGTTGACATGAACAACTTTTCATTTTCCAAACTAACATGGCCTCTAATGGAAAGAATAATGAGGCTGAAATTCCGACAACACTGCAGGCTGTTAAACTACGCTGACGACTCTGTCATCATCATAAAAGCAAGGGATGCGGCGCACCTTGCACCCAAATCCATCTGTAAAGAAAAGCAGATTGGTACCAAACTCAACCCCACCAAGACAAAAGCCATGCCCATAAAAATAATGAAGTCCAACAACCAACTCAAAATATAGGGTCAACCAATTCAATGGATGGACAGTTATCAGTATCTAGGAATAATCCTGGACACACACATGAATTTTATTGCTGAGGTCACTTACATGAGAGAGAGAACTGCGGCCCGGAAGGCAATCCTCAGGTCACTATAACCTCCCTCTCTAGAGGAACCAATCTGCAAGTCCTTCGCACATACCATGTACAGGCAGTCAGATCAGTGATCGACTATGACGCACCTGCACTCACAAGCCTATCACAACAATAGTGGAAAAAGCTTGAAGTTGCCCAAAACGATGCCATGAGAGGTGCCCTGGGAGCCCCCTATGTGGACCAGGCTTGAAACTCTCAGACTGTAAACGGGTTTGCCTTCTTTTCAAGAAAGAATATCTCAAAGAACTGCTACGATTATAAGTAAAATATTTGTTTCCCCTTGATCCAGTCCCAGTACGACAGGCCTTGGTGGATGGGTATGACCAAAACAACGGAAACTATTGGGCTGCCAGAGCGAGAGAAGTCCTAAACAGACTACAATTAAAAAGCATGATTCTTGATAGAGGTGGTGATCATCCACACCTAAACTATTCTTGTTCCCCACCGTGGTAAGAGCCTACCATTAAAATAGTAATAGAAGGTCATCCGATGAAAAAGACTGCCTATGATCTAACAATCCTAAGGCGCATCATAGAAAAGCAAATGAGCAGCATTGCAGTAGCAGGAGCCACTCACATCTTCACAGATGGATCGGTTGACACAGATTATGAGAGTGGTGGCGCTGCTCTTTCCACGGACAATTTCAATTATTTTTTTAATTATCAGCAGAAACAGTTGCAGTTTTTGCTAGTGATTCTGCCTTTTCAGTACCATCTTTACCAATATGACTTGGTATCCAATTTAGGGTGATTGACAGCCCTAGATTGTGTGCTTCCTTTCCTATATGTTGGATTTCAGTGATGAGTTGTATATTATCTCTGTGCTGGCTGGATAACAATGCCTAAAGCGAAGATTTAGAGTCGGTATAAATGATGACATCATGGAAATTATTTTCAATTGTACTGCCTCCTTTAGGGTATAAAATTCTGTTTGCAATGTTGAGCACCCACTATTAACGCTTCAGTAAGTTTCACGGTTGTTAGTGTAAACTGCTGCCCCCAACAGAACCTCTCGGGATCAACTGATCCAACTGTGAAGATGTGAGTGGTTGTCGGTCTTGAGGTGTTTTCCATTTTTTGTTCAATGACAGCTTTGAGCCTCTGCGAGTATAACTCAGGAAGGACCAGAAGGAACTCAGGAGTTGTTGTTGTTGTTTTAGCTTCTCGGAACGAAAATTCCATGTAGCACGGGCTATGGTGAGCCGGTAAAAAACTCAGGAGAGAACATATAGGATTTATACTTATGGGAGGTCAGCTACATACAATTAGGTGAGGAGTAAGGAGTAAAGTAAAAGACATAAGTCAATACTCAATACTTACAAGAGATTAGTCAGGTGTAGGGGGCATGGCATTTAGGGCAATACCGTCATCGTTGGCATCTTCACGTTTCGGTCTTGCTCTCACTCTCATGGTGGGTAGTGTGAATAGTTTCGTTATATGAGTATTAATGGTGGGTTGTTTGACTTTTATGTGAACGGCTTAAAGAATACGTAATCTTCGTAGTTTGTAATAAAGATTATAAATTCTTGAAGTCCTTCACATAATAGTCGAACAACCTTCCATAAATAATCAAACAACGGAACTATTCACTCTACCAATACATTATTATGCATATACACGAGTACATAACGTCTCAGCTATATACATTCATCCCATAACTTACTCAACAATATTCAATTACCCAACCATTTATCACACCGTTTTCATTCCCCTTGCCATTTTAAAATTGTCTCATTCAGAATGATTAGTATCTTATTCATCCCTGGTTGAGAATACTGCGATAGATCCGTTCATCCTCTCTCAGTTGTTAGAGGGGCCTTGATAAAAATTTGCTCAAGTGTAGGTGAAGATAATAAATTCTCCGAATACATCTCAGGTATAACCCAAGTGCTCACGCAGCTGACTGCATACTGATATGTAAATGACGCAACACAGAAATCACAAACCACATTAATTAACGACTCACTTGACACTATCTCAGGAAGAGTGCCACTCTGCAAGGTTATTGTTGACATGAAAACTAGATTAAATAATTTTATATGTGAATACATCAAACTGCATCTTTTACACACACACACACACACACACACACACACACACACACACAACTGGACTGTCGGAAAGCCTTTGACACAGTACCCCATAAAAGGTTGATGCATAAGCTGGAGAAACAGGCAGGAGTAACTGGTAGGGCGCTCCAGTGGATAAGGGAGTACCTAAGCAATAGGAAGCAGAGAGTTATAGTGAGGGGTGAGACCTCAGAATGGCGGGAAGTCACCAGTGGAGTCCCACAGGGCTCTGTGCTTGGACCTATCCTGTTTCTGATATACGTAAATGATCTCCCAGAGGGTATAGACTCATTCCTCTCAATGTTTGCTGACGACGCCAAAATTATGAGAAGGATTAAGACAGAGGAGGACAGCTTGAGGCTTCAAGAAGACCTGGACAAGCTGCAGGAATGGTCGAACAAATGGATGTTAGAGTTTAACCCAAGCAAATGTAATGTAATGAAGATAGGAGTAGGAAGCAGGAGACCAGATACAAGGTATCACTTGGGAGATGAAATACTTCAAGAGTCAGAGAGAGAGAAAGACCTGGGGGTTGATATCACGCCAGACCTGTCCCCTGATGCTCATATCAAGAGGATAACATCAGCAGCATATGCCAGGTTGGCTAACATAAGAACGGCCTTTAGAAACTTGTGTAAGGAATCTTTCAGAACATTATATACCACATATGTCAGACCAATCCTGAAGTATGCGGCTCCAGCATGGAGTCCATATCTAGTCAAGCATAAGACTAAACTGGAAAAGGTTCAAAGGTTTGCCACCAGACTAGTACCCGAGCTGAGAGGTATGAGCTACGAGGAGAGACTACGGGAATTGAACCTCACTTCGTTGGAAGACAGAAGAGTTAGGGGGGACATGATCACCACATTCAAGATTCTCAAGGGAATCGACAGGGTTGATAAAGATAGGCTATTTAACACAAGGGGCACACGCACTAGGGGACACAGGTGGAAACTGAGTGCCCAAATGAGCCACAGAGATATTAGAAAGAACTTTTTTAGTGTCAGAGTGGTTGACAAATTGAATGCATTAGGAAGCAATGTGGTGGAGGCTGACTCCATACACAGTTTCAAGTGTAGATATGATAGAGCCCAATAGGCTCAGGAACCTGTACACCTGTTGATTGACGGTTGAGAGGCGGGACCAAAGAGCCAGAGCTCAACCCCCGCAAGCACAACTAGGTGAGTACACACACACACACACACACACACACACACACACACACACACATATATATATATATATATATACATATATATATATATATATATATAACAAATATGAATAAATAAAAGTACATGTAGTGGGAGGCCGCGCACGTGCGCTGGCCGGGAAATGCTGATAAGCGGCGCCCCACAGTTAAAGGTCAGAGGTGTTTTATCTCAGTAAACGTTATACTGTTATTAACGTTATTCCCCCAAACACTGTCCACCGTCTCTAGCAACATTGACCACAGTCTCCCACAAAACTGACAACAACCTTCCACCACAGTGACCACAGTCTACCACAACACTGACAATAGTAACCCACAACACTGACCACAGTCTCCCAAAACACTGACAACAGTCTACCACAACACTGATAACAGTAACCCACAACACTGACAACAGTCTCCCACAACACTGACCACAGTCTACCACAACACTGATAACAGTCTCACACAACACTGACCACAGTCTCCCACAACACTGACAACAGTAACCCACAACACTGACCACAGTCTCCCACAACACTGACAACAGTCTCCCACAACACTGACCACAGTCTCCCACAACACTGACAACAGTAACCCACAACACTGACCACAGTCTCCCACAACACTGACAACAGTAACCCACAACACTGACCACAGTCTCCCACAACACTGACAACAGTCTCCCACAACACTGACCACAGTCTCCCACAACACTGACCACAGTCTCCCACAACACTGACCACAGTCTCCCACAACACTGACAATAGTCTCCCACAACACTGACCACAGTAACCCACAACACTGACCACAGTCTCACACAACACTGACCACAGTAACCCACAACACTGACAACAGTCTCCCACAACACTGACCACAGTAACCTACAACACTGACCACAGTCTCATACAACACTGACAACAGTAACCCACAACACTGAAACAGTCTCCCACAACACTGACAACAGTCTCACACAACACTGACAACAGTAACCAACAACACTGACAACAGTCTCCCACAACACTGACAACAGTCTCCCACAACACTGACAACAGTCTCCCACAACACTGACAACAGTCTCCCACAACACTGACAACAGTCTCCCACAACACTGACAACAGTCTCACACAACACTGACAACAGTAACCAACAACACTGACAACAGTCTCCCACAACACTGACAACAGTCTCACACAACACTGACAACAGTAACCAACAACACTGACAACAGTCTCCCACAACACTGACAACAGTCTCCCACAACACTGACAACAGTCTCCCACAACACTGACAACAGTCTCCCACAACACTGACAACAGTCTCCCACAACACTGACAACAGTCTCACACAACACTGACAACAGTAACCAACAACACTGACAACAGTCTCCCACAACACTGACAACAGTCTCCCACAACACTGACAACAGTCTCCCACAACACTGACAACAGTCTCCCACAACACTGACAACAGTCTCACACAACACTGACAACAGTAACCAACAACACTGACAACAGTCTCCCACAACACTGACAACAGTCTCACACAACACTGACAACAGTAACCAACAACACTGACCACAGTCTCCCACAACACTGACAACAGTCTCCCACAACACTGACCACAGTCTCACACAACACTGACTACAGTCTCCCACAACACTGACCTCAGTCTCCCACAACACTGACAACAGCCTCCCACAACACTGACCACAGTCTCCCACAACACTGACAACAGTCTACCACAACACTGACAACAGTAACCCACAACACTGACCACAGTCTCCCACAACACTGACAACAGTAACCCACAACACTGACCACAGTCTCCCACAACACTGACCACAGTCTCCCACAACACTGACCACAGTCTCCCACAACACGGACCACAGTCTCCCACAACACTGACAACAGTCTCCCACAACACTGACCACAGTAACCCACAACACTGACCACAGTCTCACACAACACTGACCACAGTAACCCACAACACTGACAACAGTCTCCCACAACACTGACCACAGTAACCTACAACACTGACCACAGTCTCATACAACACTGACAACAGTAACCCACAACACTGACAACAGTCTCCCACAACACTGACAACAGTCTCACACAACACTGACAACAGTAACCAACAACACTGACAACAGTCTCCCACAACACTGACAACAGTCTCCCACAACACTGACAACAGTCTCCCACAACACTGACAACAGTAACCAACAACACTGACAACAGTCTCCCACAACACTGACAACAGTCTCACACAACACTGACAACAGTAACCAACAACACTGACAACAGTCTCCCACAACACTGACAACAGTCTCCCACAACACTGACAACAGTCTCCCACAACACTGACAACATTCTCACACAACACTGACAACAGTAACCAACAACACTAACAACAGTCTCCCACAACACTGACAACAGTCTCACACAACACTGACAACAGTAACCAACAACACTGACCACAGTCTCACACAACACTGACTACAGTCTCCCACAACACTGACAACAGTCTCCCACAACACTGACAAGTCTCCCACAACACTGACCACAGTCTCCCACAACAATGACCACAGTCTCACACAACACTGGCCACAGTCTCACACAACACTGACCACAGTCTCCCTCAACACTGACCACAGTCTCCAACAACACTGACAACAGTCTCCCACAACACTGACCACAGTCTCCCACAACACTGACCACAGTCTCCCACAACACTGACAACAGTCTCACACAACACTGACCACAGTCTCCCACAACACTGACCACAGTCTCCCACAACACTGACTACAGTCTCCCACAACACTGACCACAGTCTCCCACAACACTGACCTCAGTCTCCCACAACAATGACCACAGTCTCACATAACACTGACCACAGTCTCCCACAACACTGACCTCAGTCTCCCACAACACTGACCACAGTCTCCCACAACACTGACAACAGTCTCACACAACACTGACCACAGTCTCCCACAACACTGACAACAGTCTCCCACAACACTGACCACAGTCTCCCACAACACTGACAACAGTCTCACACAACACTGACAACAGTAACCCACAACACTGACCACAGTCTCCCACAACACTGACAACAGTCTCACACAACACTGACAACAGTAACCCACAACACTGACCACAGTCTCCCACAACACTGACAACAGTCTCACACAACACTGACAACAGTAACCCACTACACTGACCACAGTCTCACACAACACTGACAACAGTCTCCCACAACACTGACAACAGTCTCCCACAACACTGACCACAGTCTCCCACAACACTGACAACAGTCTCACACAACACTGACCACAGTCTCCCACAACACTGACCACAGTCTCCCACAACACTGACAACAGTAACCCACAACACTGACAACAGTCTCCCACAACACTGACCACAGTCTCCCACAACACTGACAACAGTCTCACACAACACTGACCACAGTCTCCCACAACACTGACCACAGTCTCCCACAACACTGACAACAGTCTCACACAACACTGACAACAGTAACCCACTACACTGACCACAGTCTCACACAACACTGACAACAGTCTCCCACAACACTGACAACAGTCTCCCACAACACTGACCACAGTCTCCCACAACACTGACAACAGTCTCACACAACACTGACCACAGTCTCCCACAACACTGACCACAGTCTCCCACAACACTGACAACAGTCTCCCACAACACTGACAACAGTCTCACACAACACTGACAACAGTCTCACACAACACTGACCACACTAACCTACAACACTGACCACAGTCTCATACAACACTGACAACAGTAACCCACAACACTGACAACAGTCTTCCACAACACTGACAACAGTCTCACACAACACTGACAACAGTAACCCACAGCACTGACCACAGTCTCACACAACACTGACCACCGTCTCCCACAACACTGACCACAGTAACCTACAACACTGACCACAGTCTCATACAACACTGACAACAGTCTCCCACAACACTGACAACAGTCTCCCACAACACTGACAACAGTAACCCACAACACTGACAACAGTAACTAACAACACTGACAACAGTCTCCCACAACACTGACAACAGTCTCCCACAACACTGACAACAATCTCCCACAACACTGACAACAGTCTCCCACAACACTGACAACAGTCTCCCACAACACTGACAACAGTCTCCCACAACACTGACAACAGTAACCCACAACACTGACAACAGTAACCAACAACACTGACAACAGTCTCCCACAACACTGACAACAGTCTCCCACAACACTGACAACAGTCTCCCACAACACTGACCACAGTCTCACACAACACTGACCACAGTCTCCCACAACACTGACAACAGTCTCACACAACACTGACCACAGTCTCCCACAACACTGACAACAGTCTCCCACAACAGTGACCACAGTCTCACACAACACTGACCACAGTCTCCCACAACACTGACTACAGTCTACCACAACACTGACCACAGTCTCACACAACACTGACCACAGTCACCCACAACACTGACTACAGTCTACCACAACACTGACCACAGTCTCCCACAACACTGACCACAGTTTCCAATAACATTGACCACAAATTAATTCATCTAAATTTAAGCATTAAATTCTAATAGGCCTATGAATAATGTATAATGATAGGATTATAAAGAAAATGGCTTCAACAATATAATTAAGTATAATTTAACAACTATAATGTTCCGCAATTATTTTTTCAGATTTTATAATTAATATTTTTAATTGTATAATTATTATTATTAGTAGCAATGGTAATGTCTTCACATAGACGTAGTAACGTAGAATAAAAGCCCACACTTGTGTATGTCTCAGGTGTGGAGTTTTCACATTATCTTGAGTGTGAAATTCTTGACATAAATTTCCCATATACACAAGAGTGTTTTTATCCTATATTATTATTTTTCTTCTTCTTCTTCTTCTTCTTCTTCTTCTTCTTATTATTATTATTATTATTATTATTATTGTTATTATTATTATTATTATTATTATTATCCTTTTCTACTATAAAAATAATTATAATAAAATAATGCACAAAGACCTAACATCAGTTGGAAGCATAAGGAGGATTCGAACCTGCACCCTGGGTACTCTTAAGGACACGCATTAAGCCTCTGGCCCACGATACGCTAAAAGTACTGTAAACTGGTATACAAGTGAATCCTCTAAGAGGGGTGGTAGAGGGGTAATATGGGAGGCCTGGAGGCTCACTCACACACACCGTTCCTCCACTTCTCACTCGCTTACATTAACACAAAGTTATATAACACACGCACGGAAATTCAGTAATAATGAAAACGAACATTATTAAATGTTCTCCTCCTCGTCCATCACTACTCTCACTCCTCCATCACTGCTCTCCCCTTATTCCATCACTGCTCTCCCCCCTCCTTCATCACTGCTCTCCCCTTATTCCATCACCGCTCTCCCCCCTCCTCCATCACTGCTCCCTCCCTCTTCCATCACTGTTCTCCACTCCTCCATCACTGCTCTTCCCCCTCCTCCATCACTGCTCTTCCCCCTCCTCCATCACTGCTCTTCCCCCTCCTCCATCACTGCTATCCCCTCTCCTCCGTCATTGCTCTCCCCTCCTCCATCATTGCTCTCCCCTCCTCCGTCACTGTTCTCCCCCTCCTCCATCACTGTTCTCCACTCCTCCATCACTCTTCTCCACTCCTCCATCACTGCTCTCCCTACTCCTCCATCACTGCTCCCCACTCCTCCATCACTGCTCTTCCCCCTCCTCCATCACTGCTCTTCCCCCTCCTCCATCACTGCTATCCCCTCTCCTCCATCATTGCTCTCCCCCCCTCCTCCATCATTGCTCTCCCCTCCTCCATCATTGCTCTCCCCTCCTCCATCACTGCTCTTCCCCCTCCTCCATCACTGCTATCCCCTCTCCTCCATCATTGCTCTCCCCTCCTCCATCATTGCTCTCCCCTCCTTCATCACTGTTCTCCCCTCCTCCATCACTGCTCTCCCCCTCCTCCATTATTGCTCACCCCTCCTCCATCATTGTTCTCCTCCCTCCATCACTGCTCTCCTCCCTCCATCACTGCTCTCCCTCTACTCCATCATTGCTCGTCTCCTTCCATCACTGCTTTCCCCTTCCTCATTCAATGGTCTCCTCCCTTCTCCAACACTGCTCTCCAACTCCTCCATCACTGCTCTCCCCCCTTCTCCATCAATGGTCTCCCCCCCATTCTCCATCACTGCTCTCCACCTCCTCCATCACTGCTCTCCTCCTTCCTCCATCACTGCTCTCCCCTCCTCCATCATTGCTCTTCCCCCTCCTCCATCATTTTTTCCCCTTCTCCATCACTGTTCTTCCCCCTCCTCCATCACTACTCCCTCCTCCTCCATCTCTGCTCTCCCCCTCCTCCATCACTTCTCTCCTCTTCCTCCATCACTGCTCTCCCCTATCCTCCATCACTGCTCTCCCCCCTCCTCCATCACTGCTCTCACCCCTTCCATCACTGCTCATCCACCTCCTCCATCACTGTTCTCCTCCTCCTCCATCACTGCTCTCCCCCCTCCTCCATCACTGCTCTCCCCTCTTCCATCACTGCTCTCCCCTCCACCATCACTGCTCCCCCCTCTTCCATAACTGCTCCCCCTCCTCCATCACTGCTCTCCCCCCTCCTCCATCACTGCTCCCCCTCCTCCATCACTACTCTCCCCCCTCCTCCATCACTGCTCTCCTCTCCTCCATCACTGCTCTTCCCTCCTCTATCACTGCTCTCCCCCTTCTCCATCACGGCTCTCCCCTCCTCCGTCACTGTTCTCCCCTCCACCATCACTGCTCTCCCCTCCTCTATCACTGCTCTCCCCTCCTCCATAACTGCTCCCCCCTCCTCCATCACTGCTCTCCCCCTCCTCCTCCATCTCTGCTCTCCCCCCTCTCCACCACTGCTCTCCCCCTTCCTCCATCACTGTTCCCCCCTCGTCCATCACTGCTCTACCACGTCCTCCATCACTGCTCTTCCCCCCTCCTCCATCACTGATCCCCCCTTCTCCATCACTGCTCTTCCCCCTCCTCCATCACTACTCCCTCCTCCTCCATTACTGCTCTCCCCCCTCCTCCATCACTGCTCTTCCCCTCCTCCATTAATGCTCTCCCCTCCTCCATCACTGCTCTCCCCCCTTCTCCATCACTGCTCTCCCCTACTCCATCACTGTTCTCCCCTCCACCATCACTGCTCTCCCCTCCTCTATCACTGCTCTTTTCTCCTCCATCACCTCTCCCCCTTTTCCATCACTGCTCTCCCCCCTCCTCCTCTCTGCTCTCCCCTCCTCCATCACTGTTCCCCCGTCGTCCATCACTGCTCTCTCCCTCTTCCATCACTGCTCTCCCCCTTCTCCAACACTGCTCCACTTCCTCCATCACTGCTATTCCCCTCCTCCATCACTGCTCTGCTCCTCCTCCATCACTGCTCTGCTCCTCCTCCATCACTGCTCCCCCTCCTCCATCACTGCTCTCCCCCTCCTCCATCACTGCTCTCCCCCCTCCTCCATCACTGCTCTTCCCTCTCCTCCATCATTGCTCTTTCCCCTCCTCCATCACTGTTCCCCCCTTCTCCATCACTGCTCTTCCCCCTCTTCCATCACTGCTCTCCTCCTCCATCACTGCTCTCTCCTTCTCCATCACTGTTCTCCCCTTCACTATCACTGTTCCCCCTCGTCCATCACTGCTCTTCCTTCTTCTCCATGTGCTCTTCCCCCTCCTCCATCACTGCTCTCCTATCCTCCATCACTGCTCTCCCCTCCTCCATCACTGCTCTCCTCCTTCTTCATCACTGATCTCCCCTCCTTCATCACTGCTCTCCCCTCCACCATCACTGCTCTCCCCTCCTCTATCACTCCTCTCCCCTCCTCCATCACTGCTCCCCCCTCCTCCATCACTGCTCTCCCCCCTCCCCCATCTCTGCTCTCCCCTCCTCCATCACTGCTCCCCCCTCCTCCATCACTGCTCTCCTCCCTCCTCCATCACTGCTCTCCCCCCTCCTCCATCACTGCTCTCCCCTCCACCATCACTGCTCTCCCCATTCTGTGTCACTGCTCTCCCCCTCCACCATCACTGCTCTCCTCCCTTCTGTGTCACTGCTCTCCACCCTCTTTCCCTTCTTTATTACTACTTTCCCTTTCCTAAATCACTGCTTTCCCCCTCCTCCATCACTGCTTCCCCCTCCTCCATCACTGCTCTCCTCCCTCCTCCATCACTGCTCTCCCTCTCCTCCGTCACTTCTCTCTTCCCTCCTCCTTCACTGCTCTCATCCCTCCTCTATCACTGCTCTCATCACTCCTCCATCTCTGCTCTCCCCCTTCCTCCATCACTGCTCTCCCCCATCCTCCATCACTGCTCCCCCCTCCTCCATCACTGATTTCCCCCTTCCTCCATCACTGCTCTCCTCCCTACACCATCACTGCTCTTCAACTTCCTCCTTCACTGCTCTCCCCCTCCTCCATCACTGCTCTTCCCCCTCCTCCATCACTGCTCTCCCCCTTCTCCATCACTGTTCCCCCCTCGTCCAACACTGCTCTTTCCCCTCCTCCATCGTTGCTCATCCCCCTCCTCCATCACTGTTCCCCCTTCTCCATCACTGCTCTTCCCCCTCCTCCTCCTCCACCACTGTTCCCTTTTCTCCTTCACTGCTCTTCCCCCCTCCTCCATCACTACTCTCTCCTCCTCAATCACTGCTCTCCTCCCTCCTCCATCACTGCTCTCCACTCTTCCATCATTGCTCTCCCCTCCTCTATCACTGCTCTCCCCCCTCCTCCATCATTGCTCTCCCCTCCTCCATCACTGTTCTCCTCTCCACAATCACTGCTCTCCCCTCCTCCATCACTGCTCTCCCCTCCTCCATCACTGCTCCCCCTCCTTCATCACTGCTCTCCCCCTTACTCCATCACTGCCCTCCTCCCTCCTCCATCACTGCTCTTCAACCTCCTCCTTCACTGCTCTCCCCCTCCTCCATCACTGTTCTCCCCTCCTTCATCATTGCTCTTCCCCCTCCTCCATCACTGTTCCCCCCTTCTCCATCACTGCTCTCCTCCTCCATCACTGCTCCCCCTTCTCCATCACTGCTCTCCCCTCCTCCATCACTGCTCTCCCCCCTCCTCCATCACTGTTCTCCTCTCCACCATCACTGCTCTCCCCTCTTCTATCACTGCTCTCCTTTCCTCCATCACTGCTCCCCCTTCTCCATCACTGCTCTCACCCCTTCCATCACTGCTCTTCCCCCTCTTCCATCACTGCTCCCCTTCTTCATCAATGCTCTTTCCCCCTCCTCCATCACTGCTTCCCCTCCTCTATCACTGTTCTCCCTCCTCCATCACTGCTCTCCCCCTCCTCTATCACTGTACCTCTTCTCTTCCATCACTGCATTTCCCCCTCCTCCATCACTGCTGCCCCCTCCTCCATCACTGCTCTTCCCTCTCCTCCATCACTGCTCCCCCTCCTCCATCATTGCTCTTCCCCCTCCTCCATCACTGCTCTTCCCACTCCTCCATCACTACTCCCCCCTCTTCCATGACTGCTCTTCCCCCTCTTCCATCACTGCTCTCCCCCTTCTCCATCACTGCTTCCCCTCCTACATCACTGTTCTTCCCCCGTTCTCCATCACTGCTCTTCCCCTCTCCTCCATCACTGCTCCCCCGTCCTCCATCACGTCTCTCCCCCCTCCTCCATCACTTTTCTCCCGTCGTCCATCACTGCTCTTTCCCCTAATCCATCACAACTTCCCCCTCCACCATCACTGCTCTCCCCTCTTCTGCGTCACTGCTTTCCCCCCCCCCTCCTTCCCTTCTTCATCACTGCTTTCCCCTTCCTTCATCACTACTCTTCCCTCCTCCATCACTGCTCTCCCCCTCCTCCATCACTGCTCTTCCCTCCTCCATCACTGCTCTCCCCCTCCTCCATCACTACTCTTCCCTCCTCCATCACTGCTCTCCCCCTCCTCCATCACTGCTGTCCCCCTCCTCCATCACTGCTCTTCCCCAATTCCATCACTTCTCTCCCCCTCCTCCATCACTGCTCTCCTCCTCCTCCATCACTGCTCTTCCCCAATTCCATCACTTCTCTCCCCCTCCTCATTCACTGCTTTCCCCCTCCTCCATCCCTGCTCTCCCCCTCCTCCTTCACTTCTTTCTTAACTCCTTCTTCACTGCTCTCCTCCCTCCTCTATTGTTGCTCTCCCCCTCCTCCATCACTGTTCCTCCTTCTCCATCACTGCTCTTCCCCCTCCTCCATCACTACTCCCTCCTCCTCTATCACTGCTATCCCCACTCCTCCATCACTGCTCTCCCCTCCTCCATCACTGCTCTCCCCTCCTCCATCACTGCTCTCCCCTCCACCATCACTGCTCTCCCCTCCTCTATCACTGCTCTCCCCTTCTCCATCACTGCTCTCTCCTCCTCCATCACTGCTCTCCCCTCCTCCATCTTTGCTCTTCTCCCCCTCCATCACTGATCTTCATCTACCTAATTCACTGCTCTCCCCCCTCCTCCATCACTACTCTCCCCTCCTCCATCACTGCTCTTCCCTCCTCCTCACTGCTCCCCCCTCCTCCATCACCTCTCTCCCCCTCCTCCATCACTGCTCTCCCCTCCTCCATCACTACTCTCCCCTCCTTCATCACTGCTCTTCTCCTCTTCCATCACTGCTCCCCCTCCTCCATCACTGCTCTCCCCTCTCCTCCATCATTGCTCTTCCCCCTCCTCCATCACTGTCCCCCCTTCTCCGTCACTGCTCCCCTTTCTCTATCACTGCTATCCCCCTCTTCCATCACTGCTCTCTCCCTCCTCCATCACTGCTCTCTCTCCTCCATCAATGCTCCCCCTCCTCCATCACTGCTCTTCCCTCCTCCATCACTACTTCCCTCCCTCCCGGTCGGCCGAGCGGCAGCACGCTGGGCTTGTGATTCTGTGGTCGAGGGTTCGATCCCGGGCGCCGGCGAGAAACAATGGGCAGAGTTTCTTTCACTCTATGCCCCTGTTACCTAGCAGTAAAATAGGTACCTGGGTGTTGGTCAGCTATTACGGGCTGCTTCCTGGGGGTGGAGGCCTGGTCGAGGACCGGGCCGCGGGGACACTAAAGCCCCGAAATCATCTCAAGATAACCTCAAAATAACCCCCTCCTCCATCACTGCTCTCCCCTCCTCTATCACTGCTCTCCCCCCTCCTCCATCACTGCTCCCCTCTTCTGCATCACTGTTTTCCCCTCCTCCATCACTGCTCTCCCCTCCTCCATCACTGCTCTCCTCCTCCTCCATCACTGCTCTCCCCCCTCCTCCATCACTGCTCTCCCCCTCCTCCATCACTGCTCTTCCCCCTCTTCAATCACTGCTCTCCACTCCTCTCCCCTCCTCCTCCATCACTGCTCCCCTCTTCTGCATCACTGCTCTCCCCTCCTCCATCACTGCTCTCCCCCTCCTCCATCATTGCTCTCCCCCCTCCTCCATCACTGCTCTCCCCCTCCTCCATCACTGCTCTCCCCTCCTCCATCACTGTTCTCCCTTCCTCCATCACTGCTCTTCCCCTCTTCAATCACTGCTCTCCTCTTTTCCATCACTGCTCTCCCCCTCCTCCATCACTGCTCTCCCCCTCCTCCATCACTGCTCTTCCCTCCTCCATCACTGCTCTCCCCCTCCTCCATCACTGCTCTTCCCTCCTCCATCACTGCTCTCCCCCTCCTCCATCACTGCTGTCCCCCTCCTCCATCACTGCTCTTCCCCAATTCCATCACTTCTCTCCCGCTCCTCCATCACTGCTCTCCTCCTCCTCCATCACTGCTCTTCCCCAATTCCATCACTTCTCTCCCCCTCCTCCATCACTGCTCTCCTCCTCCTCCATCACTGCTCTTCCCCAATTCCATCACTTCTCTCCCCCTCCTCAATCACTGCTTTCCCCCTCCTCCATCCCTGCTCTCCCTTTCCTCCTTCACTTCTTTCTTAACTCCTTCTTCACTGCTCTCCTCCCTCCTCTATTGTTGCTCTCCCCCTCCTCCATCACTGTTCCTCCTTCTCCATCACTGCTCTTCCCCCTCCTCCATCACTACTCTCTCCTCCTCTATCACTGCTATCCCCCTCCTCCATCACTGCTCTCCCCTCCTCCATCACTGCTCTCCCCTCCTCCATCACTGCTCTCCCCTCCACCATCACTGCTCTCCCCCTTCTCCATCACTGCTCTCTCCTCCTCCATCACTGCTCTCCCCTCTTCCATCTTTGCTCTTCTCCCCCCTCCATCACTGATCTTCATCTTCCTCCTTCACTGCTCTCCCCCCTCCTCCATCACTACTCTCCCCTCCTCCATCACTGCTCTCCCCTCCTCCTCACTGCTCCCCCCTCCTCCATCACGTCTCTCCCCCTCCTCCATCACTGCTCTCCCCTCCTCCATCACTACTCTCCCCTCCTTCATCACAGCTCTTCCCCTCTTCCATCACTGCTCCCCCTCCTCCATCACTGCTCTCCCCTCTCCTCCATCATTGCTCTTCCCCCTCCTCCATCACTGTCCCCCTTCTCCGTCACTGCTCCCCTTTCTCTATCACTGCTATCCCCCTCTTCCATC
>NC_091170.1:46624677-46674677 GCF_040958095.1 Procambarus clarkii | reverse complement strand
TTCACCAGCTTCCCTACCCATCACCACCTTCCCTACCCTTCACCACGTGCTCTACCCTTCACCACCTAATATATCCCTCACCACTTACCTTGCTCTTCACAATCTTCCCTACCTTTCACTAACTTTCCTACAATTCACCCCCTTCCCCACCCCTCACCACCTAATAAACCCTTCACCACCATCTCTATCCTTCATTACCTTCTCTACCTTTCATCACATTCCCTACACTTCACCACATTCCCAACCCATCACCATCATCCCTATCCATCACCACCTAATCAACCCTTCACCACCTTACTTACTCCTCACCATCTTGCCTTCCCTTCACTACCTTCTCTAGTCTTCATCATCTTCCCTAACCTTCACCATCTTGCCTACTCTTCACCACGTTCCCAACCCTTCACCATCTTCCCTATCCTTCATCACCTTCCCAACTCTTCACCATATTCCCTACCCTCACTACCTTCCTTACACTTCACCACCTTTCCTACCCCTCACTAACTTTCCTACCCAATGCCATCTTCCCTTCCCTTCACCATCTTCCCTACCCTTCACCACCTTCTTTAAACTTCACTACCATCTCTACCCTTCACCATCTTCCCTACCCTTCACCACCTTCCATACCCTTCATATCATTCACTTCCCTTCATCACCTTCCCTTCCCTTCATCAACTTCCCTTCCCTTCACCATCTTCCCTACCTTTCACCACCTTCCCTACCCTTCACTAACTTCCCTCCCTGGAAACACAAACCGAAACTGTCTCTATTTTCCGCTTGTTACAACTTGTAATAAAGTTGTTACATCTTGGCTTAACGTGTTTATGACGTATTAGAACGTTGTTATAACTTGCTATATTGGTTGTTATAACTGGCTAGGTGTTAAAACTTGTTCGAAAGTTGTATCAACGTTGTAGTATTGGTGTGTGTTTGGCGGGCTACCTTTCAAAATCTTCCTTACCAATTACCACCCTACCCGTCACCATCTTCTCTGTCCTCTACTACCTTCCCTACCCATCACCACCTAATCAGCTGTTCAGCATTTTTCCTACCCTTCACCACCTCTACCCTTCACCATCTTCTCTACCCTTCACCACATACCTCACACTTCACCACCTTCTCTACCCTTCACCACCTTCCCTACCCTTTACCACCTAATCAACCCTTCACCATCTTCCCTACCCTTCTCCACCTACCTCACCCTTCACCACCTTCTCTACCCTTCAACACCTTCCCTTCCCTTCACCACCTAATCAACCCTTCACCATCGCTGAGCCACGATCTTAGGAGAGAGAACCATCAGGAGAAAGTGCCAAGTACTTAGGAAAATATAGCATTGAAAGGAATCAGGATAAGAATTTGGGATGGGACTGAAGGATGGAATGGTGCCCAACCTCTTCGGGGGTCGGGGATTGAACGCCCACATGCATGAAAGGAGACCGTCGCTCCCAAGTGGTTGGGCATGCAGCGAGGAAGAAGCACGAGTGATTGACAATGAGTGGAGCAGCGGTGACGGCTGCCTCGGTGCTGTGTCATGATGAAAAGTGATGTTGTCGATGGTTTCATTTGGCCAAAGTGGACTGTGTGTGTGTGTGTGTGTGTGTGTGTGTGTACTCATCTAGTTGTGCTTGTGGGGGATGAACTCTGGGTGTTTGGACCCGCCTCTCAACTGTCACTCAACTGGTGAACAGGTTCCTGGGCCTACAGGGCTCTATCAAATCTACATTTGAAACTGTGTATGGGGTCAGCCTCCACCACATCACTGCCAGCATATCACTCTTGGGTCCTCAGCTTCGACCTGTGTCCCCTTGTTCGTGTTCCACCCGTGCTAAATAGTTCGTCTTTAACCACCCTATCAATTCCTCTGAGAATTTTGTTGGTGTTGATCACGTCTCCCCTTACTCTTCTGTCTTCTAGGAACGTGAGGTTTAGCTTCCGTAGCCTTTCCTCGTAGCTCATTCCTCTCAGTTCTGGGACTAATCTGGAGGCATATCTCTGAATCTTTTCTCTCTGTCTTGAGTTTAACTAGGTATGGACTCCAGGCTGAAGCTGCCTATTCCAAGATTCGTCTGACATGTGTGGTATACAAGGTCCTGAACAAATTCATTGCACTTGTTTCTAAAAGCAGTTCTTATATTTGCTAACCAGCATATGCCGCTGATGATATCCTTTTGATGTGGGCTTCTGGGGACTGGTTCGGTGTGATATCATCTCGACAACTGGTTTAGTGGAGACAAGCGGGCAAGGTACAGATAGTTCAGCCTCCTCACCTTCACTTTCCTTGTGGTTTATGTTCGGCGGGGCTTCTACTACTGCCTCACTCTCATCATCCTGTCGAGTCATAAAAAAATCTTCAAGAACCACCTCCCACTCCTTTACTGAAGGGGTCCTGGTCTCGAGAACCTTAGTGAAGACAGGATTACTCTCGCCTGTTTTTCTCATTGATCTAGTTACAACACAAGCAGGGTAAATAATGCCATCATCTGCTTCTGGTTGATCTAGTACATTATTGGGACTAATTAACATTATGGGGCACTTGGTCCCTTCAACCTTTCGGTTGCCAAAATCATTACCAAAAATAACATCTACCCCTGGAATGGGCAATTGTTTACTTACACCAACATTACATCATCCTAAAGTAAAATTAGAATCAAGGTTAATTTGCATTAAAGACACCTGTTGCACACTACCTGCAATACCTTGGAGAAGCAAATCTTAACCAAGATCTCGGGTGTCAACATCAGCAAGTACATTCTGGGCAATAAGAGACTGTGAAGCTCCAGTATCACGGAGTAATTGAACAGTCTTACTACTACCATCTTTACTCAATAATGTACCTGTAGAAATGTAGGGTTTAAATTCAGCCATCCAATGGGGATTGACTGTAGTACATGGATAATTATTAGTTTGCAATCCTTTACTCATAATAAGACCAGTTGGCCGTAATTAAGGATGCAAACTACAGCAAGAAGCAATCACATGTCCTCTTCTCTTCCAATGTGTACAATGCCTGACAGTGGACACACCTGTGGAACCAACTGCAGGTTTAGAATTAACATTACTAGGATTAGATGGTCCTGGCAATGGAGTAACAATTTTAGGTTTAATAAGAGAAGAGTTCATGGGAGTAACTGGAGCACTAGGATTGGATTGATACTGATAAGGAGTTCGTGAGCATTATAATTTACTCTACGGTTAAACTTAGGTGGTTAGGCCTTAAACTGGGCCTTAGTCAACAACTCTCTCATCCGCGAGCTTAAACAGCTCATAAATGTCTGTTATATTTTTCTGTTCTGCCATAAAAGTAGACAATTTGTCTGGGAGACATGACATCACTTCTTCTGTTATAAAAAAAAATCTTAAGAGCAACATACTCAGTTATTAAAAGTGATTTTAGCCATCTGTTGCAGTAATTAACTTTTAGACGGGTGAAGTCTGCTATTGTCTGATCACTTACCCTCTTTAGGTTCCTAAACTTTTGTTTGTGTGCTTCTGGATTTAATTGGAAAACATTTAAAATGTTTTTCTTAACAAACTCAGTCAAAATTATTCTCATCAGGCAAGGATGCAAACACCTTCTTACTACGTCCTTTTAACTGACTTTGCATGATTGCGACCCATTGATCCCTTGGCCAGTTCATACTGACTGCAATCTTAACAAAATGCGAGAAAAAAACCTCGGGATCCTCCTCATTGAACTTGGGTAACTATGTATTTATTCATCCTTATGGGATTATTATCACTACTATTAGAAACATTGCTCGTATTACCATGCCCAGCTGCCTAACACTGTTTCAAGTCTGTGGTTAGCCTCTGCCATTTTCTATTGAATTTCTACCTGTTGCTTCTTTGAGGCTTCCAGCTGCAATTGCACTTCAATTCTACTATTTTATGCCTCAATCTCTAATCGTCTAGTGTTAGGCTACCTCTGCTGAGCTTCAAGTTCTAATATTAATATTTTCTGTTGCCTTGCAAATTCAATTTCTTTTTCATGAGCCTCAAGTTTAGCATACGTTACTTGTGCATCTAACTCAAGACGCCTTAAAGCAATTTGCTCACTAGTCTCCTCCTTTACTTTCTCCAGAAATTCTTCTAACTCCTCATTTTCTACCAAATGTATCACTATGACTCTCAGAATTTGTGCTTTAGTCATGTTATTTTTTACTGTTAATTCTAACTTATTTGCCATATTTATTAAGGCAGACTTTTTTAGATTTTTAATTCCCTCAAAGTCTGGATTTTCCAACAGCGACAACACTTGATCCTCCATGGTTAATTAACACTTGGCACTTGACTGACAAAAATAATTAACAACTGGAACGGCACTACACTTCACATTAAATTGTCACGACACTGAAAATTTGCATGGCCTCACTGCACAAACAAATTATTGGATGACTTACCTCCAAAATCGTGAAACGTAGGTTACTTGTTACACAGGCTGACTCTGGCATGACATATTGCAAGTTTCTTAAACACACAGATTTCTAAGCACACTGGTATCTAGGAAGGCAAGGTTAGATTAGCAAAAGTTAAATATAAGTGGGAAAAATATCTCCCGGCCAGACCCCCAAAATCACTGTTACAAACCGTTCATTAATGCTCGTGACCTGTACAGCAAAAAAAAATCTTGTAGTCTAGGGGCATTTACTTATACAGCAATCTAAGGTGGGTCACCAGTATAATCCCATGGTTTGTACAGGAAAGATTTAAAATTAATCACCCCCTTTAGGAGTAAATATTCACTAAATTAAAATAAATATATATTATAAATATATTCAGTTAATTATCAATATTATATGTTAAGCAACAAATGGGTAATCACATGTAAATCAAAATAAAATTATGTCTCTACAGACTAACATATAACAACATAACAGAATAGATATAATGTTACAGACTTTACTCCTAGATGTGATCCTTTCGCTGTCCAAACAGTTACTGAATAATGTTCTCACGGCAGGAGCCGATGTCGCTTCTGCACAACATTTTAAGTGACAGTTTTTACTTAATATAAATCTTACTTACATAGAGCCATATAATGGGAATTACTTAACTAAATTAAGGAATGATCAGATTTACATGTATAAACAGAAATAATGTAGTTACAAATATAATAGTCACATATTTATAAAATAAAAGAATGTGTTGTCAACTGCCAACATGGCAGGAAATAATATCCCACAAATATTGCCAACTAGGTGAAACAATAATAACGGTTTCCCACAGTCATGCCAATAAGTGATCAGCACAAAATATAACTTTCACATGGGAAGCTGACACAAAAAAATATAATAACAGTTTTCCCCTGTGAACAAAGTTCGCGAACAAAGTTCTCACTCAATTGGAAATGCCATCACCGAATCAATCTGCTGCTGCTTCATTCGATGTAGAATTGCGTCGTGAACAAAGTTACAACATGGGTGATCTGATGTCGTGTGTGCAATTAAATATTCCTAATCTAACGGTTAAGCGAAAAGGCATTTACAATCAAATAATTCCAACTGTCAATAACGGGCTTGAGAAATTTTCTTAGATGCGCCAGGAAGAACTGGTAAAACCTTTCTAATTAGATTGATTCTAGCAGCATTTCGATCCCAAAATGGCATAGCCTTAGCTCTTGCATCGTCCGGAATAGCTGCGACATTGCTACTGGTAAAACCTTTCTAATTAGATTGATTCTAGCAGCATTTCGATCCCAAAATGGCATAGCCTTAGTTCTTGCATCGTCCGGAATAGCTGCGACATTGCTACTGGTAAAACCTTTCTAATTAGATTGATTCTAGCAGCATTTCGATCCCAAAATGGCATAGCCTTAGCTCTTGCATCGTCCGGAATAGCTGCGACATTGCTACCAAGTGGAAGAACTGGTACCTCGGCTTTGAAATTGCCATTGAACATACAATTCATTGAAACTCCCGCGTGCAACATTTCCAAAGCATCCGGCACACGAACTTAAAAATATTATTCAGTCTAACATTCAAAGCGAAGCAGTTACATATAAGTCCGTCGACACCGTTGAGGAAGCAGACGAAGCGGTTAATTATCCAACAGAATTTTTTAATTCACTCGATCTGTCAGGGATACCATCACATGTACGGCAATTGAAAATCGGCGTGCCAATTATCATGTTGCAAAATATCAACCAGCCAAAACTTTGCAACGCCACGCGCCTTGCAGTAAACAAATTAATCAGCGACGTCGTAGAAGCAACAATCTTGACAGAACCTTTCAAAGGTGAAGATGTCCTCATTCCCCGCATTCCTGCGATTCCCACAGATATACCATTTCAATTTAAGAGATTGTAATTTCCATTTCGATTAACGTTTGCAATCACCATCAACAAAGCTCAGAGCCAATCTTCAGTCTTGTGCAGTTTATATCTAGACATGGATTGCTTCTCACATGGACAATTATATTTTGCGTGTTCAAGAATTGGCCAACCAGACAGTCTCTGGAACAACAAAAAATATTATATACCCACAAGCATTGTAAAATTAAACATTAGAAACGTGTGCTTTCTCTTTTCTTTCTTTCCCCCTTACCCAGACTGAGCCACAGCAACGCGTATATTTTTATTTTCCATAACTCTGTTGGAGATGAAGGAGAGTCGGTGGTCAACATGATTGCAAACAATGCACAATTTTGATTTGGATGTGACGTGTTGGACGCGTCATTAATGCATACATCCTAGTGTCGGTCTTTCTATAATTAATTCAGAGGTTGACATGCACTATGGAAAGTGGCATGTGTAACGCCGTTGACAAATCTCAATTGCTGGAAGACGTTGATCCAGGCACATTTACCAACAGTATGCGAAGAAAGAAGCATTCATCTTGATTGGGATGCACGGTGGATGTCTGTATTGTAGTTTATTTCAATATGCCAAGTTGTCCGTCGACTCACTCTCCTCATTTGCGTCGTTCAAATGATTTTCTACTGGCATTCCGCGTGTAATACGTAGGCACTTCTGAATACAGCAGTCTATTTGCAAACGCGTCATTTTGACATAACATGAAGAAAGCAGTAACCGTTGTAGCCGGTGGATTCATAGCTGTTTGTTGCACATTTGCAGCTGTGAAATAAAAGTATTTTCCATTTTCTTATTTTCAAAAGAAAACCAAAAAATACTAACGAAATATTTCAATTCAAACGTAGATCAATAGACACAGCTCAATTTCACCGCCAATTGCACTGAAAAATAAGAACAGTTAAAAAAACGAAATGAAAAAAGAAACAAAATAAACTATACTCAGGAAATGAACACTATGGTAAACAATGGAGCTCAATTCCAAGGCAATGTCACACAAAATAATTAAATAAAAATAAAAATAAATCAAAGTCTATGAAAAATCAATTTATCAATGCAATCGGAAACATTGAAATGAAATCGTAATGTATTTTAAAAAGGTGTGTTACTCTTACATGCAACAAATGGCACTGTTTTTCCAAAAAAACATGTTTTTACCTGTCACAGGTGTGACATCTAGATAGTAGGTATATAAAACATGCAAGTAATTAAACGTTGTGACCAAATTTCAAAGCAATCGGAGAAGAACTTTCAGAGTTTACAGCATGTGTTGCTCTTACGTCCTACAGATTTTTTTTTTTTTTTTTGAGATATATACAAGAGTTGTTACATTCTTGTACAGCCACTAGTACGCGTAGCGTTTCGGGCAAGTCCTTAATCCTATGGTCCCTGGAATACGATCCCCTGCCGCGAAGAATCGTTTTTTCATCCAAGTACACATTTTACTGTTGCGTTAAACAGAGGCTACAGTTAAGGAATTGCGCCCAGTAAATCCTCCCCGGCCAGGATACGAACCCATGACATAGCGCTCGCGGAACGCCAGGCGAGTGTCTTACCACTACACCACGGAGACTGCAGATGGTGCTGATTTAGAAAAAAAACATGTTTTCCTGTCACAGGTGAGGCATGTATCAAGTAGGTTTATAAAAACTAGTCTATTCGAATGCAACGTTGTGTCAAAAATTCAAAGCAATCGGTAAAGAGGTTTCGAAGATTTCTCTGACATGAATAATACATGAAAAACACATTTATTTAAAAAAAAACATTTTTTTCCCGTTACTGACATGACATCTATATATTTTTTTTTTTTTTGAGATATATACAAGAGTTGTTACATTCTTGTACAGCCACTAGTACGCGTAGCGTTTCGGGCAAGTCCTTAATCCTACGGTCCCTGGAATACGATCCCCTGCCGCGAAGAATCGTTTTTTCATCCAAGTACACATTTTACTGTTGCGTTAAACAGAGGCTACAGCTAAGGAATTGCGCCCAGTAAATCCTCCCCGGCCAGGATACGAACCCATGACATAGCGCTCGCGGAACGCCAGGCGAGTGTCTTACCACTACACCACGGAGACTGCCAAACATTGGCAGTATATATAGTATGTATATAAAAACCTGTTCGGATGCGAATGGAATGTTGTGTGAAAATTTCAAAGCTATAGGTGAAGAACTTTCAGAGATTAGCGATTTTCAACAAACGAACATTTCCATTTTTATTTATATAGATATTACCGTCCTGACAATGCAGGATTTATTTGCAGGTATGCGTATTGTAGTAAATTGTAGTAAATAATAAACAAGCAATCCAGGCACTTAATGCCTATACAGAATCAACAGAAACAGTACCCACATTAAATTCTTTAAGGGGGCGTATCATTCTGAATCGTTATAAATTAAAAGTTGTTCAATTTGCTTATAATTTTTTTTTTGAAATGGTTATAGAAAGGGCTGCAACTGGTCCAAGTTTCACCATCACATTCTAAACAGAAAAGGAGAAAAAAAATACACAACGTATTATGCAACGAATGTTCAACATTCTCAAATAATCTCAGGGAACACATGTGTCAACTAAAATGTCTACTATGTGCTGTAGAAGCACAAACTCTTGTAATAATTGTAATATGTATGTGCAATATATTTATATTTAAATTTTTTTTTTTTCTTTTTTTTTGGCCAATATTTTTTTCTCGTTTGTTATCAAGGGATTTGCATGAAACTTGCACACCTTGCTCAATGGATGCCTATCTGCAAGGGTGTCAATTATGAACGAAATATGTCGAAGTCAAGCTCAGCTACAGGTGGCCGAACTTGGATCTTTATTTTACTTTGGAAAGTAATTTACACCTTCAAATTACTTCAGAGCTTTCATTTATTAATCAATTTACATGCAAATTACACCTTATATGTAGCGTTCGTGCTTCTACAGAATCTAGTAGACATTTTAGTTCAAAGTCTATTTGTTGATTTTATAAAAATTTATAAATATCATATATTGCATATTTTTTTAGAAGGGTAACTTTGAAAAATTATATTATTGCACTAAACACTTTTTTGATAAAACTGATCACTAGAATACTTTATTACGTGCTTAATTTAATATCTGAGTGTTATAGAAATGATTTTAGTTGACACATGTGTTCCCTGAAACTATTTGAAAATTCGTTGCATAATTCGTTGTTTATTTTTTTTATCCTTTTCTGTTTAGGGTGTGATGATGAAACTTGGACCAGCTGCAGCCCTTTCTATACCCATTTCATAAAAAAATTTATAAGCAAATTGAACCACTTTTAATTTTACATTGATATGCCCCCTTAATTGAAACTCCTAAATTGACACTGTCATTCGGTAATAAGGGTACTAATAATCAATGTAAAATTAACAGGTCAAACACTGAATTATAAGTGAGACCTAAGAGTACCATAAGTACTCCCAAGAGTCCGATAAGTGCACCCAAGAGCCCAATAATTACTACCAAGAGTACAACAGGTACTCTCAAGAAACAAACTAATAAATACACGCAAACAGCAAAGCCTTCAAAACCTGTAGACAGTGTTTCACCTAAACCGGTGAACCTTAAGCATGCTGTAGGCTTGGGGTTTTGTTGAATTGAAATTGAAATGGGGTTTTGTTTGTTTTGCCATCAAACCCATTCTCTATACAATTTTATAAATTACCCTAAAAGTCAGACGACTCAAACAGTTACACAGATTTTTTTTTCAGGGATATTCCTGCGCGGGGTCCTAAGCCTCTGGCTGGCCCAATAAGTATTGCTTGTTTATGTTTTACTTGGGCGGAGTATGAGTATTTATAACTCGTAAGGTCGCTTCAGTAAGATTTTGCCGAAGCTATCCAAGTTACACAGATGTTCCAGGTGTCTCAAACCACATAATACTAACAGCTGTGAGACCCCACTGAACACATGCAATAGGTGTAGAAGGGAACAGCATCATGCTGCACCGAGCAAATTTATTAAATCAAATTATTCAAACCCCGAGGTAAGAGATAGAAATCTTACGCAAGTACAGTGCTGCAAGGTGCGAGAAGTTTACAGCATACAATCACCAGCATCTCAAGTTAATGCAACATTGCCCACTGCCCAACTCCAAGTTAAGAATAAAGGGGCCCAAGAATGCAATTCGTGGCCTATTCGATCAAGGGTGCCAGAAAACATTCATTACACAGAAAGCGGCAGAGGCACTTAAATTAAAATCAGTAACATAGGTAAAATTAAACCTGTCAGGGTTCATGATAAATAGAGAACCCCAAGAATATACAGTAGCACAACCGCTCATGCGCCTAGGTGGTTATGTCAGGCCTGTCCAGGCCATAGTAGTCGATCAAATCTCATTTGACCTAAATATTAAGGATCTAGGGTACACAGCCAGATTCCTACTGGAAAATGGAGTTAAATTGGCTGACAACACGTTAATGCCTGACCGCTTCACCAATGCGAATCTACTAGTAGGAACAGAGTACTACTGCCAGTTTATTACTGGTCAAGATAAACAACAGGGCATGAATTTGCTCAAATCAGCAGGAGGCTATTTACTTACAGGTAAAGTTTTAAACCCGAACAAGCCTATGCCTGCTAACAATCAATGTTAATAGAAATTAATCATTAGCTGAAAATAATTCTCCAGCAACAAGCCTAAAAAAAGTAAACAGCTGGGTAAATAAATCCAGATTGAGTCTGGTACAATTAATATTAGCCAAGATTTTTTTATGGATCTCAGTGGATAATCAGTGGTCAGCAGCCTAAACCGGTGCAAGTCATAGCGACCAAGCCTCTGAACCCCACCGTAGACCCAGAACTATTCTCGACAGTAATAAGTGACCACACTCAGTCCCCTATATAAGTCAACAAAAGTAAGCTAGAAAACTCTAGTACCCAATGAATCTCGTGGGAACATGAAGTCACCAAGAAACTTCCATACCAGCAAATTTACTGGGACCAAGGTTCAAATTAACCTGGCACCTAAGGTCTGCCATGAAAACCTTAAATTAGTCTTAAGCAGACAACCACATTTAATCAAGTTTCTCTGAACTAGGATTCTCGTAATTTACCTAATGAATTTCCACTTCCCGTGTTGCATCAGTTTTGCTTGAGCCGCTTCTTCTTTCCCGCTTCTGCCTTTAAGCAACTTTAGAAACGTTTTTGAAGAAGTACTAGCACAAGCAAAATTTAAAACTTGCAAATCTGTAAGTGAACATATAACAGAGAACTATAAACCGTGAAACATATAGGTTGGGATAATATATTACAATTTATCTTCCAGGCATGATTGGTCGTAGTAACAATGAATTAATTCTGTCCAGCAATCTTAGGTTTCCCTCAAATCTAATGAATTAACATTAAACATTATATTGCTGTGCTTCGTTACATCTTACGAGGGCTATAGTACTGTAACGTAACATGCCTAATACGAGTAGGCATTACTGCTCGCCCATGAATCTTCAATTTATTCTGTGTTTAGTTATTTCTCAAGAAGGATCTTGCACTAATTTTACCTAAATAAAACGAGCAGACTCAACGGCTCACCTATGAATTAACGTGATAATTAGAGCACATTATTGTACACATGATAGTTAGAGCACATTATTGTTCACATGATAATTAGAGCACATTATTGTTCACATGATAATTAGAGCACATTATCGTTCACATGATAATTAGAGCACATTATTGTACACATGATAATTTGAGCCCATTATTGCTGCCCACGATAATTTGAGCCCATTATTGCTCCCCACGATAATTTGAGCCCATTATTGCTCACCGTGAAAACCTGAGCAACCATTATTGCTTACCATGAAAACCTGAGTAACCATTATTGCTCACCATGAAAACCTGACTAACCATTATTGCTCACTATGAAAACCTGAGTAACCATTATTGCTCACCATAAAAACCTGAGCAACCATTATTGCTCACCATGAAAACCTGAGCAACCATTATTGCTCACCATGAAAACCTGAGCAACCATTATTGCTCACCATGAAATCCTGAGCAACCATTATTGCTCACTATGAAAACCTGAGTAACCATTATTGCTCACCATGAAAACCTGAACAACCATTATTGCTCACCATGAAATTCTTAAGGTATGTGCTTCGTTAAGTCTCAAGAGGACTATAGCATTGTAGCGTAATACATATATAAACCAAATAGGCACTACTACTCATAAGTAATTCTGTTAAGCTAGGTGCTTCATTAAGTCTCTAGAGGCCTATAGCACTGTAGCCTAACACATCAGTACACGAGCAGGTTAACTGCTCACAATTTAGCTAGGGTGACACTACCAAAGAAATAGTAAGTTGTCACAATTAGCATAGCCCTCTACATAGGTAGGATTAGGGAAATTAAACCTTCTGTTTAGGTAGATATTAGGGAAATTAGTTAGTCAACAGAGTATCAGCTGAGTCTGTGCTCGCAAATAAATATAAATGACTATTAATAAGGACTGATTTAAATGAAGTTATTATTCCTCATTTAAAGTTGAGGTTGAATTAATGAGTCTTCAGTGAATTCAGTTAACTACAAGTCATAATGACTAAATTATTAATCTCACTGTCGACTCAGAATCTTCCTTGATTTTAATGAATGAGCATTGAGAGAATGAGGAGGGTGGGGGAGACCGTGGGAGGAGGGTGTAGGAGATCGTGAGAGGAGAGTGTCTGAGATCGTGGGAGGAGGGTGTGTGGGACCATGGGAGGAGGGGATGGGGGACCTAAGGAGGAGGGTGTGGGTGACCGTTAGAGAAGGGTGTGGGTGAACGTGGGAGAGGGTGGGAGGAGGGAGTGGTGGGACCGTGAGAAGAGGGTGTGGGTGACCATTGGAGGGTGGGAGACCCCCCCTGGGAGGAGGGTGTGGGTGACCATTGGGAGGGGTGGGAGACCACCCTGAGAGCAGGGTGTGAGTAGTAGGGACGACCCCATAGAGACGATTTATTTTAGGTGGAGGGGGGGCGGGGGAATAGTGTGAGTCACAGGGTTTCCGGGTCAAAAGTCGTCCATATGTCACAGGTAAAAATCGTGTTTGTGTCAGAGGGTTTCCAGGTAAACTCTACGGACAATTTTTTTTTCAAATCAGTCAATTTCGGAGTTAAAGACTGAAATTTTCAAAGATCATTTTCAGATAAAGTATTCATAGAAGTTTGTTAAGAGTTCTTATGGGGTAAGATAATTTCAGAATTCTTACCGAGAATAAACAGATTTTTTTAGACTTTATTCTTTTAAGTAGAAATTCTTACCTACAAACGAATATGTCTGTATAACTAAAACTGTATCATTACCCAGCTACATAAGACATCATTAATTACTCGGCCTGCCTCTCCCACAAATCCCCCCCCCCCGCGTCGCCTGTTCCGACCTTACACCCCCCCTCCCTCTTCCCCATTCCACCCCCCTCCCTCTTCCGACCTCACACCCCCATGTCACCTGTTCCAACCTCACACCCCAAGTCACCGCCGTAATCTTATCCCAGTGTCGCCGTAATATCTGTACCATCCCTCCCCCTCTATTCCTGTTACCTTACCCCTCTCCTTCTTCATTATCTTGATATTGTTTGTTCATAATTCCGTACAGTTCTTTTAGACATCGTAATGTTAATTCCTTTACATTAAACGAGACAATTTTACACAAATCAACCGAGGCATCTCAATTTAACCTTTAATATTTAAGTTGCCCCGAAGCTATCTAAGCTGCCGCCAGCTACCTGCCCTGAGGTGTTCAACACCTGATTATCTGCCTGCCATTTGTCAGTCATTGCCAGTGTTCACTACCATAATAATTTATATATATATATATATATATATATATATATATATATATATATATATATATATATATATATATATATATATATATATATATTAACACGAATTTTCTCTATCTTTCTTACGTTTCTTTTCACTGTTGATGGTAATTCAAAGATCAATTCTCCAAAATTCATTTTCTAGTCTGACGCAACACTTGAGCGCGTTTCGTAAAACTTATTACATTTTCCCTTTGGTCTCCACCTTCTCATCAGAAGTCGATCCTTGAAAAAGAAACCCGTCCCTTCCTCCAATGCATCAACATTATAGTAGTGAAGATGAGGACTAGAACCACGTGCGCCATCTGCCCAGGTGACACTCATGAGTGCCAGCTGGGCAGGTGGCGCGCAGGTGTCTAGTCCTCAAGGGTTTGGGGGGAATTTTCCCGGAAGTTTGGCGCGTCTCGGACGCGTGTGCTGTGCAGGTGGTGCGCGCGGTTCTAGTCCTGAGGGGTTTGGGGTGATTTTTCCCGGAAGTTTGGCGTGTGTGAGCGTCCGGTGTTTGGGTATGTGGTCAGGAAAGAGTGGAGGATATGTTGTTGGGGATGTGTGAGACTATGTGGTAGAGTAAGAAATACAAGGATAGGAGTGGAATAAGAGTAAAGAGTAAATGAATATGTATGTGTGTTTGGCGTAGACTTAATCCTGTGTGAAGATAATAGTTTTGATGATAGTAAGTAAGTAAGGTAAGTAGAGGCTGAGTGTAGGTGAGAGGGGCCCCAACATAAGGCGGATATGTTGTTTGGAGAGGGGTGAGGGAGGGAGGGAGGGATGGAAGGGTGAGGGGAGGTCCCCCTCGTCGTGAGACTGCTCGGGGTCATTTGCGGTTTTGACAAACCATTAGCTCCCCCTACAGGAAGCCGTAAGTGAGAGAGGAAGAGAGAGTAGAGTCCAGCAGGAGGGATGTGGTCCATTTGCCTTAATCGTTTTTCAAGTCTATTTTCTTCGAGTTATGCAGCTGTGTTTGGAGATGGTCCATGAGGCTAATAGTTGGGTCATACATGGTAGGAAGTGTGGAGGAGGAGAAGGAGGAATAGAAAGAGAGAGCAGTCACTCTTAAGTTGTGAATGAGATGAGGCAAACAGTTGGTGGCGAAGGAGTTTATAGGTGACAGAGTTGGACGGATGTGAACCATTACCCTTAAGCGTTTTTCAATGTCCGTGGAGGGGTGTGCATACTGGCCACTGGTTAGAGGGTAACTGAAGAGTCTTTCCAAGTAGTTTGGTTATATCTTCCCCTCCCGGAGGGTACGCAATGACTGCCATTACTTCCTCAGACACGGCGGAAGTGGTTGGGTAGCCATTACCCACTGCGTTTTCGTTAAGGAAGGGGGGATGTAGCTACGGTCCGCGACTCCGTCTCTCTCTCTGTCTCTGTCTCTCTGTCTCTCTCTCTCTCTCTCTCTCTCTCTCTCGCCCTCTCTACCCCTTAGGTGTGCAATGTTCCACACATACAAGTAAAACATACAAAGTATGTGAACCATTACCCTTAAGCGTTTTTCAATGTCCGCGGAGGGGTGTGCGTACTGCCCACTGGTCAGAGGGTAGCTGAAGTGCATTTCCAAGTAGTTTGGTTATATCTTCCCCTCCCGGAGGGTACGCAATGACTGCCATTACTTCCTCAGACACGGCGGAAGTGGTTGGCTATCCATTACCCACTGCGTTTTCGTTAAGGAAGGGGAGATGTAGCTACAATCAGCGACTCTCTCTCTCTCTCTCTGTCTATATCTCTCTCTCTATATCTCTCTATATATATATCTCTCTCTATCTATCTCTCTCCCTCTCTCTCTTTCTCTCTCTCTCTCCCTCTCTCTCTCTCTCTCTCTCCAGATCATTTAATAGTTGGGGGGGAAAGTAACATCATTTCTTTTCTCCTGCTGCCGCTGTTCACGTATCTTTCTCCATTTCACTTAGACTGACGGTGCACCAGAAGATGGATGACTAATGTCAATTTTCGAGCCCCCATCACTCACACCCTTATAACCTTGTAAGGTAACACGACCAACATGATGACATCGTTCTCTGCTCAAATATCATTAATGTAACGTGATCAATATAGTAACTTCGTTCTTTACCCAAATAACATTTTAAGAGTAACGAGCAACTTTCTGTCCGATGTCTGAATAATGAAATGTAAACCATGTTTAGCCATTACATCCAAACACAATAAAATATTACCACAAGCTTGTTGAGTTCTTGTATCACATAACGTAACGTAATGTAGCGTTTATTCAACAACTGATAGACATAGCATAATATAGCTTCATATTCACTGTGGTAAAACAAACATACACATCACGGTCAGTCCTCGCTATACCTCAAACGCGCCGTTCATTCTCTCTCCCTTAGGTGTGCAATGTTCCACACATACAAATTCCAAGCAAAGTAAACATATATACGACAATATGGAAAAACACAGTCTTGATACTATTATTAAATTGACTTGTTCATTATCCCCGAGTTCAACACACACTCTCTTAAGACCTACATTATCCAATGTAAACAGACCGGATGAGACGATAGTGAAATAGCTCTGGGTTATGTCTGTTTTCAGTTCTTATAACATTTGAAAATGTATGCGTGGTTACTCATTCCGTCTCGTCGCATCTCGTTAGGGACTGACCTTCGGTCTTTCCATAGCGTGAGTTTTCACTCAATAACTGGTAGACATTACATAAGTCGCATATTTATCTTGGTAAAACAAAACATAATAACCGACAGACAGACAGACATAACACTCAGCATAATGCAGTCATATGGTGTTAGCATAATAGGTGAAAAAATAGTTGATCTTTCTCTTATTACGTTTTATTCAATAACTGGTAGACATAACATAAGTCGCATATTTATCTTGGTAAAACAAAACATAATAACTGACAGACAGACAGACAGACATAACACTCAGCTTAATGCAGTTACATGACTACTAGATATCAGCAAAGTTTCAAAAAGATTTTTTTAGCTTTAGGCTTAGATTTTAGATTTTTGTTAGGTTTTTCTATAGTCAGACGATTATCACTGAGTTTAATCTGTCGTTTGGGTGGGGGAGGTGCTATTATTTCACGGTCAACCTCGCTATCACAGTCGGTGTCACTGTCACTGATGGTATCAATATAGCGGGATCTATTAAGATCGTCCCCCAACTCGTATCCTTCGCAGAGGGGTAAAGTTTTCGTCATCACTGCTTATTATCACCGTCTGAAACATGGTGTTACACTCATCACGACCTCTAGCCCGAGATATGGCTTTGTGTGAACTTAGTTTAGAGTTGTGGGATGTGGAGGAGGGGTGCGAGCAGGGTTCAGGGTCAAGGTTTGTAGACACACCTTGGAGTGAACTAAGGTGGGGGTTGAGGAAAAGATTCACATCAACGTCAGTAAGCAATCCACGTTGCTGACTGTCTGTAAGCATTATACGCTCACCCAGTAAGGCTTCTACATTCAAATCATTTTCGGTTTGAGTAGCGGGGTTGTCCTCCGAGAGAGAAATAGCGGCAAACACCGCATCATCAAGACCTTCACTCATAGTCAAGAGATCTGGATACTCACCCCCCTGTGAAATATCTACACTCATTCTTACAACTTCTTCTTCAGTCGTATTATCGCTAGTAGTACTACTAGTAGTAGGGTCACTACCTACTCTACACCCCCCAGTTAAAAGGCTGGGGGACAGCACTTCTTCAACGGTATTCATAAAATATAAAGCGTTATTCCCCCTCTGATCAGCAGTAGGACTGGCTGGTACACAATGAGGGATGGTGTTACTAGTACTTCTATCACCACGATCTCCATCAGCAGGAGCAGTAGTGGGTGTGGTAGTGGTGTGTGTAGGGAGACAAGCACGTGCGGTGCGTGTGGCACCAGCAGGGGCGACACCTGTCGCGGCCTGGTCGCTACGGTTACCAGCAGCAACGTGTGAGGGGGGGCTATCACCGTAGTCGACTGGAGTAGGGGGGGGAAGACGCAACCACTTCCCCGGTGTGTGTGTGTATGTGGGTGGTTCCCAAGAATATGAAGATATTCCCTCCAGAGGTGGATCTGGTGGGGCCGCTGCTGCTGCTGCTGCTGCTGCTCACACCGCAGCTGCTAGCTTTCTCCAGATAATCTAAAAAAAAAGTTTACATTACTAGCATAACACTCACACACACACACACACACACACACACACATACACACACACTCTTCACATTATTGTTATTATTTGTTACATCATCATTAGCAAACAACAACAACAAGAAGCATCTTAGCTCAATATGACTCGACTTAAGGGAAACATACCACGTATTATTGCTATGGCTTGTCCTAAGCGCTCATCACCCTCTGAGTGAGGAGAGGCTACACCGGCAGCACCAGAGGCTCGTGCGGTCATCTTGGATTGGTGGGTGGGTGGGTGACTGAGTGTTTACCCTACCAGGTCAAGGGTGAGCTATATACCCCCGTTCAAGAGGGTGTCTCCTTACCACACACCTCCACCTCCCACAGCGTTAATAATAATAATAATAATAATAAATAATACATAAGGATAATATAAAAGAAGCAACTTTAGATTTGTTTTATTAAGAGATTATAGGAAGAAGTAGATGTACTACATCTCCTCGACATACAGGACATTTGTCACATCTTGTTACACAATCCAAACATATGACCATATGCCTACACGGAATGAGAACCGTGTTTATTTCTTGAGTGAAACACACCTTGCAATAAAACCTAGCTACACCAGGCATTGCATTCTCTTCCTCACGTTCATTTACCTCCACTACAGGGGGAACTGGGCGGGGGAAAATAACACCTTGGGACGATAATACTTTTAAGGGAGATTCAGTTACTGCATCTGTGTCCTCACTTTCATCCACTCCATCTAAAAACCATAACATCACCTCTACACAGTTAGATTCGCCAAGGAGAGGTAATATATCCTTTTTAATCTTGAGGTATTCTCTTAGGGCACCTCGCAGGGCGATGTATGGAAATCTTACTGTAGCAGCGAGTCCATTGTAATAATCAAGACCATGCAGGAGCGCATTAATCAGTGTTTCATCAACGGGTATTGTCGGTCGAGGAGGTGAGAAAGGGACTGCATTTTTAATGAAAGCTCGATCCTTCTTCAAGTTTAAGTAGATGCAGTTTGGGTAGTACCGGGCGTGGAGAGTCCAGGGGTCGTCCGAAGGTATGAAGTTAACAAGACCACCACCACAATAAAAGCATCGTATATGGTCTCCAACTCCTAAGAAAAAAGAAAAATATATAATTTTTTTTTTATAAATAAATAAATGAGAAAGTAAATACTAGCACGTCTCAAACAGACTTGGCTCGTGTGATTACATTAAGACAATAATAATAATAATAATAATAATAATAATAATAATATTATTATCTTCCAATACTTACCACAAGAGAAAAAGCCAGCACGAGATAATTCTGCCGGAGACTGACCACACATATCAGGCCAGATGATTCCAAATGATGCCAAACGAGACTTATACCCCGCCATCTCCGGGTATATGGGCATAGAGAATGGTAGAATTCCCGAGTTTTCCCTCACTCCATTCCGCAGCACCTACAATTATTAAAATAATAATAATAAATATTTATATGCTCACCATTCCTATAAACGCAGTATGAAAGATAACTATGTGTTCAAACACACACACACACACACACACACACACACACACACACACACACACACACACACACACACACGCACGCGCACACACACACACATTCTTATTATCAAGCTATTCACAATGGCTATACAAGCAACGTTATTCACAGAGACTATGAGATAACACATAATTGTGATGGATACTTACAACTGTTGGCTGAATTTCCCTCTCTTTCCAGTTGCAGGACGGAATAGGTGAAATTCAATCCATAGGCGTAGACCATGTTGCTTAGCGCAATGCTGACATTTTCAGTACGTTTACCACTGATGAAAGGACAGAGTGGTGCTGCAGTTACATGTCGACTGCGGGGGGTGTCCTCACCCTCCACCCATCCTCCAATTAACGCATAACAAAAACTGCATATGCAGTAATCCACGGATTTGGTGAAGTAGAATCCGTCACTGGCTAAATCCTGGGGCAAAAGCCAGTCAAGACGCCATCCCACAAAGGTGTCTAGCCTCATCTGCTCACAACGCAATCGTTCCATGCTGCGGAAAGTTTTGGTGCGAAAGACGTCCATGCTTGGTCGAACACTCAAAATTGTGGTAAAGGTTTGACCGTTTCCGGGCTATTTATCCTCGAGAATGGGGTGACGCATTTCGCTACATATTCATTGAGAAATCTATGTATTAGCTTTAAGGTAAACCCAATTAGTTTAAGCAGTGGTGGTAGGAAAGATGAAATAGGCAGCTTCGCATGGATTTGAAAAAAAAAAAAAAAAAAAATCTAATCTGTTCTATCCAATAGTGGATTAAAGTTTTGCACTCACTCTAAACACCTGCCCGGGGAGAGTAGTTTTTGTTGGAGATAAATATGATATATATATATATATATATATATATATATATATATATATATATATATATATATATATATATATATATATATATATATATATAGATATATAGATATATAGATATATATAGAGATATATATATATATATATATATATATATATATATATATATATATATATATATATATATATATATATATATATATATATATATATATGCGAACAAGCCTGAATGGTCCCCAGGACAATATGCAACTGAAAACTCACACCCCAGAAGTGACTCGAACCCATACTCCCAGGAGCAACGCAACTGGTATGTACAAGACGCCTTAATCCACTTGACCATCACGACCGGACAAAATGAGGTGATAGCCGAGGCTAATTGAACCACCCCACCGCCGGCACTCGGATAGTAATCTTGGGCATAGCATTTTACCAAATCACCTCATTCTTTGGGGCACACGTGAGGAACACAAATGCGAACAAGCCTGAATGGTCCCCAGGACAATATGCAACTGAAAACTCAGAATGAGGTGATTTGGTAAAATGCTATGCCCAAGATTACTATCCGAGTGCCGGCGGTGGGGTGGTTCAAATAGCCTCGGCTATCACCTCATTTTGTCCGGTCGTGATGGTCAAGTGGATTAAGGCGTCTTGTACATACCAGTTGCGTTGCTCCTGGGAGTATGGGTACGAGTCACTTCTGGGATGTGAGTTTTCAGTTATATATATATATATTATTAAATATGACCGAAAAAGTAAGATTAATAATTCTAACACGAATTTTCTCAATCTTTCGTACATTACGCTTCACTGTTGGAGGTAAATCAAAAATCACTTCTCCAAAATTCATTGAGAAGTGATTTTTGATTTACCTCCAACAGTGAAGCGTAATGTACGAAAGATTGAGAAAATTCGTGTTAGAATTATTAATCTTACTTTTTCGGTCATATTTAATAATATATGTCTACAGGAAAGACTGCTACCAAAATATACTAATATATATATATATATATTGTCCTGTTATGTTGGACATTGTCTTCTGTGATGGTATCGTTATGTTCTGGTCTTGTCCTTACTCTCATGGTGGGTAGAGTAAATACTTCCATGATTTGGGTGTTCATGGTAAGTTGTTCTATTCTTATGCGAATTGCCTCAAGAATTTGTAATCTTCTTGCATCTGGGGTTTTTGTCTATTATGCAGATATTCTTGTTCAACATTTCTCTTGTTAGAGTGATGTCATGGGCTTATCTCACGTGTTTCCTGGGGGGCGCCGGATTGAAGATGGTCTGACAAACGCCTCGTCAGCTTGGTCGGCGTCATACCTATGTACTTAGATTGAAGGTTACATCCTTCGTGGGGGGCAAGTGTACATGTATACAACGCTTGACTGCTGTAGAGGGTTCTCCCTCGCTTCGGACTGTTTTGATAAGGAGTTCGGAAGTCTTCTTGGTTTTGTAGAATATTATCAGGTCTATGTTTGGTTAGGAGTAGTGCTTTTTACTCCTTTACGGGTTATTTCTTTCATTATTCTTTCCTCTTTTATATGTTCACTACATATTATATATATATATATATATATATATATATGCAATTGACGATCACAAAACACTGATCATTTTATGCGGAAAATCCACAGAGAAATATGAAATGAGGTGAACGTTTCGGCTTTGTTAAAGCCTTTGTCAACACCAGACTGACTCAGTCAGTCTGGTGTTGACAAAGGCTTTAACAAACCCGAAACGTTCACCTCATTTCATATTTCTCTGTGGATTTTCCGCATATATATATATATATATATATATATATATATATATATATATATATATATATATATATATATATATATATATATATATATATATATATATACAGCCCCACCTTAGACTAATTTCTATAGTGCAGGAGATGTGAAGGGATATACCAAGCTCTCCCCAACTTAGAAAAAAATCGTAACCTAGTGCAAAGTCAATATAAAACCTCATTGTTGAGAATATAGTATTACACCTATCTTACTGGTAGAATGGACTATAATCCACGTTTATTAAATAATAATAAATAAATAATAAATAAATAATATAAAATATGAAACTATGGAGTATGGTTAATCATTAATTGGAAACTATCCTGGGAGCATGCGCGCACGCGCGCCACACACGATGAGGATAAAAGGGGGTGGGTAGATCACACTAATTCATTACTGCCCACTCATCGCTCCCCTGTGTTTCATCTATATTGCGTTGGGAAAAAAAAAATGAACTCCATAGCCAAAATGAACTCTGTAGAAATTCATCACGGATACATGACGGATGAGGAGTTTAACAATCGAGAGTGCTGCATTGTCTACTCTGTAAATTGTATATCATGCTCCCCCTACGGCATGTCCCAGGACATTGCTGATAAATATTCTCACGCCACCGCTTATGCCAGAACGCGATTGTATAATCTAAAGAGATGCATCAGAGAAGACCGTCTAACACCGGGATCCATTCACATCAGCAGAGACAGTCAAGGACCAAGCATAGTAGCCTTGGCAATGCAGTATGGATTAGGGAAGCCTATTGAGAGGAATGATATTGCTCAAGCCATTATCGATAAATCAAAAGATTACTCTATGGTTAAAGGGTTGTGTGCTGATACGAAAGAAAACCGCTTGTCATACTTGACGAAATCATTAGAAGAACTCTTATTGTATATTGAAGATACCGAGGAGATCACGAAAGTTATTCTTCCCTGGGGTGTAGGTATGTCAGGTCGGTGTGAAGATGCAGAGTGGGAAAGTACTCACCTCCCCATTATTCAAAATATGCAGGGGAGTTTAAAACCTTATAACGTCAAAGTGATTTTAGTCCGCCCCAGGGAAACAGGAACGAAACAGAACAGGAAACCCACTAACCTTCGCATGACCGTATAAAGGGGTGGCTGCTCTTCCCTCTCCGACTCATTTCCTCTACTCTACTCATCAGATAAGATGTTGACGACTGTAGCTGGCAGCCTTTCATCTTTTTCGGAGTACTCTTACTCCGACTGCATCATCTATGATATGGACGCCTGTAGTGTGATGATGAGTGGGGTGGTTGAAGAATTATGGAGTCGTTATCCCTATGCTCGCATTCATCGGAGCAAACTACCCTACAAAAATCGTGCAGAGAGAAGAGACCGAGCCCTGCCTGGAGAGATTGTCTATGGTGAACCCCCTCAATTCAACAATCGAATTGGTGATGACCCTCATCTACCTCATCTCATCGGATTAATAACACATCACGCCGGAGGGAAATCATCTAAACCCCTGAACATGACGATGAAGGAAATCGAGACATTATATGCTGCCGACCCGCACTACTACAGAGGCTTACAGTTGGATACAGAAGAAATGCGTCGCTATTGGTTTACAAAATCTCTGCGTAAGGCCTTTGCAGTCATCTTAACAAGAGAAGAAGAATATAAAATTAATCGCATAATTTTTCCTTTTGGACTTGGGATGGGCTGTGGTCAGTACTGGAAGAGCTACAATCAGGAAGTATGGAGACTGAAATATCTACCCATAATGATGAAGTTGGAGCGGTATTACCAGCGTCGCGGGTTGAAATTTGTGATGGTTAACTCTGCAAGCAATGCAATCCCTGCAGCATTGCCTACACACGGTGTGCTTACACATAAGTTAAGTGAAGGAGTTGCCTCTGCTTATCATCGGATGAAGAACAACAACTTGAACGCAGATGTGGACGAAGCTGGAGGTGAAACTACAAAACCCCCTTGCAAAGCCATGCCTATAATAGACCTTACAGGAGATATCGAACTCATTGATTTAACAGTCGACTAGAAATAAATATATATATATATATATGCGAACAAGCCTGAATGGTCCCCAGGACAATATGCAACTGAAAACTCACACCCCATTAGGGACTCGAACCCATACTCCCAGAAGCAACGCAACTGGTATGTTATGGATTAAGGCGTCAGTTGCGTTGCTTCTGGGAGTATGGGTTCGAGTCACTTCTGGGGTGTGAGTTTTCAGTTATATATATATATATATATATATATATATATATATATATATATATATATAAACTATCGTTACCATTTTTTCACTGCCTGCAATTAATAATAATAATAATAAAAAAATAATATTACACTCTGTGTTTATCTTCCCACTTTAACAAACAGTTGAGAGCGTTTATAGATGTAATAGAGGAATGAAAAGAGTATGAATAAAACGAATAATGAATAAAACGTAATAAGAGAAAGATCAACTATTTTTTCACCTATCAACTATTTTTTCACCTATTATGCTAACACCATATGACTGCATTATGCTGAGTGTTATGTCTGTCTGTCTGTCAGTTATTATGTTTTGTTTTACCAAGATAAATATGCGACTTATGTTATGTCTACCAGTTATTTAGTGAAAACTCGCGCTATGGAAAGACCCAAGGTCAGTCCCTAACGAGATGCGACGAGACGGAATGAGTAACCACACATACATTTTCAAATGTTATAAGAACTGAAAACAGACATAACCCAGAGCTATTTCACTATCGTCTCATCCGGTCTGTTTACATTGGATAATGTAGGTCTTAAGAGTGTGTGTTGAACTCGGGGATAATGAACAAGTCAAATTAATAATAATATCAAGACTGTTTTTCCATATTGTCGTATATATGTTTACTTTGCTTGGAATTTGTATGTGTGGAACATTGCACACCTAAGGGAGAGAGAATGAACGGCGCGTTTGAGGTATAGCGAGGACTGACCATGATGTGTATGTTTGTTTTACCACAGTGAATATGAAGCTATATTATGCTATGTCTATCAGTTGTTGAATAAACGCTACGTTACGTTACGTTATGTGATACAAGAACTAAACAAGCTTGTGGTAATATTTTATTGTGTTTGGATGTAATGGCTAAACATGGTTTACATTTCATTATTCAGACATCGGACAGAAAGTTGCATGTTACTCTTAAAATGTAATTTGGGTAAAGAACGAAGTTACTATATTGATCACGTTACATTAATGATATTTGAGCAAAGAACGATGTCATCATGTTGGTCGTGTTACCTTACAAGGTTATAAGGGTGTGAGTGATGGGGGCTCGAAAATTGACATTAGTAGTCCATCCTCTGGTGCGCCGTCAGTCTAAGTGAAATGGAGAAAGATACGTGAACAGCGGCAGCAGGAGAAAGGAAATGATGTTACTTTCCCCCCCAACTATTAAATGATCTGGAGAGAGATAGAGATAGAGAGAGATAGAGAGAGATAGAGAGAGATAGAGAGAGATAGAGAGAGATAGAGAGAGATAGAGAGAGATAGAGAGAGATAGAGAGAGATAGAGAGAGATAGAGAGAGATAGAGGGAGATAGAGGGAGATAGAGGGAGATAGAGGGAGATAGAGAGAGATAGAGAGAGATAGAGAGAGATAGAGAGAGATAGAGAGAGATAGAGAGAGATAGAGAGAGATAGAGAGATATATATATATAGAGAGATATATATATATATATATATAGAGAGAGAGAGAGAGTCGCTGACCGTAGCTACATCTCCCCTTCCTTAACGAAAACACAGTGGGTAATGGATAGCCAACCACTTCCGCCGTGTCTGAGGAAGTAATGGCAGTCATTGCGTACCCTCCGGGAGGGGAAGATATAACCAAACTACTTGGAAATGCACTTCAGCTACCCTCTGACCAGTGGCCAGTACGCACACCCCTCCGCGGACATTGAAAAACGCTTAAGGGTAATGGTTCACATCCGTCCAACTCTGTCACCTATACACTCCTTCGCCACCAACTGTTGCCTCATCTCATTCACAACTTAAGAGTGACTGCTCTCTCTTTCTATTCCTCCTTCTCCTCCTCCACACTTCCTACCATGTATGACCCAACTATTACCCTCATGGACCATCTCCAAACACAGCTGCATAACTCGAAGAAAATAGACTTGAAAAACGATTAAGGCAAATGGACCACATCCCTCCTGCTGGACTCTACTCTCTCTTCCTCTCTCACTTACGGCTTCCTGTAGGGGGAGCTAATGGTTTGTCAAAACCGCAAATGACCCCGAGCAGTCTCACGACGAGGGGGACCTCCCCTCACCCTTCCATCCCTTCCTCCCTCCCTCACCCCTCCCCAAACAACATATCCGCCTTATGTTGGGGCATCTCTCACCTACACTCAGCCTCTACTTACCTTACTTACTTACTATCATCAAAACTATTATCTTCACACAGGATTAAGTCTACGCCAAACACACATACATATTCATTTACACTTTACTCTTATTCCACTCCTATCCTTGTATTTCTTACTCTACCACATACTCTCACACATCCCCAACAACATATCCTCCACTCTTTTCTGACCACATACCCAAACACCGGACGCTCACACACGCCAAACTTCCAGGAAAAATCACCCCAAACCCCTGAGGACTAGAACCGCACGCACCACCTGCACAGCACATGCGTCCAACACGCGCCAAACTTCCGGGAAACTTCCCCCCAAACCCTTGAGGACTAGACACCTGCGCGCCACCTGCCCAGCTGGCACTCACGAGTGTCACCTGGGCAGATGGCGCGCGCGGTTCTAGTCCTCATCTTCACTACTCATTATCAGGTGCCTCAGAAATACACTCAATTAAACTAGGATCAGTAGTCTGTATACCACTTAAGGGCAATGACTCAGACTCAGTAGCGAGCGGGCAAGAACCTAGTAGCTTGATCTCTTTTCCTGATTGATCAGAATAAAATGGAGCCATAGCTACTTCGGCTTCACACCACCTTCCTTACTCTTCACCATCTTACCTTCTTTTCACCACCTTCTCCAGTCTTCACCATCTTCCCTAACCTTCACCACCTTGCCTACCCTTCACTAACTTCTCTACCTTTCACCCCCTTCACTACTCTTTACCATATTCCCTACCCTTCACCAGCTTCCCTACCCTTCACCACTAATCAACCCATCACTACATTCCCTACCCTTCACCACTAATCAACCCATCACTACATTCCCTACCCTTCACCACCTTCCCTACCCTTCACCACATTCCCTACCCTTCACCACCTTCCCTACCCTTCACCACCTTCCCTACCCTTCACCACATTCCCTACCCTTCACCACATTCCCTACCCTTCACCACCTTCCCTATCCTTTACCATATTCCCTTTTCTTCACCAACATCCCTATCCTTCACCACCTTTCCTACCCTTCACAAACTTCCCTGCCTTTCACAACCTTCCTTACTCTTAACCACGTTCCCTACCCTTCATAAACCTACCTTCCCTTAACTTCCTTCCCTACCCTTCACCATCTTTCCAACCCTTCACCACCTTCCTTACCTTTTACCACTTTCCCTGCCCTTCACCACCTTCCCTACCCTTCACAACATTCTCTACTCTTCACCATCTTCCCAACCCTTCAACCCTTTCCCCTACCCTTAACAACCTTCTGTACCTTTCACCAGCTTCCCTACCCATCACCACCCTACCCGTCACCACCTTCCCTACCCTTCACCACGTGCTCTACCCTTCACCACCTAATATACCCCTCACCACTTACCTTGCTCTTCACAATCTTCCCTACCTTTCACTAACTTTCCTACAATTCACCCCCTTCCCCACCCCTCACCAACTAATAAACCCTTCACCACCATCTCTATCCTTCATTACCTTCTCTACCTTTCATCACATTCTCTACACTTCACCACATTCCCAACCCATCACCATCATCCCTACCCTTCACCACCTAATCAACCCTTCACCACCTTACTTACTCCTCACCATCTTGCCTTCCCTTCACTACCTTCTCTAGTCTTCATCATCTTCCCTAACCTTCACCATCTTGCCTACTCTTCACCACGTTCCCAACCCTTCACCATCTTCCCTATCCTTCATCACCTTCCCAACTCTTCACCATATTCCCTACCCTCACTACCTTCCTTACACTTCACCACCTTTCCTACCCCTCACTAACTTCCCTACCCAATGCCATCTTCCCTTCCCTTCACCATCTTCCCTACCCTTCACCACCTTCTTTAAACTTCACTACCATCTCTACCCTTCACCATCTTCCCTACCCTTCATCACCTTCCATACCCTTCATATCATTCACTTCCCTTCATCACCTTCCCTTCCCTTCATCAACTTCCCTTCCCTTCACCATCTTCCCTACCTTTCACCACCTTCCCTACCCTTCACTAACTTCCCTCCCTGGAAACACAAACCGAAACTGTCTCTATTTTCCGCTTGTTACAACTTGTAATAAAGTTGTTACATCTTGGCTTAACGTGTTTATGACGTATTAGAACGTTGTTATAACTTGCTATATTGGTTGTTATAACTGGTTAGGAGGTGTTAAAACTTGTTCGAAAGTTGTATCAACGTTGTAGTATCGGTGTGTGTTTGGCGGGCTACCTTTCAAAATCTTCCTTACCAATTACCACCCTACCCGTCACCACCTTCTCTGTCCTCTACTACCTTCCCTACCCATCACCACCTAATCAGCTGTTCAGCATTTTTCCTACCCTTCACCACCTCTACCCTTCACCATCTTCTCTACCCTTCACCACATACCTCACACTTCACCACCTTCTCTACCCTTCACCACCTTCCCTACCCTTTACCACCTAATCAACCCTTCACCATCTTCCCTACCCTTCTCCACCTACCTCACCCTTCACCACCACCTCTACCCTTCAACACCTTCCCTTCCCTTCACCACCTAATCAACCCTTCACCATCTTCCTTACTCTTTAGCATCTTACCTTCCCTTCACCACCTTCTGTAGTCTTCACTATCTTCACTTATCTTCACCACCTTGCCTACCCTTCACCACCTTCTCTAGTCTTCACCATCTTCCCTAACCATCACTATATTACCTACCCTTCACCACCATCCCTACCCTTCACCACCTTACGTACCATTCACTACCTTACGTACCATTCACCACCTAATCAACCCTTCAATACCTTTCCTACCTTTCACCACCTGCCCTACACTTCACCACCTTCTCTATCCTTCACTACCTTCCCTACCCTGCACCACCTTCCCTATTCTTCGCCATCTTCCCTACCCTTCACAACCTTCCCTACTCTTCACTGCTTTCCCTTCCATTCAACTCCTTCCCTACCCTTCAACATCTTCCCTAACCTTCACAACTTTCCCTACCCTTCACAACCTTCCCTACTTCCTCACTACCTTCCCTTCCCTTCAACTCCTTCCCTACCCTTCACATTCTCCCCTACCCTTCATCATCTTCCCTACCCTTGCTACATTCCCTACAGTCACTACTATCTCTTCCCTTTGCAACCATCCCTACCCTCCACCACCTTCCCAACTTTCCCTATCTTTCAGAATCTGCCCTACCCATCACTACCTTCCCAACCCATGACCACCTATCCTAACCTTCACAACCGTCCCATCTCTACACGACCTTCCTTCTCTGCCCTTCAAAACTTTCCCTCCCATTCTCCACCTTCCCTACCCTTCACATGCTTTCCCGCCAATCACCACCTATAATTCCCTTCACAATACCTACCCTTCATCATCTTCCTCACCCTTCGCCACCTTCCCTACACTTCACCTTGTCTACCCCTCAACACCTTTCCAACCCATCACTATTTTATGAACCCTTCACCACCTTCCCTGCCCTTTACCATAGGCCCAATTGGGTCGACTTCGTCCAGTCTATGTCTGTCTCTTTCCCTATACCCAGGCGACTGCCCTTCAACCGTGAATAGATAAAGAGATACAAACATCCTTATGAATAAAGATATTTCACTCTGCAATAATAGGAATCTTCCTTGACTTTGTAGGTGATGAACATGACCAAGTTTCACAAAGCACTTGTGCCGTGCATCAACACGTCCAACCCAACTATGAAACTGCCAACCTCGCTATATTTTATCCATCTGTGATATTGACTTTATTTTAATTTGTTCACCCTTCACGGTATTTATAATTGTTGCTATATTTTGGTGTATTATAATTTATTTATTCAAAAGTTTCTGATTCAAAATGAAATAGAAAATGAATAAGATCGTTAATTTATTGATGTTGATGGACTGGGTTGGTGATGGTAGGGATGGTGCAAGTGTGGATGACAAGCCAGGAAGCGGAGAGACATACCCACCTGCATCTCCTTCGGCTACAGGTTATCGAGTGGCACAAGAACTAATATAGCCTCCTTCACCTGCTGAGGCAGCTGGCCGTCTTCCTCCACCTCCTCCCGCCTGCGATTGGCTGTGATGAATCGCTGCTCGACGGTGACGTGGAGCTGGAGTCTTTCTGGGATAGTGTGCCCTTCGTGGGCACATTCCTGCGGCACCAACAGACTCTCCGGCTGGTGAGGGGTCTGAAGGACTTCCTGGTGCAGGTCGGAGAGGTGCCTGCAGCGCAGCCTATTGCAATCTGGAGTCGTTGGGAAATTCTGCCAATTTCTTTGGGTATCTTAATATTTTTGTTTATTAATGCCTGGCCGCGACATGTGCCCCGTCCTCGGGACCGTGACTGCATCGGTGTACAGCACAAATTGGCTCTCACCGCTCCTACAACCCTCTGAGCCACGACATGATGCCACAACCCTGGGAACAACCCTCTGAGCCACGACATGATGCCACAACCCTGGGAACAACCCTCTGAGCCACGACATGATGCCACAACCCTGGGAACAACCCGCTGAGCCACGATCTTAGGAGAGAGAACCATCAGGAGAAAGTGCCAAGTACTTAGGAAAATATAGCATTGAAAGGAATCAGGATAAGAATTTGGGATGGGACTGAAGGATGGAATGGTGCCCAACCTCTTCGGGGGTCGGGGATTGAACGCCCACATGCATGAAAGGAGACCGTCGCTCCCAAGTGGTTGGGCATGCAGCGAGGAAGAAGCACGAGTGATTGACAATGAGTGGAGCAGCGGTGACGGCTGCCTCGGTGCTGTGTCATGATGAAAAGTGATGTTGTCGATGGTTTCATTTGGCCAAAGTGGACTGTGTGTGTGTGTGTGTGTACTCATCTAGTTGTGCTTGTGGGGGATGAACTCTGGGTCTTTGGACCCGCCTCTCAACTGTCACTCAACTGGTGAACAGGTTCCTGGGCCTACAGGGCTCTATCAAATCTACATTTGAAACTGTGTATGGAGTCAGCCTCCACCACATCACTGCCAGCATATCACTCTTGGGTCCTCAGCTTCGACCTGTGTCCCCTTGTTCGTGTCCACCCGTGCTAAATAGTTCGTCTTTAACCACCCTATCAATTCCTCTGAGAATTTTGTTGGTGTTGATCACGTCTCCCCTTACTCTTCTGTCTTCTAGGGACGTGAGGTTTAGCTTCCGTACCCTTTCCTCGTAGCTCATTCCTCTCAGTTCTGGGACTAATCTGGAGGCATATCTCTGAATCTTTTCTCTCTGTCTTGAGTTTAACTAGGTATGGACTCCAGGCTGAAGCTGCCTATTCCAAGATTCGTCTGACATGTGTGGTATACAAGGTCCTGAACAAATTCATTGCACTTGTTTCTAAAAGCATTTCTTATATTTGCTAACCAGCATATGCCGCTGATGATATCCTTTTGATGTGGGCTTCTGGGGACTGGTTCGGTGTGATATCATCTCGACAACTGGTTTAGTGGAGACAAGCGGGCAAGGTACAGATAGTTCAGCCTCCTCACCTTCACTTTTCTTGTGGTTTATGTTCGGGGGGGCTTCTACTACTGCCTCACTCTCATCATCCTGTCGAGTCATAAAAAAATCTTCAAGAACCACCTCCCACTCCTTTACTGAAGGGGTCTTGGTCTCGAGAACCTTAGTGAAGACAGGATTACTCTCGCCTGTTTTTCTCATTGATCTAGTTACAACACAAGCAGGGTAAATAATGCCATCATCTGCTTCTGGTTGATCTAGTACATTATTGGGACTAATTAACATTATGGGGCACTTGGTCCCTTCAACCTTTCGGTTGCCAAAATCATTACCAAGAATAACATCTACCCCTGGAATGGGCAATTGTTTACTTACACCAACATTACACCATCCTAAAGTAAAATTAGAATCAAGGTTAATTTGCATTAAAGACACCTGTTGCACACTACCTGCAATACCTTGGAGAAGCAAATCTTAACCAAGATCTCGGGTGTGAACATCAGCAAGTACATTCTGGGCAATAAGAGACTGTGAAGCTCCAGTATCACAGAGTAATTGAACAGTCTTACTACTACCATCTTTACTCAATAATGTACCTGTAGAAATGTAGGGTTTAAATTCAGCCATCCAATGGGGATTGACTGTAGTACATGGATAATTATTAGTTTGCAATCCTCTACTCATAATAAGACCCAGTTGGCCGTAATTCAGGATGCAAACTACAGCAAGAAGCAATCACATGTCCTCTTCTCTTCCAATGTGTACAATGCCTGACAGTGGACACACCTGTGGAACCAACTGCAGGTTTAGAATTAACATTACTAGGATTAGATGGTCCTGGCAATGGAGTAACAATTTTAGGTTTAATAAGAGAAGAGTTCATGGGAGTAACTGGAGCACTAGGATTGGATTGATACTGATAAGGAGTTCGGTGAGCATTATAATTTACTCTACGGTTTAAACTTAGGTGGTTAGGCCTTAAACTGGGCCTTAGTCAACAACTCTCTCATCCGCGAGCTTAGACAGCTCATAAATGTCTGTTATATTTTTCTGTTCTGCCATAAAAGTAGACAATTTGTCTGGGAGACATGACATCACTTCTTCTGTTATAAAAAAAAATCTTAAGAGCAACATACTCAGTTATTAAAAGTGAATTTAGCCATCTGTTGCAGTAATTAACTTTTAGACGGGTGAAGTCTGCTATTGTCTGATCACTTACCCTCTTTAGGTTCCTAAACTTTTGTTTGTGTGCTTCTGGATTTAATTGGAAACATTTAAAATGTTTTTCTTAACAAACTCAGTCAAATTATTCTCATCAGGCAAGGATGCAAACACCTTCTTACTACGTCCTTTTAACTGACTTTGAATGATTGCGACCCATTGATCCCTTGGCCAGTTCATACTGACTGCAATCTTAACAAAATGTGAGAAAAAAAACCTCGGATCCTCCTCATTGAACTTGGGTAACTATGGTATTTATTCATCCTTATGGGATTATTATCACTACTATTAGAAACATTGCTCGTATTACCATGCCCAGCTGCCTAACACTGTTCAAGTCTGTGGTTAGCCTCTTGCCATTTTCTATTGAATTCTACCTGTTGCTTCTTGAGGCTTCCAGCTGCAATTGCACTTCAATTCTACTAGTTTATGCCTCAATCTCTAATCGTCTAGTGTCAGGCTACCTCTGCTGAGCTTCAAGTTCTAATATTAATATTTTCTGTTGCCTTGCAAATTCAATTTCTTTTCATGAGCCTCAAGTTTAGCATACGTTACTTGTGCATCTAACTCAAGACGCCTTAAAGCAATTTGCTCACTAGTCTCCTCCTTTACTTTCTCCAGAAATTCTTCTAACTCTCATTTCTACCAAATGTATCACTATGACTCTCAGAATTTGTGCTTTAGTCATGTTATTTTTTACTGTTAATTCTAACTTATTTGCCATATTTATTAAGGCAGACTTTTTAGATTTTTAATTCCCTCAAAGTCTGGATTTTCCAACAGCGACAACACTTGATCCTCCATGGTTAATTAACACTTTGGCACTTGACTGACAAAAATAATTAACAACTGGAACGGCACTACACTTCACTTTAAATTGTCACGACACTGAAAATTTGCATGGCCTCACTACAACAAACAAATTATTGGATGACTTACCTCCAAAATCGTGAAACGTAGGTTACTTGTTACACAGGCTGGACTCTGGCATGGCATATTGCAAGTTTCTTAACACAGATTTCTAAGCACACTGGTATCTAGGAAGGCAAGGATAGATTAGCAAAAGTTAAATATACTGGGAAAAATATCTCCCGGCCAGACCCCAAAATCACTGTTACAAACCGTTCATTAATGCTCGTGACCTGTACAGCAAAAAAAAATCTTGTAGTCTAGGGGCATTTACTTATACAGCAATCTAAGGTAGATCACCAGTATAATCCCATGGTTTGTACAGGAAAGATTTAAAATTAATCACCCCCTTTAGGACTAAATATTCACTAAATTAAAATAAATATATATTATAAATATATTCAGTTAATTATCAATATTATATGTTAAGCAACAAATGGGTAATCACATGTAAATCAAAATAAAATTATGTCTCTACAGACTAACATATAACAACATAACAGAATAGATATAATGTTACAGACTTTACTCCTAGATGTGATCCTTTCGCTGTCCAAACATTTACTGAATAATGTTCTCACGGCAGGAGCCGATGTCGCTTCTGCACAACATTTTAAGTGACAGTTTTTACTTAATATAAATCTTTCTTACATAGAGCCAAATAATGGGAATTACTTAACTAAATTAAGGAATGATCAGATTTACATGTATAAACAGAAATAATGTAGTTACAAATATAATAGTCACATATTTATAAAATAAAAGAATGTGTTGTCAACTGCCAACATGGCAGGAAATAATATCCCACAAATATTGCCCAACTAGGTGAAACAATAATAACGGTTTCCCACAGTCATGCCAATAAGTGATCAGCACAAAATATAACTTTCACATGGGAAGCTGACAAAAAAAATATAATAACGGTTTTCCCCTGTGAACAAACTTCGCGAACAAAGTTCTCACTCAATTGGAAATGCCATCACCGGAATCGATCTGCTGCTGCTTCATTCGATGTAGAATTGCGTCGTGAACAAAGTTACAACATGGGTGATTCTGATGTGTGTGCAATTAAATATTCCTAATCTAACGGTTAAGCGAAAAGGCATTTACAATCAAATAATTCCAACTGTCAATAACGGGCTTGAGAAATTTTCTTAGATGCGCCAGGAAGAACTGGTAAAACCTTTCTAATTAGATTGATTCTAGCAGCATTTCGATCCAAAATGGCATAGCCTTAGCTCTTGCATCGTCCGGAATAGCTGCGACATTGCTACTGGTAAAACCTTTCTAATTAGATTGATTCTAGCAGCATTTCGATCCCAAAATGGCATAGCCTTAGTTCTTGCATCGTCCGGAATAGCTGCGACATTGCTACTGGTAAAACCTTTCTAATTAGATTGATTCTAGCAGCATTTCGATCCCAAAATGGCATAGCCCTTAGCTCTTGCATCGTCCGGAATAGCTGCGACATTGCTACCAAGTGGAAGAACTGGTACCTCGGCTTTGAAATTGCCATTGAACATACAATTCATTGAAACTCCCGCGTGCAACATTTCCAAAGCATCCGGCACACGAACTTAAAAATATTATTCAGTCTAACATTCAAAGCGAAGCAGTTACATAAAAGTCTGTCGACACCGTTGAGGAAGCAGACGAAGCGGGTTAATTATCCAACAGAATTTTTTAATTCACTCGATCTGTCAGGGATACCATCACATGTACGGCAATTGAAAATCGGCGTGCCAATTATCATGTTGCAAAATATCAACCAGCCAAAACTTTGCAACGCCACGCGCCTTGCAGTAAACAAATTAATCAGCGACGTCGTAGAAGCAACAATCTTGACAGAACCTTTCAAAGGTGAAGATGTCCTCATTCCCCGCATTCCTGCGATTCCCACGGATATACCATTTCAATTTAAGAGATTGTAATTTCCATTTCGATTAACGTTTGCAATCACCATCAACAAAGCTCAGAGCCAATCTTCAGTCTTGTGCAGTTTATATCTAGACATGGATTGCTTCTCACATGGACAATTATATTTGCGTGTTCAAGAATTGGCCAACCAGACAGTCTCTGGAACAACAAAAAATATTATATACCCACAAGCATTGTAAAATTAAACATTAGAAACGTGTGCTTTCTCTTTTCTTTCTTTCCCCCTTACCCAGACTGAGCCACAGCAACGCGTATATTTTTATTTTCCATAACTCTGTTGGAGATGAAGGAGAGTCGGTGGTCAACATGATTGCAAACAATGCACAATTTTGATTGGATGTGACGTGTTGGACGCGTCATTAATGCATACATCCTAGTGTCGGTCTTTCTATAATTAATTCAGAGGTTGACATGCACTATGGAAAGTGGCATGTGTAACGCCGTTGACAAATTCTCAATTGCTGGAAGACGTTGATCCAGGCACATTTACCAACAGTATGCGAAGAAAGAAGCATTCATCTTGATTGGGATGCACGGTGGATGTCTGTATTGTAGTTTATTTCAATATGCCAAGTTGTCCGTCGACTCACTCTCCTCATTTGCGTCGTTCAAATGATTTTCTACTGGCATTCCGCGTGTAATACGTAGGCACTTCTGAATACAGCAGTCTATTTGCAAAGGCGTCATTTTGACATAACATGAAGAAAGCAGTAACCGTTGTAGCCGGTGGATTCATAGCTGTTTGTTGCACATTTGCAGCTGTGAAATAAAAGTATTTTCCATTTTCTTATTTTCAAAAGAAAACCAAAAAATACTAACGAAATATTTCAATTCAAACGTAGATCAATAGACACAGCTCAATTTCACCGCCAATTGCACTGAAAAATAAGAACAGTTAAAAAAACGAAATGAAAAAAGAAACAAAATAAACTATACTCAGGAAATGAACACTATGGTAAACAACGCAGCTCAATTCCAAGGCAATGTCACACAAAATAATTAAATAAAAATAAAAATAAATCAAGTCTATGAAAAATCAATTTATCAATGCAATCGGAAACATTGAAATGAAATCGTAATGTATTTTAAAAGGTGTGTTACTCTTACATGCAACAAATGGCACTGTTTTTCCAAAAAAACATGTTTTACCTGTCACAGGTGTGACATCTAGATAGTAGGTATATAAAACATGCAAGTAATTAAACGTTGTGACCAAATTTCAAAGCAATCGGAGAAGAACTTTCAGAGTTTACAGCATGTGTTGCTCTTACGTCCTACAGATTTTTTTTTTTTTTTTGAGATATATACAAGAGTTGTTACATTCTTGTACAGCCACTAGTATGCGTAGCGTTTCGGGCAAGTCCTTAATCCTATGGTCCCTGGAATACGATCCCCTGCTGCGAAGAATCGTTTTTCATCCAAGTACACATTTTACTGTTGCGTTAAACAGAGGCTACAGTTAAGGAATTGCGCCCAGTAAATCCTCCCCGGCCAGGATACGAACCCATGACATAGCGCTCGCGGAACGCCAGGCGAGTGTCTTATCACTACACCACGGAGACTGCAGATGGTGCTGATTTAGAAAAAAAACATGTTTTCCTGTCACAGGTGAGGCATGTATCAAGTAGGTTTATAAAAACTAGTCTATTCGAATGCAACGTTGTGTCAAAAATTCAAAGCAATCGGTAAAGAGGTTTCGAAGATTTCTCTGACATGAATAATACATGAAAAACACATTTATTTAAAAAAAAACATTTTTTTCCGTTACTGACATGACATCTATATATTTTTTTTTTTTTTGAGATATATACAAGAGTTGTTACATTCTTGTACAGCCACTAGTACGCGTAGCGTTTCGGGCAAGTCCTTAATCCTACGGTCCCTGGAATACGATCCCCTGCCGCGAAGAATCGTTTTTTCATCCAAGTACACATTTTACTGTTGCGTTAAACAGAGGCTACAGCTAAGGAATTGCGCCCAGTAAATCCTCCCCGGCCAGGATACGAACCCATGACATAGCGCTCGCGGAACGCCAGGCGAGTGTCTTACCACTACACCACGGAGACTGCCAAACATTGGCAGTATATATAGTATGTATATAAAAACCTGTTCGGATGCGAATGGAATGTTGTATGAAAATTTCAAAGCTATAGGTGAAGAACTTTCGGAGATTAGCGATTTTCAACAAACGAACATTTCCATTTTTATTTATATAGATATTACCGTCCTGACAATGCAGGATTTATTTGCAGGTATGCGTATTGTAGTAAATTGTAGTAAATAATAAACAAGCAATCCAGGCACTTAATGCCTATACAGAATCAACAGAAACAGTACCCACATTAAATTCTTTAAGGGGGCGTATCATTCTGAATCGTTATAAATTAAAAGTTGTTCAATTTGCTTATAATTTTTTTTTTGAAATGGTTATAGAAAGGGCTGCAACTGGTCCAAGTTTCACCATCACACCCTAAACAGAAAAGGAGAAAAAAAATACACAACGTATTATGCAACGAATGTTCAACATTCTCAAATAATCTCAGGGAACACATGTGTCAACTAAAATGTCTACTATGTGCTGTAGAAGCACAAACTCTTGCAATAATTGTAATATGTATGTGCAATATATTTATATTTAATTTTTTTTTTTTCTTTTTTTTGGCCAATATTTTTTTCTCGTTTGTTATCAAGGGATTTGCATGAAATTTGCACACCTTGCTCAATGGATGCCTATCTGCAAGGGTGTCAATTATGAACGAAATCTGTCGAAGTCAAGCTCAGCTACAGGTGGCCGAACTTCGATCTTTATTTTACTTTGGAAAGTAATTTACACCTTCAAATTACTTCAGAGCTTTCATTTATTAATCAATTTACATGCAAATTACACCTTATATGTAGCGTTTGTGCTTCTACAGAATCTAGTAGACATTTTAGTTCAAAGTCTATTTGTTGATTTTATAAAAATTTATAAATATCATATATTGCATATTTTTTTAGAAGGGTAACTTTGAAAAATTATATTATTGCACTAAACACTTTTTGATAAAACTGATCACTAGAATCCTTTATTACGTGCTTAATTTAATATCGAGTGTTATAGAAATGATTTTAGTTGACACATGTGTTCCCTGAAACTATTTGAAAATTCGTTGCATAATTCGTTGTTTATTTTTTTCTCCTTTTCTGTTTAGGGTGTGATGATGAAACTTGGACCAGCTGCAGCCCTTTCTATACCCATTTCATAAAAAAATTATAAGCAAATTGAACCACTTTTAATTTTACATTGATATGCCCCCTTAATTGAAACTCCTAAATTGACACTGTCATTCGGTAATAAGGGTACTAATAATCAATGTAAAATTAACAGGTCAAACACTGAATTATCAGTGAGACCTAAGAGTACCATAAGTACTCCCAAGAGTCCGATAAGTGCACCCAAGAGCCCAATAATTACTACCAAGAGTACAACAGGTACTCTCAAGAAACAAACTAATAAATACACGCAAACAGCAAAGCCTTCAAAACCTGCAGACAGTGTTTCACCTAAACCGGTGAACCTTAAGCATGCTGTAGGCTTGGGGTTTTGTTGAATTGAAATTGAAATGGGGTTTTGTTTGTTTTGCGATCAAACCCATTCTCTATACAATTTTATAAATTACCCTAAAAGTCAGACGACTCAAACAGTTACACAGATTTTTTTTCAGGGATATTCCTGCGCGGGGTCCTAAGCCTCTGGCTGGCCCAATAAGTGTTGCTTGTTTATGTTTTACTTGGGCGGAGTATGAGTATTTATAACTCGTAAGGTCGCTTCAGTAAGATTTTGCCGAAGCTATCCAAGTTACACAGATGTTCCAGGTGTCTCAAACCACATAATACTAACAGCTGTGAGACCCCACTGAACACATGCAATAGGTGTAGAAGGGAACAGCATCATGCTGCACCGTGCAAATTTATTAAATCAAATTATTCAAACCCCAAGGTAAGAGATAGAAATCTTACGCAAGTACAGTGCTGCAAGGTGCGAGAAGTTTACAGCATACAATCACCAGCATCTCAAGTTAATGCAACATTGCCCACTGCCCAACTCCAAGTTAAGAATAAAGGGGCCCAAGAATGCAATTCGTGGCCTATTCGATCAAGGGTGCCAGAAAACATTCATTACACAGAAAGCGGCAGAGGCACTTAAATTAAAATCAGTAACATAGGTAAAATTAAACCTGTCAGGGTTCATGATAAATAGAGAACCCCAAGAATATACAGTAGCACAACCGCTCATGCGCCTAGGTGGTTATGTCAGGCCTGTCCAGGCCATAGTAGTCGATCAAATCTCATTTGACCTAAATATTAAGGATCTAGGGTACACAGCCAGATTCCTACTGGAAAATGGAGTTAAATTGGCTGACAACACGTTAATGCCTGCCCGCTTCACCAATGCGAATCTACTAGTAGGAACAGAGTACTACTGCCAGTTTATTACTGGTCAAGATAAACAACAGGGCATGAATTTGCTCAAATCAGCAGGAGGCTATTTACTTACAGGTAAAGTTTTAAACCCGAACAAGCCTATGCCTGCTAACAATCAATGTTAATAGAAATTAATCATCAGCTGAAAATAATTCTCCAGCAACAAGCCTAAAAAAGTAAACAGCTGGGTAAATAAATCCAGATTGAGTCTGGTACAATTAATATTAGCCAAGATTTTTTTATGGATCTCAGTGATAATCAGTGGTCACAGCCTAACCGGTGCAAGTCATAGCGACCAAGCCTCTGAACCCCACCGTAGACCCAGAACTATTCTCGACAGTAATAAGTGACCACACTCAGTCCCCTATATAAGTCAACAAAAGTAAGCTAGAAAACTCTAGTACCCAATGAATCTCGTGGGAACATGAAGTCATCAAGAAACTTCATACCAGCAAATTTACTGGGACCAAGGTTCAAATTAACCTGGCACCTAAGGTCTGCCATGAAAACTTAAATTAGTCTTAAGCAGACAACCACATTTAATCAAGTTTCTCTGAACTAGGATTCTCGTAATTTACCTAATGAATTTCCACTTCCCGTGTTGCATCAGTTTTGCTTGGCCGCTTCTTCTTTCCCGCTTATGCCTTTAAGCAACTTTAGAAACGTTTTTGAAGAAGTACTAGCACAAGCAAAATTTAAAACTTGCAAATCTGTAAGTGAACATATAACAGAGAACTATAAACCGTGAAACGTATAGGTTGGGATAATATATTACAATTTATCTTCCAGGCATGATTGGTCGTAGTAACAATGAATTATTCTGTCAGCAATCTTAGGTTTCCCTCAAATCTAATGAATTAACATTAAACATTATATTGCTGTGCTTCGTTACATCTTACGAGGGCTATAGTACTGTAACGTAACATGCCTAATACGAGTAGGCATTACTGCTCGCCCATGAATCTTCAATTTATTCTGTGTTTAGTTATTTCTCAAGAAGGATCTTGCACTAATTTTACCTAAATAAAACGAGCAGACTCAACGGCTCACCTATGAATTAACGTGATAATTAGAGCACATTATTGTACACATGATAGTTAGAGCACATTATTGTTCACATGATAATTAGAGCACATTATTGTTCACATGATAATTAGAGCACATTATCGTTCACATGATAATTAGAGCACATTATTGTACACATGATAATTGAGCCCATTATTGCTGCCCACGATAATTTGAGCCCATTATTGCTCCCCACGATAATTTGAGCCCATTATTGCTCACCGTGAAAACCTGAGCAACCATTATTGCTTACATGAAAACCTGAGTAACCATTATTGCTCACCATGAAAACCTGACTAACCATTATTGCTACATGAAAACCTGAGTAACCATTATTGCTCACCATGAAAACCTGAGCAACCATTATTGCTCACATGAAAACCTGAGCAACCATTATTGCTCACCATGAAAACCTGAGCAACCATTATTGCTCACCATGAAAACCTGAGCAACCATTATTGCTCACATGAAACCACTCAACCAACCATTATTGCTCACTGAAACCTGAGTAACCATTATTGCTCACCATGAAAACCTGAACAACCATTATTGCTCACCATGAAATTCTTAAGGTATGTGCTTCGTTAAGTCTCAAGAGGACTATAGCATTGTAGCGTAATACATATATAAACCAAATAGGCACTACTACTCATAAGTAATTCTGTTAAGCTAGGTGCTTCATTAAGTCTCTAGAGGCCTATAGCACTGTAGCCTAACACATCAGTACACGAGCAGGTTAACTGCTCACAATTTAGCTAGGGTGACACTACCAAAGAAATAGTAAGTTGTCACAATTAGCATAGCCCTCTACATAGGTAGGATTAGGGAAATTAAACCTTCTGTTTAGGTAGATATTAGGGAAATTAGTTAGTCAACAGAGTATCAGCTGAGTCTGTGCTCGCAAATAAATATAAATGACTATTAATAAGGACTGATTTAAATGAAGTTATTATTCCTCATTTAAAGTTGAGGTTGAATTAATGAGTCTTCAGTGAATTCAGTTAACTACAAGTCATAATGACTAAATTATTAATCTCACTGTCGACTCAGAATCTTCCTTGATTTTAATGAATGAGCATTGAGAGAATGAGGAGGGTGGGGGAGACCGTGGGAGGAGGGTGTAGGAGATCGTGAGAGGAGAGTGTCTGAGATCGTGGGAGGAGGGTGTGTGGGACCATGGGAGGAGGGGATGGGGGACCTAAGGAGGAGGGTGTGGGTGACCGTTAGAGAAGGGTGTGGGTGAACGTGGGAGAGGGTGGGAGGAGGGAGTGGTGGGACCGTGAGAAGAGGGTGTGGGTGACCATTGGAGGGTGGGAGACCCCCCCTGGGAGGAGGGTGTGGGTGACCATTGGGAGGGGTGGGAGACCACCCTGAGAGCAGGGTGTGAGTAGTAGGGACGACCCCATAGAGACGATTTATTTTAGGTGGAGGGGGGGGGGGGAATAGTGTGAGTCACAGGGTTTCCGGGTCAAAAGTCGTCCATATGTCACAGGTAAAAATCGTGTTTGTGTCAGAGGGTTTCCAGGTAAACTCTACGGACAATTTTTTTTTCAAATCAGTCAATTTCGGAGTTAAAGACTGAAATTTTCAAAGATCATTTTCAGATAAAGTATTCATAGAAGTTTGTTAAGAGTTCTTATGGGGTAAGATAATTTCAGAATTCTTACCGAGAATAAACAGATTTTTTTAGACTTTATTCTTTTAAGTAGAAATTCTTACCTACAAACGAATATGTCTGTATAACTAAAACTGTATCATTACCCAGCTACATAAGACATCATTAATTACTCGGCCTGCCTCTCCCACAAATCCCCCCCCCCCGCGTCGCCTGTTCCGACCTTACACCCCCCCTCCCTCTTCCCCATTCCACCCCCCTCCCTCTTCCGACCTCACACCCCCATGTCACCTGTTCCAACCTCACACCCCAAGTCACCGCCGTAATCTTATCCCAGTGTCGCCGTAATATCTGTACCATCCCTCCCCCTCTATTCCTGTTACCTTACCCCTCTCCTTCTTCATTATCTTGATATTGTTTGTTCATAATTCCGTACAGTTCTTTTAGACATCGTAATGTTAATTCCTTTACATTAAACGAGACAATTTTACACAAATCAACCGAGGCATCTCAATTTAACCTTTAATATTTAAGTTGCCCCGAAGCTATCTAAGCTGCCGCCAGCTACCTGCCCTGAGGTGTTCAACACCTGATTATCTGCCTGCCATTTGTCAGTCATTGCCAGTGTTCACTACCATAATAATTTATATATATATATATATATATATATATATATATATATATATATATATATATATATATATATATATATATATATATTAACACGAATTTTCTCTATCTTTCTTACGTTTCTTTTCACTGTTGATGGTAATTCAAAGATCAATTCTCCAAAATTCATTTTCTAGTCTGACGCAACACTTGAGCGCGTTTCGTAAAACTTATTACATTTTCCCTTTGGTCTCCACCTTCTCATCAGAAGTCGATCCTTGAAAAAGAAACCCGTCCCTTCCTCCAATGCATCAACATTATAGTAGTGAAGATGAGGACTAGAACCACGTGCGCCATCTGCCCAGGTGACACTCATGAGTGCCAGCTGGGCAGGTGGCGCGCAGGTGTCTAGTCCTCAAGGGTTTGGGGGGAATTTTCCCGGAAGTTTGGCGCGTCTCGGACGCGTGTGCTGTGCAGGTGGTGCGCGCGGTTCTAGTCCTGAGGGGTTTGGGGTGATTTTTCCCGGAAGTTTGGCGTGTGTGAGCGTCCGGTGTTTGGGTATGTGGTCAGGAAAGAGTGGAGGATATGTTGTTGGGGATGTGTGAGACTATGTGGTAGAGTAAGAAATACAAGGATAGGAGTGGAATAAGAGTAAAGAGTAAATGAATATGTATGTGTGTTTGGCGTAGACTTAATCCTGTGTGAAGATAATAGTTTTGATGATAGTAAGTAAGTAAGGTAAGTAGAGGCTGAGTGTAGGTGAGAGGGGCCCCAACATAAGGCGGATATGTTGTTTGGAGAGGGGTGAGGGAGGGAGGGAGGGATGGAAGGGTGAGGGGAGGTCCCCCTCGTCGTGAGACTGCTCGGGGTCATTTGCGGTTTTGACAAACCATTAGCTCCCCCTACAGGAAGCCGTAAGTGAGAGAGGAAGAGAGAGTAGAGTCCAGCAGGAGGGATGTGGTCCATTTGCCTTAATCGTTTTTCAAGTCTATTTTCTTCGAGTTATGCAGCTGTGTTTGGAGATGGTCCATGAGGCTAATAGTTGGGTCATACATGGTAGGAAGTGTGGAGGAGGAGAAGGAGGAATAGAAAGAGAGAGCAGTCACTCTTAAGTTGTGAATGAGATGAGGCAAACAGTTGGTGGCGAAGGAGTTTATAGGTGACAGAGTTGGACGGATGTGAACCATTACCCTTAAGCGTTTTTCAATGTCCGTGGAGGGGTGTGCATACTGGCCACTGGTTAGAGGGTAACTGAAGAGTCTTTCCAAGTAGTTTGGTTATATCTTCCCCTCCCGGAGGGTACGCAATGACTGCCATTACTTCCTCAGACACGGCGGAAGTGGTTGGGTAGCCATTACCCACTGCGTTTTCGTTAAGGAAGGGGGGATGTAGCTACGGTCCGCGACTCCGTCTCTCTCTCTGTCTCTGTCTCTCTGTCTCTCTCTCTCTCTCTCTCTCTCTCTCGCCCTCTCTACCCCTTAGGTGTGCAATGTTCCACACATACAAGTAAAACATACAAAGTATGTGAACCATTACCCTTAAGCGTTTTTCAATGTCCGCGGAGGGGTGTGCGTACTGCCCACTGGTCAGAGGGTAGCTGAAGTGCATTTCCAAGTAGTTTGGTTATATCTTCCCCTCCCGGAGGGTACGCAATGACTGCCATTACTTCCTCAGACACGGCGGAAGTGGTTGGCTATCCATTACCCACTGCGTTTTCGTTAAGGAAGGGGAGATGTAGCTACAATCAGCGACTCTCTCTCTCTCTCTCTGTCTATATCTCTCTCTCTATATCTCTCTATATATATATCTCTCTCTATCTATCTCTCTCCCTCTCTCTCTTTCTCTCTCTCTCTCCCTCTCTCTCTCTCTCTCTCTCCAGATCATTTAATAGTTGGGGGGGAAAGTAACATCATTTCTTTTCTCCTGCTGCCGCTGTTCACGTATCTTTCTCCATTTCACTTAGACTGACGGTGCACCAGAAGATGGATGACTAATGTCAATTTTCGAGCCCCCATCACTCACACCCTTATAACCTTGTAAGGTAACACGACCAACATGATGACATCGTTCTCTGCTCAAATATCATTAATGTAACGTGATCAATATAGTAACTTCGTTCTTTACCCAAATAACATTTTAAGAGTAACGAGCAACTTTCTGTCCGATGTCTGAATAATGAAATGTAAACCATGTTTAGCCATTACATCCAAACACAATAAAATATTACCACAAGCTTGTTGAGTTCTTGTATCACATAACGTAACGTAATGTAGCGTTTATTCAACAACTGATAGACATAGCATAATATAGCTTCATATTCACTGTGGTAAAACAAACATACACATCACGGTCAGTCCTCGCTATACCTCAAACGCGCCGTTCATTCTCTCTCCCTTAGGTGTGCAATGTTCCACACATACAAATTCCAAGCAAAGTAAACATATATACGACAATATGGAAAAACACAGTCTTGATACTATTATTAAATTGACTTGTTCATTATCCCCGAGTTCAACACACACTCTCTTAAGACCTACATTATCCAATGTAAACAGACCGGATGAGACGATAGTGAAATAGCTCTGGGTTATGTCTGTTTTCAGTTCTTATAACATTTGAAAATGTATGCGTGGTTACTCATTCCGTCTCGTCGCATCTCGTTAGGGACTGACCTTCGGTCTTTCCATAGCGTGAGTTTTCACTCAATAACTGGTAGACATTACATAAGTCGCATATTTATCTTGGTAAAACAAAACATAATAACCGACAGACAGACAGACATAACACTCAGCATAATGCAGTCATATGGTGTTAGCATAATAGGTGAAAAAATAGTTGATCTTTCTCTTATTACGTTTTATTCAATAACTGGTAGACATAACATAAGTCGCATATTTATCTTGGTAAAACAAAACATAATAACTGACAGACAGACAGACAGACATAACACTCAGCTTAATGCAGTTACATGACTACTAGATATCAGCAAAGTTTCAAAAAGATTTTTTTAGCTTTAGGCTTAGATTTTAGATTTTTGTTAGGTTTTTCTATAGTCAGACGATTATCACTGAGTTTAATCTGTCGTTTGGGTGGGGGAGGTGCTATTATTTCACGGTCAACCTCGCTATCACAGTCGGTGTCACTGTCACTGATGGTATCAATATAGCGGGATCTATTAAGATCGTCCCCCAACTCGTATCCTTCGCAGAGGGGTAAAGTTTTCGTCATCACTGCTTATTATCACCGTCTGAAACATGGTGTTACACTCATCACGACCTCTAGCCCGAGATATGGCTTTGTGTGAACTTAGTTTAGAGTTGTGGGATGTGGAGGAGGGGTGCGAGCAGGGTTCAGGGTCAAGGTTTGTAGACACACCTTGGAGTGAACTAAGGTGGGGGTTGAGGAAAAGATTCACATCAACGTCAGTAAGCAATCCACGTTGCTGACTGTCTGTAAGCATTATACGCTCACCCAGTAAGGCTTCTACATTCAAATCATTTTCGGTTTGAGTAGCGGGGTTGTCCTCCGAGAGAGAAATAGCGGCAAACACCGCATCATCAAGACCTTCACTCATAGTCAAGAGATCTGGATACTCACCCCCCTGTGAAATATCTACACTCATTCTTACAACTTCTTCTTCAGTCGTATTATCGCTAGTAGTACTACTAGTAGTAGGGTCACTACCTACTCTACACCCCCCAGTTAAAAGGCTGGGGGACAGCACTTCTTCAACGGTATTCATAAAATATAAAGCGTTATTCCCCCTCTGATCAGCAGTAGGACTGGCTGGTACACAATGAGGGATGGTGTTACTAGTACTTCTATCACCACGATCTCCATCAGCAGGAGCAGTAGTGGGTGTGGTAGTGGTGTGTGTAGGGAGACAAGCACGTGCGGTGCGTGTGGCACCAGCAGGGGCGACACCTGTCGCGGCCTGGTCGCTACGGTTACCAGCAGCAACGTGTGAGGGGGGGCTATCACCGTAGTCGACTGGAGTAGGGGGGGAAGACGCAACCACTTCCCCGGTGTGTGTGTGTATGTGGGTGGTTCCCAAGAATATGAAGATATTCCCTCCAGAGGTGGATCTGGTGGGGCCGCTGCTGCTGCTGCTGCTGCTGCTCACACCGCAGCTGCTAGCTTTCTCCAGATAATCTAAAAAAAAAGTTTACATTACTAGCATAACACTCACACACACACACACACACACACACATACACACACACTCTTCACATTATTGTTATTATTTGTTACATCATCATTAGCAAACAACAACAACAAGAAGCATCTTAGCTCAATATGACTCGACTTAAGGGAAACATACCACGTATTATTGCTATGGCTTGTCCTAAGCGCTCATCACCCTCTGAGTGAGGAGAGGCTACACCGGCAGCACCAGAGGCTCGTGCGGTCATCTTGGATTGGTGGGTGGGTGGGTGACTGAGTGTTTACCCTACCAGGTCAAGGGTGAGCTATATACCCCCGTTCAAGAGGGTGTCTCCTTACCACACACCTCCACCTCCCACAGCGTTAATAATAATAATAATAATAATAAATAATACATAAGGATAATATAAAAGAAGCAACTTTAGATTTGTTTTATTAAGAGATTATAGGAAGAAGTAGATGTACTACATCTCCTCGACATACAGGACATTTGTCACATCTTGTTACACAATCCAAACATATGACCATATGCCTACACGGAATGAGAACCGTGTTTATTTCTTGAGTGAAACACACCTTGCAATAAAACCTAGCTACACCAGGCATTGCATTCTCTTCCTCACGTTCATTTACCTCCACTACAGGGGGAACTGGGCGGGGGAAAATAACACCTTGGGACGATAATACTTTTAAGGGAGATTCAGTTACTGCATCTGTGTCCTCACTTTCATCCACTCCATCTAAAAACCATAACATCACCTCTACACAGTTAGATTCGCCAAGGAGAGGTAATATATCCTTTTTAATCTTGAGGTATTCTCTTAGGGCACCTCGCAGGGCGATGTATGGAAATCTTACTGTAGCAGCGAGTCCATTGTAATAATCAAGACCATGCAGGAGCGCATTAATCAGTGTTTCATCAACGGGTATTGTCGGTCGAGGAGGTGAGAAAGGGACTGCATTTTTAATGAAAGCTCGATCCTTCTTCAAGTTTAAGTAGATGCAGTTTGGGTAGTACCGGGCGTGGAGAGTCCAGGGGTCGTCCGAAGGTATGAAGTTAACAAGACCACCACCACAATAAAAGCATCGTATATGGTCTCCAACTCCTAAGAAAAAAGAAAAATATATAATTTTTTTTTTATAAATAAATAAATGAGAAAGTAAATACTAGCACGTCTCAAACAGACTTGGCTCGTGTGATTACATTAAGACAATAATAATAATAATAATAATAATAATAATAATAATATTATTATCTTCCAATACTTACCACAAGAGAAAAAGCCAGCACGAGATAATTCTGCCGGAGACTGACCACACATATCAGGCCAGATGATTCCAAATGATGCCAAACGAGACTTATACCCCGCCATCTCCGGGTATATGGGCATAGAGAATGGTAGAATTCCCGAGTTTTCCCTCACTCCATTCCGCAGCACCTACAATTATTAAAATAATAATAATAAATATTTATATGCTCACCATTCCTATAAACGCAGTATGAAAGATAACTATGTGTTCAAACACACACACACACACACACACACACACACACACACACACACACACACACACACACACGCACGCGCACACACACACACATTCTTATTATCAAGCTATTCACAATGGCTATACAAGCAACGTTATTCACAGAGACTATGAGATAACACATAATTGTGATGGATACTTACAACTGTTGGCTGAATTTCCCTCTCTTTCCAGTTGCAGGACGGAATAGGTGAAATTCAATCCATAGGCGTAGACCATGTTGCTTAGCGCAATGCTGACATTTTCA
>NC_091170.1:46332177-46622177 GCF_040958095.1 Procambarus clarkii | reverse complement strand
TCAATATAAAACCTCATTGTTGAGGAATATAGTATTACACCTATCTTACTGGTAGAATGGACTATAATCCACGTTATTAAATAATAATAAACTAAATAATAAATAAATAATATAAAATATGAAACTATGGAGTATGGTTAATCATTAATTGGAAACTATCCTGGGAGCATGCGCGCACGCGCGCCACACACGATGAGGATAAAAGGGGGTGGGTAGATCACACTAATTCATTACTGCCCACTCATCGCTCCCCTGTGTTTCATCTATATTGCGTTGGGAAAAAAAAAATTGAACTCCATAGCCAAAATGAAACTCTGTAGAAATTCATCACGGATACATGACGGATGAGGAGTTTAACAATCGAGAGTGCTGCATTGTTCCTACTCTGTAAATTGTATATCATGCTCCTCCCTACGGCATGTCCCAGGACATCTGCTGATAAATATTCTCACGCCACCGCTTATGCCAGAACGCGATTGTATAATCTAAAGAGATGCATCAGAGAAGACCGTCTAACACCGGATCCATTCACATCAGCAGAGACAGTCAAGGACCAAGCATAGTAGCCTTGGCAATGCAGTATGGATTAGGGAAGCCTATTGAGAGGAATGATATTGCTCAAGCCATTATCGATAAATCAAAAGATTACTCTATGGTTAAAGGGTTGTGTGCTGATACGAAAGAAAACCGCTTGTCATACTTGACGAAATCATTAGAAGAACTCTTATTGTATATTGAAGATACCGAGGAGATCACGAAAGTTTATTCTTCCCTGGGGTGTAGGTATGTCAGGTCGGTGTGAAGATGCAGAGTGGGAAAGTACTCACCTCCCCATTATTCAAAATATGCAGGGGAGTTTAAAACCTTATAACGTCAAAGTGATTTTAGTCCGCCCCAGGGAAACAGGAACGAAACAGAACAGGAAACCCACTAACCTTCGCATGACCGTATAAAGGGGTGGCTGCTCTTCCCTCTCCGACTCATTTCCTCTACTCTACTCATCAGATAAGATGTTGACGACTGTAGCTGCAGCCTTTCATCTTTTTCGGAGTACTCTTACTCCGACTGCATCATCTATGATATGGACGCCTGTAGTGTGATGATGAGTGGGGTGGTTGAAGAATTATGGAGTCGTTATCCCTATGCTCGCATTCATCGGAGCAAACTACCTACAAAAATCGTGCAGAGAGAAGAGACCGAGCCCTGCCTGGAGAGATTGTCTATGGTGAACCCCCTCAATTCAACAATCGAATTGGTGATGACCCTCATCTACCTCATCTCATCGGATTAATAACACATCACGCCGGAGGGAAATCATCTAAACCCCTGAACATGACGATGAAGGAAATCGAGACATTATATGCTGCCGACCCGCACTACTACAGAGGCTTACAGTTGGATACAGAAGAAATGCGTCGCTATTGGTTTACAAAATCTCTGCGTAAGGCCTTTGCAGTCATCTTAACAAGAGAAGAAGAATATAAAATTAATCGCATAATTTTTCCTTTTGGACTTGGGATGGGCTGTGGTCAGTACTGGAAGAGCTACAATCAGGAAGTATGGAGACTGAAATATCTACCCATAATGATGAAGTTGGAGCGGTATTACCAGCGTCGCGGGTTGAAATTTGTGATGGTTAACTCTGCAAGCAATGCAATCCCTGCAGCATTGCCTACACACGGTTGTGCTTACACATAAGTTAAGTGAAGGAGTTGCCTCTGCTTATCATCGGATGAAGAACAACAACTTGAACGCAGATGTGGACGAAGCTGGAGGTGAAACTACAAAAACCCCCTTGCAAAGCCATGCCTATAATAGACCTTACAGGAGATATCGAACTCATTGATTTAACAGTCGACTAGAAATAAATATATATATATATATATGCGAACAAGCCTGAATGGTCCCCAGGACAATATGCAACTGAAAACTCACACCCCATTAGGGACTCGAACCCATACTCCCAGAAGCAACGCAACTGGTATGTTATGGATTAAGGCGTCAGTTGCGTTGCTTCTGGGAGTATGGGTTCGAGTCACTTCTGGGGTGTGAGTTTTCAGTTATATATATATATATATATAGATATATATATATATATATATATATATATAAACTATCGTTACCATTTTTTCACTGCCTGCAATTAATAATAATAATAATAAAAAAATAATATTACACTCTGTGTTTATCTTCCCACTTTAACAAACAGTTGAGAGCGTTTATAGATGTAATAGAGGAATGAAAAGAGTATGAATAAAACGAATAATGAATAAAACGTAATAAGAGAAAGATCAACTATTTTTTCACCTATCAACTATTTTTTCACCTATTATGCTAACACCATATGACTGCATTATGCTGAGTGTTATGTCTGTCTGTCTGTCAGTTATTATGTTTTGTTTTACCAAGATAAATATGCGACTTATGTTATGTCTACCAGTTATTTAGTGAAAACTCGCGCTATGGAAAGACCCAAGGTCAGTCCCCTAACGAGATGCGACGAGACGGAATGAGTAACCACACATACATTTTCAAATGTTATAAGAACTGAAAACAGACATAACCCAGAGCTATTTCACTATCGTCTCATCCGGTCTGTTTACATTGGATAATGTAGGTCTTAAGAGTGTGTGTTGAACTCGGGGATAATGAACAAGTCAAATTAATAATAATATCAAGACTGTTTTTCCATATTGTCGTATATATGTTTACTTTGCTTGGAATTTGTATGTGTGGAAACATTGCACACCTAAGGGAGAGAGAATGAACGGCGCGTTTGAGGTATAGCGAGGACTGACCATGATGTGTATGTTTGTTTTACCACAGTGAATATGAAGCTATATTATGCTATGTCTATCAGTTGTTGAATAAACGCTACGTTACGTTACGTTATGTGATACAAGAACTAAACAAGCTTGTGGTAATATTTTATTGTGTTTGGATGTAATGGCTAAACATGGTTTACATTTCATTATTCAGACATCGGACAGAAAGTTGCATGTTACTCTTAAAATGTAATTTGGGTAAAGAACGAAGTTACTATATTGATCACGTTACATTAATGATATTTGAGCAAAGAACGATGTCATCATGTTGGTCGTGTTACCTTACAAGGTTATAAGGGTGTGAGTGATGGGGGCTCGAAAATTGACATTAGTAGTCCATCCTCTGGTGCGCCGTCAGTCTAAGTGAAATGGAGAAAGATACGTGAACAGCGGCAGCAGGAGAAAGGAAATGATGTTACTTTCCCCCCCAACTATTAAATGATCTGGAGAGAGATAGAGATAGAGAGAGATAGAGAGAGATAGAGAGAGATAGAGAGAGATAGAGAGAGATAGAGAGAGATAGAGAGAGATAGAGAGAGATAGAGAGAGATAGAGAGAGATAGAGAGAGATAGAGGGAGATAGAGGGAGATAGAGGGAGATAGAGGGAGATAGAGAGAGATAGAGAGAGATAGAGAGAGATAGAGAGAGATAGAGAGAGATAGAGAGAGATAGAGAGAGATAGAGAGATATATATATATAGAGAGATATATATATATATATATATAGAGAGAGAGAGAGAGTCGCTGACCGTAGCTACATCTCCCCTTCCTTAACGAAAACACAGTGGGTAATGGATAGCCAACCACTTCCGCCGTGTCTGAGGAAGTAATGGCAGTCATTGCGTACCCTCCGGGAGGGGAAGATATAACCAAACTACTTGGAAATGCACTTCAGCTACCCTCTGACCAGTGGCCAGTACGCACACCCCTCCGCGGACATTGAAAAAACGCTTAAGGGTAATGGTTCACATCCGTCAACTCTGTCACCTATACACTCCTTCGCCACCAACTGTTGCCTCATCTCATTCACAACTTAAGAGTGACTGCTCTCTCTTTCTATTCCTCCTTCTCCTCCTCCACACTTCCTACCATGTATGACCCAACTATTACCCTCATGGACCATCTCCAAACACAGCTGCATAACTCGAAGAAAATAGACTTGAAAAACGATTAAGGCAAATGGACCACATCCCTCCTGCTGGACTCTACTCTCTCTTCCTCTCTCACTTACGGCTTCCTGTAGGGGGAGCTAATGGTTTGTCAAAACCGCAAATGACCCCGAGCAGTCTCCACGACGAGGGGACCTCCCCTCACCCTTCCATCCCTTCCTCCCTCCCTCACCCCTCCCCAAACAACATATCCGCCTTATGTTGGGGCATCTCTCACCTACACTCAGCCTCTACTTACCTTACTTACTTACTATCATCAAAACTATTATCTTCACACAGGATTAAGTCTACGCCAAACACACATACATATTCATTTACACTTTACTCTTATTCCACTCCTATCCTTGTATTTCTTACTCTACCACATACTCTCACACATCCCCAACAACATATCCTCCACTCTTTTCTGACCACATACCCAAACACCGGACGCTCACACACGCCAAACTTCCAGGAAAAATCACCCCAAACCCCTGAGGACTAGAACCGCACGCACCACCTGCACAGCACATGCGTCCAACACGCGCCAAACTTCCGGGAAACTTCCCCCCAAACCCTTGAGGACTAGACACCTGCGCGCCACCTGCCCAGCTGGCACTCACGAGTGTCACCTGGGCAGATGGCGCGCGCGGTTCTAGTCCTCATCTTCACTACTCATTATCAGGTGCCTCAGAAATACACTCAATTAAACTAGGATCAGTAGTCTGTATACCACTTAAGGGCAATGACTCAGACTCAGTAGCGAGCGGGCAAGAACCTAGTAGCTTGATCTCTTTTCCTGATTGATCAGAATAAAATGGAGCCATAGCTACTTCGGCTTCACACCACCTTCCTTACTCTTCACCATCTTACCTTCTTTTCACCACCTTCTCCAGTCTTCACCATCTTCCCTAACCTTCACCACCTTGCCTACCCTTCACTAACTTCTCTACCTTTCACCCCCTTCACTACTCTTTACCATATTCCCTACCCTTCACCAGCTTCCCTACCCTTCACCACTAATCAACCCATCACTACATTCCCTACCCTTCACCACTAATCAACCCATCACTACATTCCCTACCCTTCACCACCTTCCCTACCCTTCACCACATTCCCTACCCTTCACCACCTTCCCTACCCTTCACCACCTTCCCTACCCTTCACCACATTCCCTACCCTTCACCACATTCCCTACCCTTCACCACCTTCCCTATCCTTTACCATATTCCCTTTTCTTCACCAACATCCCTATCCTTCACCACCTTTCCTACCCTTCACAAACTTCCCTGCCTTTCACAACCTTCCTTACTCTTAACCACGTTCCCTACCCTTCATAACCTACCTTTCCCTTAACTTCCTTCCCTACCCTTCACCATCTTTCCAACCCTTCACCACCTTCCTTACCTTTTACCACTTTCCCTGCCCTTCACCACCTTCCCTACCCTTCACAACATTCTCTACTCTTCACCATCTTCCCAACCCTTCAACCCTTTCCCCTACCCTTAACAACCTTCTGTACCTTTCACCAGCTTCCATACCCATCACCACCCTACCCGTCACCACCTTCCCTACCCTTCACCACGTGCTCTACCCTTCACCACCTAATATACCCCTCACCACTTACCTTGCTCTTCACAATCTTCCCTACCTTTCACTAACTTTCCTACAATTCACCCCCTTCCCCACCCCTCACCAACTAATAAACCCTTCACCACCATCTCTATCCTTCATTACCTTCTCTACCTTTCATCACATTCTCTACACTTCACCACATTCCCAACCCATCACCATCATCCCTACCCTTCACCACCTAATCAACCCTTCACCACCTTACTTACTCCTCACCATCTTGCCTTCCCTTCACTACCTTCTCTAGTCTTCATCATCTTCCCTAACCTTCACCATCTTGCCTACTCTTCACCACGTTCCCAACCCTTCACCATCTTCCCTATCCTTCATCACCTTCCCAACTCTTCACCATATTCCCTACCCTCACTACCTTCCTTACACTTCACCACCTTTCCTACCCTCACTAACTTCCCTACCCAATGCCATCTTCCCTTCCCTTCACCATCTTCCCTACCCTTCACCACCTTCTTTAAACTTCACTACCATCTCTACCCTTCACCATCTTCCCTACCCTTCATCACCTTCCATACCCTTCATATCATTCACTTCCCTTCATCACCTTCCCTTCCCTTCATCAACTTCCCTTCCCTTCACCATCTTCCCTACCTTTCACCACCTTCCCTACCCTTCACTAACTTCCCTCCCTGGAAACACAAACCGAAACTGTCTCTATTTTCCGCTTGTTACAACTTGTAATAAAGTTGTTACATCTTGGCTTAACGTGTTTATGACGTATTAGAACGTTGTTATAACTTGCTATATTGGTTGTTATAACTGGTTAGGAGGTGTTAAAACTTGTTCGAAAGTTGTATCAACGTTGTAGTATCGGTGTGTGTTTGGCGGGCTACCTTTCAAAATCTTCCTTACCAATTACCACCCTACCCGTCACCACCTTCTCTGTCCTCTACTACCTTCCCTACCCATCACCACCTAATCAGCTGTTCAGCATTTTTCCTACCCTTCACCACCTCTACCCTTCACCATCTTCTCTACCCTTCACCACATACCTCACACTTCACCACCTTCTCTACCCTTCACCACCTTCCCTACCCTTTACCACCTAATCAACCCTTCACCATCTTCCCTACCCTTCTCCACCTACCTCACCCTTCACCACCACCTCTACCCTTCAACACCTTCCCTTCCCTTCACCACCTAATCAACCCTTCACCATCTTCCTTACTCTTTAGCATCTTACCTTCCCTTCACCACCTTCTGTAGTCTTCACTATCTTCACTTATCTTCACCACCTTGCCTACCCTTCACCACCTTCTCTAGTCTTCACCATCTTCCCTAACCATCACTATATTACCTACCCTTCACCACCATCCCTACCCTTCACCACCTTACGTACCATTCACTACCTTACGTACCATTCACCACCTAATCAACCCTTCAATACCTTTCCTACCTTTCACCACCTGCCCTACACTTCACCACCTTCTCTATCCTTCACTACCTTCCCTACCCTGCACCACCTTCCCTATTCTTCGCCATCTTCCCTACCCTTCACAACCTTCCCTACTCTTCACTGCTTTCCCTTCCATTCAACTCCTTCCCTACCCTTCAACATCTTCCCTAACCTTCACAACTTTCCCTACCCTTCACAACCTTCCCTACTCCTCACTACCTTCCCTTCCCTTCAACTCCTTCCCTACCCTTCACATTCTCCCCTACCCTTCATCATCTTCCCTACCCTTGCTACATTCCCTACAGTCACTACTATCTCTTCCCTTTGCAACCATCCCTACCCTCCACCACCTTCCCAACTTTCCCTATCTTTCAGAATCTGCCCTACCCATCACTACCTTCCCAACCCATGACCACCTATCCTAACCTTCACAACCGTCCCATCTCTACACGACCTTCCTTCTCTGCCCTTCAAAACTTTCCCTCCCATTCTCCACCTTCCCTACCCTTCACATGCTTTCCCGCCAATCACCACCTATAATTCCCTTCACAATACCTACCCTTCATCATCTTCCTCACCCTTCGCCACCTTCCCTACACTTCACCTTGTCTACCCCTCAACACCTTTCCAACCCATCACTATTTTATGAACCCTTCACCACCTTCCCTGCCCTTTACCATAGGCCCAATTGGGTCGACTTCGTCCAGTCTATGTCTGTCTCTTTCCCTATACCCAGGCGACTGCCCTTCAACCGTGAATAGATAAAGAGATACAAACATCCTTATGAATAAAGATATTTCACTCTGCAATAATAGGAATCTTCCTTGACTTTGTAGGTGATGAACATGACCAAGTTTCACAAAGCACTTGTGCCGTGCATCAACACGTCCAACCCAACTATGAAACTGCCAACCTCGCTATATTTTATCCATCTGTGATATTGACTTTATTTTAATTTGTTCACCCTTCACGGTATTTATAATTGTTGCTATATTTTGGTGTATTATAATTTATTTATTCAAAAGTTTCTGATTCAAAATGAAATAGAAAATGAATAAGATCGTTAATTTATTGATGTTGATGACTGGGTTGGTGATGGTAGGGATGGTGCAAGTGTGGATGACAAGCCAGGAAGCGGAGAGACATACCCACCTGCATCTCCTTCGGCTACAGGTTATCGAGTGGCACAAGAACTAATATAGCCTCCTTCACCTGCTGAGGCAGCTGGCCGTCTTCCTCCACCTCCTCCCGCCTGCGATTGGCTGTGATGAATCGCTGCTCGACGGTGACGTGGAGCTGGAGTCTTTCTGGGATAGTGTGCCCTTCGTGGGCACATTCCTGCGGCACCAACAGACTCTCCGGCTGGTGAGGGGTCTGAAGGACTTCCTGGTGCAGGTCGGAGAGGTGCCTGCAGCGCAGCCTATTGCAATCTGGAGTCGTTGGGAAATTCTGCCAATTTCTTTGGGTATCTTAATATTTTTGTTTATTAATGCCTGGCCGCGACATGTGCCCCGTCCTCGGGACCGTGACTGCATCGGTGTACAGCACAAATTGGCTCTCACCGCTCCTACAACCCTCTGAGCCACGACATGATGCCACAACCCTGGGAACAACCCTCTGAGCCACGACATGATGCCACAACCCTGGGAACAACCCTCTGAGCCACGACATGATGCCACAACCCTGGGAACAACCCGCTGAGCCACGATCTTAGGAGAGAGAACCATCAGGAGAAAGTGCCAAGTACTTAGGAAAATATAGCATTGAAAGGAATCAGGATAAGAATTTGGGATGGGACTGAAGGATGGAATGGTGCCCAACCTCTTCGGGGGTCGGGGATTGAACGCCCACATGCATGAAAGGAGACCGTCGCTCCCAAGTGGTTGGGCATGCAGCGAGGAAGAAGCACGAGTGATTGACAATGAGTGGAGCAGCGGTGACGGCTGCCTCGGTGCTGTGTCATGATGAAAAGTGATGTTGTCGATGGTTTCATTTGGCCAAAGTGGACTGTGTGTGTGTGTGTGTGTACTCATCTAGTTGTGCTTGTGGGGGATGAACTCTGGGTCTTTGGACCCGCCTCTCAACTGTCACTCAACTGGTGAACAGGTTCCTGGGCCTACAGGGCTCTATCAAATCTACATTTGAAACTGTGTATGGAGTCAGCCTCCACCACATCACTGCCAGCATATCACTCTTGGGTCCTCAGCTTCGACCTGTGTCCCCTTGTTCGTGTTCCACCCGTGCTAAATAGTTCGTCTTTAACCACCCTATCAATTCCTCTGAGAATTTTGTTGGTGTTGATCACGTCTCCCCTTACTCTTCTGTCTTCTAGGGACGTGAGGTTTAGCTTCCGTACCCTTTCCTCGTAGCTCATTCCTCTCAGTTCTGGGACTAATCTGGAGGCATATCTCTGAATCTTTTCTCTCTGTCTTGAGTTTAACTAGGTATGGACTCCAGGCTGAAGCTGCCTATTCCAAGATTCGTCTGACATGTGTGGTATACAAGGTCCTGAACAAATTCATTGCACTTGTTTCTAAAAGCATTTCTTATATTTGCTAACCAGCATATGCCGCTGATGATATCCTTTTGATGTGGGCTTCTGGGGACTGGTTCGGTGTGATATCATCTCGACAACTGGTTTAGTGGAGACAAGCGGGCAAGGTACAGATAGTTCAGCCTCCTCACCTTCACTTTTCTTGTGGTTTATGTTCGGGGGGGCTTCTACTACTGCCTCACTCTCATCATCCTGTCGAGTCATAAAAAAATCTTCAAGAACCACCTCCCACTCCTTTACTGAAGGGGTCTTGGTCTCGAGAACCTTAGTGAAGACAGGATTACTCTCGCCTGTTTTTCTCATTGATCTAGTTACAACACAAGCAGGGTAAATAATGCCATCATCTGCTTCTGGTTGATCTAGTACATTATTGGGACTAATTAACATTATGGGGCACTTGGTCCCTTCAACCTTTCGGTTGCCAAAATCATTACCAAGAATAACATCTACCCCTGGAATGGGCAATTGTTTACTTACACCAACATTACACCATCCTAAAGTAAAATTAGAATCAAGGTTAATTTGCATTAAAGACACCTGTTGCACACTACCTGCAATACCTTGGAGAAGCAAATCTTAACCAAGATCTCGGGTGTGAACATCAGCAAGTACATTCTGGGCAATAAGAGACTGTGAAGCTCCAGTATCACAGAGTAATTGAACAGTCTTACTACTACCATCTTTACTCAATAATGTACCTGTAGAAATGTAGGGTTTAAATTCAGCCATCCAATGGGGATTGACTGTAGTACATGGATAATTATTAGTTTGCAATCCTCTACTCATAATAAGACCAGTTGGCCGTAATTCAGGATGCAAACTACAGCAAGAAGCAATCACATGTCCTCTTCTCTTCCAATGTGTACAATGCCTGACAGTGGACACACCTGTGGAACCAACTGCAGGTTTAGAATTAACATTACTAGGATTAGATGGTCCTGGCAATGGAGTAACAATTTTAGGTTTAATAAGAGAAGAGTTCATGGGAGTAACTGGAGCACTAGGATTGGATTGATACTGATAAGGAGTTCGGTGAGCATTATAATTTACTCTACGGTTAAACTTAGGTGGTTAGGCCTTAAACTGGGCCTTAGTCAACAACTCTCTCATCCGCGAGCTTAGACAGCTCATAAATGTCTGTTATATTTTTCTGTTCTGCCATAAAAGTAGACAATTTGTCTGGGAGACATGACATCACTTCTTCTGTTATAAAAAAAAATCTTAAGAGCAACATACTCAGTTATTAAAAGTGAATTTAGCCATCTGTTGCAGTAATTAACTTTTAGACGGGTGAAGTCTGCTATTGTCTGATCACTTACCCTCTTTAGGTTCCTAAACTTTTGTTTGTGTGCTTCTGGATTTAATTGGAAAACATTTAAAATGTTTTTCTTAACAAACTCAGTCAAAATTATTCTCATCAGGCAAGGATGCAAACACCTTCTTACTACGTCCTTTTAACTGACTTTGAATGATTGCGACCCATTGATCCCTTGGCCAGTTCATACTGACTGCAATCTTAACAAAATGTGAGAAAAAAACCTCGGGATCCTCCTCATTGAACTTGGGTAACTATGTATTTATTCATCCTTATGGGATTATTATCACTACTATTAGAAACATTGCTCGTATTACCATGCCCAGCTGCCTAACACTGTTTCAAGTCTGTGGTTAGCCTCTGCCATTTTCTATTGAATTTCTACCTGTTGCTTCTTTGAGGCTTCCAGCTGCAATTGCACTTCAATTCTACTATTTTATGCCTCAATCTCTAATCGTCTAGTGTCAGGCTACCTCTGCTGAGCTTCAAGTTCTAATATTAATATTTTCTGTTGCCTTGCAAATTCAATTTCTTTTTCATGAGCCTCAAGTTTAGCATACGTTACTTGTGCATCTAACTCAAGACGCCTTAAAGCAATTTGCTCACTAGTCTCCTCCTTTACTTTCTCCAGAAATTCTTCTAACTCCTCATTTTCTACCAAATGTATCACTATGACTCTCAGAATTTGTGCTTTAGTCATGTTATTTTTTACTGTTAATTCTAACTTATTTGCCATATTTATTAAGGCAGACTTTTTTAGATTTTTAATTCCCTCAAAGTCTGGATTTTCCAACAGCGACAACACTTGATCCTCCATGGTTAATTAACACTTGGCACTTGACTGACAAAAATAATTAACAACTGGAACGGCACTACACTTCACTTTAAATTGTCACGACACTGAAAATTTGCATGGCCTCACTACACAAACAAATTATTGGATGACTTACCTCCAAAATCGTGAAACGTAGGTTACTTGTTACACAGGCTGACTCTGGCATGGCATATTGCAAGTTTCTTAAACACAGATTTCTAAGCACACTGGTATCTAGGAAGGCAAGGATAGATTAGCAAAAGTTAAATATAACTGGGAAAAATATCTCCCGGCCAGACCCCAAAATCACTGTTACAAACCGTTCATTAATGCTCGTGACCTGTACAGCAAAAAAAAATCTTGTAGTCTAGGGGCATTTACTTATACAGCAATCTAAGGTAGATCACCAGTATAATCCCATGGTTTGTACAGGAAAGATTTAAAATTAATCACCCCCTTTAGGACTAAATATTCACTAAATTAAAATAAATATATATTATAAATATATTCAGTTAATTATCAATATTATATGTTAAGCAACAAATGGGTAATCACATGTAAATCAAAATAAAATTATGTCTCTACAGACTAACATATAACAACATAACAGAATAGATATAATGTTACAGACTTTACTCCTAGATGTGATCCTTTCGCTGTCCAAACATTTACTGAATAATGTTCTCACGGCAGGAGCCGATGTCGCTTCTGCACAACATTTTAAGTGACAGTTTTTACTTAATATAAATCTTTCTTACATAGAGCCAAATAATGGGAATTACTTAACTAAATTAAGGAATGATCAGATTTACATGTATAAACAGAAATAATGTAGTTACAAATATAATAGTCACATATTTATAAAATAAAAGAATGTGTTGTCAACTGCCAACATGGCAGGAAATAATATCCCACAAATATTGCCAACTAGGTGAAACAATAATAACGGTTTCCCACAGTCATGCCAATAAGTGATCAGCACAAAATATAACTTTCACATGGGAAGCTGACAAAAAAATATAATAACGGTTTTCCCCTGTGAACAAACTTCGCGAACAAAGTTCTCACTCAATTGGAAATGCCATCACCGAATCGATCTGCTGCTGCTTCATTCGATGTAGAATTGCGTCGTGAACAAAGTTACAACATGGGTGATCTGATGTGTGTGCAATTAAATATTCCTAATCTAACGGTTAAGCGAAAAGGCATTTACAATCAAATAATTCCAACTGTCAATAACGGGCTTGAGAAATTTTCTTAGATGCGCCAGGAAGAACTGGTAAAACCTTTCTAATTAGATTGATTCTAGCAGCATTTCGATCCCAAAATGGCATAGCCTTAGCTCTTGCATCGTCCGGAATAGCTGCGACATTGCTACTGGTAAAACCTTTCTAATTAGATTGATTCTAGCAGCATTTCGATCCCAAAATGGCATAGCCTTAGTTCTTGCATCGTCCGGAATAGCTGCGACATTGCTACTGGTAAAACCTTTCTAATTAGATTGATTCTAGCAGCATTTCGATCCCAAAATGGCATAGCCTTAGCTCTTGCATCGTCCGGAATAGCTGCGACATTGCTACCAAGTGGAAGAACTGGTACCTCGGCTTTGAAATTGCCATTGAACATACAATTCATTGAAACTCCCGCGTGCAACATTTCCAAAGCATCCGGCACACGAACTTAAAAATATTATTCAGTCTAACATTCAAAGCGAAGCAGTTACATAAAAGTCTGTCGACACCGTTGAGGAAGCAGACGAAGCGGTTAATTATCCAACAGAATTTTTTAATTCACTCGATCTGTCAGGGATACCATCACATGTACGGCAATTGAAAATCGGCGTGCCAATTATCATGTTGCAAAATATCAACCAGCCAAAACTTTGCAACGCCACGCGCCTTGCAGTAAACAAATTAATCAGCGACGTCGTAGAAGCAACAATCTTGACAGAACCTTTCAAAGGTGAAGATGTCCTCATTCCCCGCATTCCTGCGATTCCCACGGATATACCATTTCAATTTAAGAGATTGTAATTTCCATTTCGATTAACGTTTGCAATCACCATCAACAAAGCTCAGAGCCAATCTTCAGTCTTGTGCAGTTTATATCTAGACATGGATTGCTTCTCACATGGACAATTATATTTTGCGTGTTCAAGAATTGGCCAACCAGACAGTCTCTGGAACAACAAAAAATATTATATACCCACAAGCATTGTAAAATTAAACATTAGAAACGTGTGCTTTCTCTTTTCTTTCTTTCCCCCTTACCCAGACTGAGCCACAGCAACGCGTATATTTTTATTTTCCATAACTCTGTTGGAGATGAAGGAGAGTCGGTGGTCAACATGATTGCAAACAATGCACAATTTTGATTTGGATGTGACGTGTTGGACGCGTCATTAATGCATACATCCTAGTGTCGGTCTTTCTATAATTAATTCAGAGGTTGACATGCACTATGGAAAGTGGCATGTGTAACGCCGTTGACAAATCTCAATTGCTGGAAGACGTTGATCCAGGCACATTTACCAACAGTATGCGAAGAAAGAAGCATTCATCTTGATTGGGATGCACGGTGGATGTCTGTATTGTAGTTTATTTCAATATGCCAAGTTGTCCGTCGACTCACTCTCCTCATTTGCGTCGTTCAAATGATTTTCTACTGGCATTCCGCGTGTAATACGTAGGCACTTCTGAATACAGCAGTCTATTTGCAAAGGCGTCATTTTGACATAACATGAAGAAAGCAGTAACCGTTGTAGCCGGTGGATTCATAGCTGTTTGTTGCACATTTGCAGCTGTGAAATAAAAGTATTTTCCATTTTCTTATTTTCAAAAGAAAACCAAAAAATACTAACGAAATATTTCAATTCAAACGTAGATCAATAGACACAGCTCAATTTCACCGCCAATTGCACTGAAAAATAAGAACAGTTAAAAAAACGAAATGAAAAAAGAAACAAAATAAACTATACTCAGGAAATGAACACTATGGTAAACAACGCAGCTCAATTCCAAGGCAATGTCACACAAAATAATTAAATAAAAATAAAAATAAATCAAAGTCTATGAAAAATCAATTTATCAATGCAATCGGAAACATTGAAATGAAATCGTAATGTATTTTAAAAAGGTGTGTTACTCTTACATGCAACAAATGGCACTGTTTTTCCAAAAAAACATGTTTTTACCTGTCACAGGTGTGACATCTAGATAGTAGGTATATAAAACATGCAAGTAATTAAACGTTGTGACCAAATTTCAAAGCAATCGGAGAAGAACTTTCAGAGTTTACAGCATGTGTTGCTCTTACGTCCTACAGATTTTTTTTTTTTTTTTGAGATATATACAAGAGTTGTTACATTCTTGTACAGCCACTAGTATGCGTAGCGTTTCGGGCAAGTCCTTAATCCTATGGTCCCTGGAATACGATCCCCTGCTGCGAAGAATCGTTTTTTCATCCAAGTACACATTTTACTGTTGCGTTAAACAGAGGCTACAGTTAAGGAATTGCGCCCAGTAAATCCTCCCCGGCCAGGATACGAACCCATGACATAGCGCTCGCGGAACGCCAGGCGAGTGTCTTATCACTACACCACGGAGACTGCAGATGGTGCTGATTTAGAAAAAAAACATGTTTTCCTGTCACAGGTGAGGCATGTATCAAGTAGGTTTATAAAAACTAGTCTATTCGAATGCAACGTTGTGTCAAAAATTCAAAGCAATCGGTAAAGAGGTTTCGAAGATTTCTCTGACATGAATAATACATGAAAAACACATTTATTTAAAAAAAAACATTTTTTTCCGTTACTGACATGACATCTATATATTTTTTTTTTTTTTTTGAGATATATACAAGAGTTGTTACATTCTTGTACAGCCACTAGTACGCGTAGCGTTTCGGGCAAGTCCTTAATCCTACGGTCCCTGGAATACGATCCCCTGCCGCGAAGAATCGTTTTTTCATCCAAGTACACATTTTACTGTTGCGTTAAACAGAGGCTACAGCTAAGGAATTGCGCCCAGTAAATCCTCCCCGGCCAGGATACGAACCCATGACATAGCGCTCGCGGAACGCCAGGCGAGTGTCTTACCACTACACCACGGAGACTGCCAAACATTGGCAGTATATATAGTATGTATATAAAAACCTGTTCGGATGCGAATGGAATGTTGTATGAAAATTTCAAAGCTATAGGTGAAGAACTTTCGGAGATTAGCGATTTTCAACAAACGAACATTTCCATTTTTATTTATATAGATATTACCGTCCTGACAATGCAGGATTTATTTGCAGGTATGCGTATTGTAGTAAATTGTAGTAAATAATAAACAAGCAATCCAGGCACTTAATGCCTATACAGAATCAACAGAAACAGTACCCACATTAAATTCTTTAAGGGGGCGTATCATTCTGAATCGTTATAAATTAAAAGTTGTTCAATTTGCTTATAATTTTTTTTTTGAAATGGTTATAGAAAGGGCTGCAACTGGTCCAAGTTTCACCATCACACCCTAAACAGAAAAGGAGAAAAAAAATACACAACGTATTATGCAACGAATGTTCAACATTCTCAAATAATCTCAGGGAACACATGTGTCAACTAAAATGTCTACTATGTGCTGTAGAAGCACAAACTCTTGCAATAATTGTAATATGTATGTGCAATATATTTATATTTAATTTTTTTTTTTTTCTTTTTTTTTGGCCAATATTTTTTTCTCGTTTGTTATCAAGGGATTTGCATGAAATTTGCACACCTTGCTCAATGGATGCCTATCTGCAAGGGTGTCAATTATGAACGAAATCTGTCGAAGTCAAGCTCAGCTACAGGTGGCCGAACTTCGATCTTTATTTTACTTTGGAAAGTAATTTACACCTTCAAATTACTTCAGAGCTTTCATTTATTAATCAATTTACATGCAAATTACACCTTATATGTAGCGTTTGTGCTTCTACAGAATCTAGTAGACATTTTAGTTCAAAGTCTATTTGTTGATTTTATAAAAATTTATAAATATCATATATTGCATATTTTTTTAGAAGGGTAACTTTGAAAAATTATATTATTGCACTAAACACTTTTTTGATAAAACTGATCACTAGAATCCTTTATTACGTGCTTAATTTAATATCCGAGTGTTATAGAAATGATTTTAGTTGACACATGTGTTCCCTGAAACTATTTGAAAATTCGTTGCATAATTCGTTGTTTATTTTTTTTCTCCTTTTCTGTTTAGGGTGTGATGATGAAACTTGGACCAGCTGCAGCCCTTTCTATACCCATTTCATAAAAAAATTATAAGCAAATTGAACCACTTTTAATTTTACATTGATATGCCCCCTTAATTGAAACTCCTAAATTGACACTGTCATTCGGTAATAAGGGTACTAATAATCAATGTAAAATTAACAGGTCAAACACTGAATTATCAGTGAGACCTAAGAGTACCATAAGTACTCCCAAGAGTCCGATAAGTGCACCCAAGAGCCCAATAATTACTACCAAGAGTACAACAGGTACTCTCAAGAAACAAACTAATAAATACACGCAAACAGCAAAGCCTTCAAAACCTGCAGACAGTGTTTCACCTAAACCGGTGAACCTTAAGCATGCTGTAGGCTTGGGGTTTTGTTGAATTGAAATTGAAATGGGGTTTTGTTTGTTTTGCGATCAAACCCATTCTCTATACAATTTTATAAATTACCCTAAAAGTCAGACGACTCAAACAGTTACACAGATTTTTTTTCAGGGATATTCCTGCGCGGGGTCCTAAGCCTCTGGCTGGCCCAATAAGTGTTGCTTGTTTATGTTTTACTTGGGCGGAGTATGAGTATTTATAACTCGTAAGGTCGCTTCAGTAAGATTTTGCCGAAGCTATCCAAGTTACACAGATGTTCCAGGTGTCTCAAACCACATAATACTAACAGCTGTGAGACCCCACTGAACACATGCAATAGGTGTAGAAGGGAACAGCATCATGCTGCACCGTGCAAATTTATTAAATCAAATTATTCAAACCCCAAGGTAAGAGATAGAAATCTTACGCAAGTACAGTGCTGCAAGGTGCGAGAAGTTTACAGCATACAATCACCAGCATCTCAAGTTAATGCAACATTGCCCACTGCCCAACTCCAAGTTAAGAATAAAGGGGCCCAAGAATGCAATTCGTGGCCTATTCGATCAAGGGTGCCAGAAAACATTCATTACACAGAAAGCGGCAGAGGCACTTAAATTAAAATCAGTAACATAGGTAAAATTAAACCTGTCAGGGTTCATGATAAATAGAGAACCCCAAGAATATACAGTAGCACAACCGCTCATGCGCCTAGGTGGTTATGTCAGGCCTGTCCAGGCCATAGTAGTCGATCAAATCTCATTTGACCTAAATATTAAGGATCTAGGGTACACAGCCAGATTCCTACTGGAAAATGGAGTTAAATTGGCTGACAACACGTTAATGCCTGCCCGCTTCACCAATGCGAATCTACTAGTAGGAACAGAGTACTACTGCCAGTTTATTACTGGTCAAGATAAACAACAGGGCATGAATTTGCTCAAATCAGCAGGAGGCTATTTACTTACAGGTAAAGTTTTAAACCCGAACAAGCCTATGCCTGCTAACAATCAATGTTAATAGAAATTAATCATCAGCTGAAAATAATTCTCCAGCAACAAGCCTAAAAAAGTAAACAGCTGGGTAAATAAATCCAGATTGAGTCTGGTACAATTAATATTAGCCAAGATTTTTTTATGGATCTCAGATGATAATCAGTGGTCAACAGCCTATACCGGTGCAAGTCATAGCGACCAAGCCTCTGAACCCCACCGTAGACCCAGAACTATTCTCGACAGTAATAAGTGACCACACTCAGTCCCCTATATAAATCAACAAAAGTAAGCTAGAAAACTCTAGTACCCAATGAATCTCTTGGGAACATGAAGTCATCAAGAAACTTCTATACCTGCAAATTTACTGGGACCAAGGTTCAAATTAACCTGGCACCTAAGGTCTGCCATGAAAACATAAATTAGTCTTAAGCAGACAACCACATTTAATCAAGTTTCTCTGAACTAGGATTCTCGTAATTTACCTAATGAATTTCCACTTCCCGTGTTGCATCAGTTTTGCTTGGGCCGCTTCTTTCCCGCTTATGCCTTTAAGCAACTTTAGAAACGTTTTTGAAGAAGTACTAGCACAAGCAAAATTTAAAACTTGCAAATCTGTAAGTGAACATATAACAGAGAACTATAAACCGTGAAACGTATAGGTTGGGATAATCCATTACAATTTATCTTCCAGGCATGATTGGTCGTAGTAACAATGAATTTATTCTGTCCAGTGTTACGGTGCCCTCTCCTATTTCTTTCGTTTGCCGGCTTAAAGAGTCATATCAGCTCTCCCTACTGATTCTCTGAGGTTCAGGGAGTCCAATGATATATGTGGCGACCAGACCGGCTGCCAGTTAAGGGAAGGAAGCTACATTATAAGGTGTAAATAAAGGGAAATTGGCGCCCTGTTATAAAATGAAAGAGTATCCCCTATTGCAGATATGACCTTTTGGAAGGGACACTAGCCGATCGCGGATTGGCCGACTTAGGTCGCAGGCGACCAATCAAGGCCCGCCGTGACGCCACCGAGTGCCCCGGGCGGCGCCAACGTCAGAGTTGATCCGACCTTGGAAGCGACAGGACGCGCCTCGGTCTGCTCTCAAGGATTTGAGGCTCTACAAGCCTTATTCAGTGGATTAAACTAGCCATCACAGCCCACCATAAGTTATTGGAGACCCTGCTCTTCTGGGAAGCAAAAAGGAACCAAGTTTATTGAGCAGAGAAGTGCCAAACTTGGAAAATAGTTGGCGACGACGTTGGGCGGCGCCGCTGGACGTTGAGGTCTGGAAGGTGCGGCAGGCAGGCCTAGCTGTGACCGGGTCACATCCACTGAGAATCTTGGAAGGACGACACCGTGCCTAGGACAAGGAGCAACGCCTTGTGGAAGGGGCGAGTGTGGGAAAATAGTGATTAGCTCAGCGCCTATCAATGAACCAGGATTGGGGTAGCTGAATCTCAGGGATTGGAACGGCGACGACGCGAAGGCTCCACGACACCTGAGGACCTGTGGGACGTTTCTGGATCGTCGAAGATCGACTCAGGAAGCGTGGGAACCTCACACCATCGAGGGACAGGCGTCGTGAGCCAGGAATGTAAGGTAGATCATTTTCCCTCCCATTACCCCTTGTGTGAGTAGGCTAGTTAGGCCACAATATTTACTTATGTATGTGGCAATAGGACATTAATGCTTTAATAGTAGAATAGGCTGCAAGGCAGCTTGTGTCCAGGACCGTCATAGAGGACAGTGTGTATGGATGGCAGGACAGTGAAGAAGAGGCGCCGACGTGGTGAAGAGGCCCTCCCGTGAGAGAGTGTGGGACTCCTGTCTTTCTGCCCAGTTGAAGGAGGTTGGAGGTCGTGGAAGAAGAGGCTGACGATCTCCAGACTTATTATCCTTATTTCCATATTCATGTATTACTTGTGATTGTGTGTGTGTTCATGTAATTCGCATCAGTAAATTCACACTTTTATCATTGTGTTTGAGTGTGCCTCCCTTTATAATATTTCTCTATGAGCATACACGAAGGTTATCATAGTACCACCTAGGGAACACTACGTTCTCTATAGCAGTTCTTATTGCCTGGAGAGTGGTAAAGACAGCACAGACTTACATAAAAGTGTACCCTTAGCCATCCGATCAGTATCGGTGCCTGAATGGTGGCAACTATTAACATAGTGGCTAGAGAGAGGTAAAGCCACACAGACCTTCCTGGGAGAGTACCCTGGGCCAACAGTCTAGTAGCAGATCTATGGGAGTAGCAATCTTCTGGCTACAAACAATATATAATACACCCACTGAACTGCATTGCTGGGGTGCAGATATAATAACCCAGCTGGCGACCTTGCTAAGAAGAAGATAGAGAAAACAGGCGGGAAAGGAGTTCCTGCAACCTTTTTTGTCTGGCAGGCAAGACTCAGGGAGGGTATGGTTATAAGGTAAGCCTGAGTCTTCCTTCACTCCTCCACGGGTCTAGGCCGGAACTGTTAACAGCAGTTTCCCCGTGTTTGACTGAAGGGCTTCCAGGGTGAATCAGTGGCACCCCTTTTGTGGTGGAAGCAAAGACCTGCGGAGGTGGGCATTGTTGGTCCTCTCTTGTGTGACCAAGGAGACTCCAGTGCATCCAGGGAGTCGGAGGGGCTGAGTATTTGGGCCTTTTGAACCCCTAGCAGCTAAGTGTTAGCAGAGCCCCGGCCCACCCACCTCCACGTGACACCAGCAATCTTAGGTTTCCCTCAATCTAATGAATTAACATTAAACATTATATTGCTGTGCTTCGTTACATCTTACGAGGGCTATAGTACTGTAACTTAACATACCTAATACGAGTAGGCATTACTGCTCGCCCATGAATCTTCAATTTATTTTGTGCTTAGTTTTCCCTCAAGAAGGCTCTTGCACTAATTTAACCTGAATAAAACGAGCAGACTCAACTGCTCACCTATGAATTAACGTGATAATTAGAGCACATTATTGTTCACATGATAATTAGGGCACATTATTGTTCACATGATAACTCGAGCACATTATTTCTCCCCATGATAATTTGAGCACATTATTTCTCCCCATGATAATTCGAGCACATTATTTCTCCCCATGATAATTCGAACACATTTTTGCTCAACATGATAATTCGAGCACATTGTTGCTCACCCCAATAATTCGAGCCCGTTATTGCTCACCATGATTATTTGAACACATTATTGCTCATCGTGATAATTCGAGCCCATTATTTCTCCCCACGATAATTCGAGCCCATTATTGCTCACCATGATAATTCGAGCACATTGTTGCTCACCCCAATAATTCGAGCCCATTATTGCTCCCCACAATAATTTGAGCCAATTATTGCTCACCGTGAAAACCTGAGCAACCATTATTGCTCACCATGAAAACCTAAGCAACCATCATTGCTCACCATGAAAACCTGAGCAACCATTGTTGCTCACCATGAAATTCTTAAGGTATGTGCTTGGTTAAGTCTCAAGAGGATTATAGCATTGTAGCGTAATACATATATAAACCAAATAGGCACTACTACTCATAAGTAATTCTGTTAAGCTAGGTGCTTCGTTAAGTCTCTAAAGGCCTATAGCACTGTAGCCTAACACATCAGTACACGAGCAGGTTAACTGCTCACAATTTAGCTAAGGTGACACTACCAAAGAAATAGTAAGTTGTCACAATTAGCAAAGCCCTCTACATAGGTAGGATTAGGGAAATTAAACCCTCTGTTTAGGTAGATATTAGGGAAATTAGTTAGTCAACAGAGTATCAGCTGAGTCTGTGCTCACAAATAAATATAAATTACTATTAATAAAGACTGATTTAAATGAAGTTATTATTCCTCATTTAAAGTTGAGGTTGATTTAATGAGTTTTCAGTGAATTCAATTAACTACAAGTCATAATGACTAAATTATTAATCTCACTGTCGACTCAGAATCTTCCTTGATTTTAATGAATGAGCATTGAGAGAATGAGGAGGGTGGGGGAGACCGTGGGAGGAGGGTGTAGGAGATCGTGAGAGGAGAGTGTCTGAGATCGTGGGAGGAGGGTGTGTGGGACCATGGGAGGAGGGGATGGGGGACCTAAGGAGGAGGGTGTGGGTGACCGTTGGAGGAGGGTGGGTGACCGTTAGAGGAGGGTGTGGGTGAACGTGGGAGGAGGGTGTGGGTGAAAGTGGGAGGAGAATGTGGGTGACCGTTGGAGGAGGGTGGGAGACCGTGGGAGGAGAGTGGTGGAGACCATGGGAGGAGGGTGAGGGACTGTGGGAGGAGGGTGCGGTGGGACCGTGAGAAGAGGGTGTTGGTGACCATTGGAGGGTGGGAGACCCCCCTGGGAGGAGGGTGTGGAGGACCGTGGGAGGAGGGTGTGGAGGACCGTGGGAGGAGGGTGTGGGTGAACGTGGGAGGAGAATGTGGGTGAACATGGGAGGAGGGTGTGGGTGAACGTGGGAGGAGAGTGTGGATGACCGTTGGAGGAGGGTGGGAGACCGTGGGAGGAGAGTGGTGGAGACCATGGGAGGAGGGTGAGGGACTGTGGGAGGAGGGTGAGGGAGACCGTGGGAGGAGGGTGTGGTGGGACCACACTCTCCCACCCTAGACTGGGAGATAATAAACAAGGAACTTACAAACATTCCATGGGGAACTGATCTAAGTAATACAAGTCCTACAGAAGGAATAGAAAAACTGACTTCAGAAGCGTATCAAGTCTGTCTGAAACATGTTCCTTTGAGGAAAGCCAGAAAGAGATCTAATGTAGAAAGAGAACGCAGACGACACTATAAACGCAGGAAAAAAATAACGGAACTGCTTATGCAGACACGAATTTCCCGTCAAAGAAGGAATAATTTAAATAGGGAGATTGAAGAAATCGAGCGGAAATTGAAACACTCATATGAAACTGAAGAAAGGCAGTTAAAACAGAAAGCCATTCAGGAAATAAAGAAAAATCCAAAATATTTTTTCTCATGCGAAATCAAAAGCAAAAACCACTGCCAGTATTGGACCTATTCGTACAAGTGAAGGTTCATACACGGAGGATGACAAAGAAATTAGTGAAATCCTAAAAAAGCCGTATGAGGACATGTTTAGCACTCCAATAAACAACATGAAGGTGGAAGATCCAGACAATTTCTTTATGCGGGATATTCAAACCCCTGTAAATATAACTGATATAAACACGAGCGCACTAAATTTTGAAAAAGAAATTGAAAACATGCCCATGCACTCGGCCCCAGGTCCAGACTCATGGAATTCAATATTTATAAAGAAATGCAAAGTGCCGGTAGCACAGGCACTCAGTATAGTGTGGAGGAAGAGCTTGGACACGGGGGAGATACCAGATGCACTTAAAGTAGCAGACATAGCCCCTCTACACAAGGGAGGGAGCAAAGCATTGGCAAAAAATTATAGACCAGTTGCATTAACATCGCACATCATAAAAGTATTTGAGAGAGTGATTAGGAGTCAGGTCACCAATTTCATGGAGACCAATGACCTTCACAACCCAGGCCAACATGGATTTCGAGCGGGAAGATCGTGCCTCTCACAGCTACTTGAGCACTACGACAAAGTCACTGAGGCATTAGAAGAGAAACAGAATGCTGATGTGATATACACGGACTTCGCAAAGGCTTTTGATAAATGTGGCCATGGCGTGATAGCACACAAAATGAAGTCAATGGGAATAACCGGTAAAGTAGGACTCTGGATACTCAGTGTGAGATTTATTTTCTTGACAGGTTATCAAAGAATTGAGTCCTATGGATGTTACGTTAATCGCAACTACCTCGCAAGAGAGGCAGACCTTAAACAGCAAGAGCTGCCAGTGGCAGATATTTAATCTTAAAGCCTAAGATCATAGGACCGCGGGAGCAAACCGCCAGGCTAAACCACACGGGTAACACCTGTCACTTAGGTCGCTGGCTCCTCCTAGTTTGACAACTAATAAAGGGTAGCCGACGGATTCTCACCTCTTATTTATAGAAGTGTGGTGCTGTGCAATGGACTCAAGCTTTAGATACAGACTTAATATGAACATAAGCAGGCAAAGCGTTGCAGAACATGAAATGTGGGGCAGCAATATTGGAAGGTTTGACGTAAACGACCGTTTCTATAACAACAATTTATTCACAAAACAAGAACTAAAACTACTACACAGTGAATTTACGTTACTTTACTGTCACTCCAGTGGCACATTATAGAACAGCTAATCAACAGCCTGATGGACCCACGGTCTCCTTATCCCGTCGTCGCTGACTGAACAATGACACTAACTGAACAAAGTGGTGCCCACTGGTTCCGTCCTCTGCCTCTGGGGGGCGTGGACGTCGGGCTCTGGCTGCCAGTAGCTGTTTGTCGCTGACTGGTGGTGGTTGCTCGTTGCTGTGGGGCGCCAGCTGACTGAGGCGGAGGTCGGCAATATGGCGGCGGCTGGTGGTGGCCGCATCCGCCGTGTGAATACTGCTCGGCTGGAGTTCTCTGCACCGGTGGATTGGGAACTAGTGGCGGCTGCGCTTTTGGATGTCCTTCAGGTGGATGTTAAAGATCTCCTCGGTCTCGAGAAATTTTCTCCCACTCGCGTGGCGGTGACGTTTGCCACGGCACCTGGATACGAGCGGTTTGTGGGGTGTTGGAACGAGCGGACGACTCCCCTTCCTCATTCGGCTGTGTCTGTGACTGTCTCTGATCCGTGGGGTCCACTGACCTTTGTGAGCGTGCACGGGGTACCTGTTACGTTTCCAGAGGTGGAGCTTTCTTCTGTGTTTACGAGGTATGGTATGGTGTTGCGTCATCGGTACAACTTGTTTAGTGCCGGGCGGCTGCGGGGCCTCCGGCTGGGTACTCGCACGCTGCATATGCGCCTCAAGGAGCCCATCCCCTCCAAGGTTATGTGCTGTGGTCTTCCGTTCCGGGTTTTCTATCCAGGGCAGGCCCGCACGTGCTTCCGCTGTGGGGAGGAGGGCCATGACGCTGCCCAGTGTGAGATTCCTCGACTGGAGACTGCTTCTGTATTCAGTGTGGGGGATTTTCCCCCCCTCCGTGAGGATGGTGCATCCCTGGCTGGTCCTCGGCGTGGGGGTGTGAATGGTGGGGAACCTGTGACTGTTGTGCCTGGTGGTGCACCTGCGACTGTTGTGCCTGGTGGTGCACCTGCGACTGTTGTGCCTGGTGGTGCACCTGCGACTGTTGTGCCTGGTGGTGCACCTGCGACTGTTGTGCCTGGTGGTGCACCTGCGACTGTTGTGCCTGGTGGTGCACCTGCGACTGTTGTGCCTGGTGGTGCACCTGCGACTGTTGTGCCTGGTGGTGCACCTGCGACTGCTGTGCCTGGTGGTGCACCTGCGACTGCTGTGCCTGGTGGTGCACCTGCGACTGCTGTGCCTGGTGGTGCACCTGCGACTGCTGTGCCTGGTGGTGCACCTGCGACTGCTGTGCCTGGTGGTGCACCTGCGACTGCTGTGCCTGGTGGTGCACCTGCGTCTGCTGTGCCTGGTGGTGCACCTGCGTCTGCTGTGCCTGGTGGTGCACTTGCGACTGCTGTGCCTGGTGGTGCACCTGCGACTGCTGTACCTGGTGGTGCACCTGCGCCTGTTGTGCCTGGTGGTGCACCTGCGACTGCTGTGCCTGGTGGTGCACCTGCGACTGTTGTGCCTGGTGGTGCACCTGCGACTGTTGTGCCTGGTGGTGCACCTGCGACTGTTGTGCCTGGTGGTGCACCTGCGACTGTTGTGCCTGGTGGTGCACCTGCGACTGCTGTGCCTGCTGGTTCGTCTGTGCCTATCGTGTCTTCTGTGCCAGCTGTGGTGGAGGACGTGGCTGCTCCTGATTCCCGTCTTCTACTTCCGGTGGATGTGGAGGTGCATCCTGTTCCTGGTGCTTCGTTGGTGAATGGGCGAGGTGTTGGGAGTGTCGTCTCGGTGCCTCCCGTTGTGGGCGATGCTTTCACTGAGGGTGATGGGAGCGTCGTCGTTGGTGCCGGCGTTCCTGTTGCATGCATTGCGAGTCCGCCTTCTGCTCCCCCTGTGGGTGCGTGCCAGGAGGGGGGGTTGACCTCCCATGCTCCTCGCCGGAAGCGCGTTGCGGGGGCGCGCTCACGCAGTCGAGAGCCCCCTGGCAAACGGATTGAGGCTTCGCGGAGTTGTGCCTTGGGTGGTGCCCCCCCTCCTCCTCCTAATTCTCCTGTGTCTGATATGGATTCCGGAAGTGATGCAGTGCCGGTTGGCAGCAAGAATTCCTCGTCGGTGGTGGACGTTGGTGATACCTGGTCAGTGGCAGCGGGGTCTCGGCGTGCTTCGCTGGGTGATGCCGGCACTGTCCGCCTCCTGCGGGATCAGAGGCCAGGCATTATGGTGGATTCCCCGACGGTGGGGCGGCGGCAGTTTGAGCCTCAGGGTGCTGACGGCGCCTCTGCAGTGGGTGGCTCTGTGCCCTCTGGTGGTCCTGGAGGGGCTGGGGGTCATTAATGGGTTCGATGGCGCCTGCTATTGTTTGTGCGTCTTTGAATGTTCGTGGTCTGAATGCTTTGGCGGTCCAATTGGGCCTTGTGGATGTGCTTCGGGAGCAGCGGGTGGATGTGGCTCTGATCCAAGAGCACAATGTTCGGGATGTGTCTGTGTTGCAGGGGTTGTGTGCTGAGTATCATGTTGTGCTGAACCCGCCGAGGACGTCCTTTGGGGGAACGCTGATGTTGTTTTCGCGGAGGGCATCCATTTCCGTGCTTCACACGGAAATGGATGAAGATGGGCGGGTCTTATTTGTTCGGGCTGAGTATTTGGGGGTTGTGATTCCGTTCTTGACAGTGTACGCCCCTTCTGGGGTGGCGCATCGTCAGGACCGGGAGCTGTTTTTTCGGGAGGGGCTTTTGCCATACCTGCGGCATGATACGCGGGATTTGATCTTTGGGGGGGATTTTAATTGTGTTACGTGTGTGAGGGATTGCTCTAGTGCTCACCCTCGGAATGTTTCGGCCGCTTTAATTGAGGTTTTGCGTGCGTGCGGGTTTCGCGATGCGGCTGTTTTGTGTGGCGGCTCGTTGGAGTATACCTTCGCTGCGCGTGGGGCGAGTTCTAGGTTGGATAGGTTCTATGTTTCTGGTGGGGAGTGTTCGGTTTTTGATTTTCGCACGGTCCCGGTGGCTTTCTCGGATCATTGTATGGTGGTTGTCCGGGTTGGTGTCCGGAGTCAGGTGCGGGTGGGGCCTGGGTGGTGGAAACTCAATTGTCGGTTATTGCGTTGTCCACGTATTTGTGCGCAGTTTCGGGCCTGGTGGGTTGGCATCGTTGCCCGGAAGGCTGATTTCTCCTCTTTGTTCGTTTGGTGGGAGTGGTGTAAGGTGGAGTGTCGGAGGTTTTTTGGGATTGTTGCTAAGCGGGAGGCTGCCGGGAGGTTTGGTCTGCTGCGGTTCCTTCAGGCGCGTTTGTCTTCTTTATATGTGCGGTTGAATGCTGGGGTTGACTGCTTTAGTGAGATTGCTGAGTGTAAGGAGCGTATTTGTGATTTGCGTGCGGTGTTGGCTGACGGTGTTCGCGTGCGTGCTCGTGTAGCTGAGCGGGTGGATGGGGAGAGGCTCTCTCCCTTTCTTTTAGGGAGGGAGAAGGCTGCTAGGGGTTCCGTTCTTCTCCAGGGCCTTCGGCGGCCTGATGGGTCTGTGCTTTCTAGCACAGAGGGTGTTCTGCTTACCGCACGGCGGGAGTTGGAGGCACTCTATGGGGAGGTGCATGGTGATAGTGTGCTCGCGGGTTCCTTTTTGGACAGGTGCTTCCCCGGTTTGTCGCGCTCGGAGTGTGCCCGGTTGGTGCAGGATGTTTCCACGGTGGAGCTCCTGGAGGTGGTTCGGTCGTTTCGTTCTGGGAGAGTGCCGGGTGCGGATGGCCTGCCCATTGAGTTCTACCTTACCTTTTGGGATGTGCTGGGGGGGGTGCTTTTGGAAGTGGTGCAGGCGTGTTTGCGTTTGGGTGCTCTGCCTGATTCCTTCTGTGACGGGATCGTGCGGCTACTCCCGAAGCCGGGCGATTTGCAGTTGTTTTCCAATTGGAGGCCTATTACGCTCTTAAATGTTGATTATAAAATTCTTTCTAAGGTTTTAGCGCGTCGATGTCGGGGTGTCGTTGCGTCGGTGGTCTCTATGGAGCAATTTTGTGGTGTGCCTGGCCGTGCCCTGATGCATTGCAATGCCTTACTTCGTGACGTGCTTCTCTATGCGTCCGAGTATCGGCTTTCGGCGGCTATGATCAGCTTGGACTGGTCCAAGGCCTTTGATCGGGTGTCTTTAGAGTTTGTTTTTAGTGCTATGGAGAGGCTTGGGTTTCCGGTGGTGTTTGTGGGGTGGATCCGTTTGTTGTATGTCCGGAGTCGCAGTCGCGTTTGTGTGAATGGGTTTTTTAGCTCATTTTTTCCTATTTGCCGTTCCGTTCGTCAGGGGTGTCCCATGTCCATGCTTTTGTATGTGATTTTTCAGGAACCTCTTTTTCGGGCGGTGAAAGCGTGTTCCTTGATCGTGCCTCCTTGTCTGCCGTCCGGTCTCCGGCTACCCGTTTGCGGGTATGCTGACGACACCATTCTATTTGTAGCTTCGGAGGGTTCTGTTGCAGCTGTCCAGGACGTTCTCCTGCGGTTTGAGTCCGCTACGGGGGCCGTTCTTAATCGGGCGAAGTCGGGGTTGATGGGGATCGGTGAGTGGGCCTCCCGCCTGGTGTGGGATAGGTCGTGGTTTCCGGTGGTCTCCTCGATTCGGGTTCTTGGGATTACTTGGTTTGCCTCCTATGACCGCTCCTTGGAGTGGAATTGGGGTGCTGTCTCTCGGTCGGTTGGTGTTGCAGTTGGCCTTTTGTCGCGTCGGCCCTTGACGATTTATCAGAGGGGACTGCTTGTTGCGTGTAAGGTCTTGTCGCGTGTCTGGTTTGTGGCTCGATGTTTCCCGTTGGATCGTCGGAAGGCCTTGGGTTTGGAGAGTGTGGTGTATAGATATGTATGGTGTGGGCGTTATCAACCGGTGCGCCGTTCGACGTTGGTGTTAGGGGTGAGAGAGGGGGGTGTTGGCATTCCTGACGTTTTCACGAAGGCCAAGGCCCTCTTCTGGGTCTCGTTGCGTCGGGGGCTGGCTCTCGGTGGGGGGTTGAATACGCTGGGTGTGTTTTTCTGCTCGCTTCGCTTCAGTTTTTTGGTTGATTTGGGGGTTTGTCAGGAGGTGGCCTTGGTTACCCCCCCTGTTTATTCTTGGGCCGTGGGGATTCTTCGGGAGCTCTGCCGCCATCCTGGGTTTCTGTCTTTCTCGTGCAAGGCTGTGTATGGGGTGTTGTTGCCCCGGGTGCGGCCTCGAGTGGAGGGCTTGTTCCCGTGTTGGGATTGGGGTGGTATCTGGTCGTGTTTGGGGGCACGGTTCTTGGCGCCTCAGCAGCGTGAATTGCTGTTTCGGGTTCTGCATTTGTCGCTGGCGACAAATGAGCGGTTGTGTATGCTTGGCTTGCGGGATTCTGGGGCGTGTGTTCACTGTGGTTTATGTGAATCGCAGGTGCATGTATTTTATTTTTGTGTCCGGTTACAGGGGTTGGTGGACTGGTTTCGGGATGTCCTGGAGGTGTTTTGTGGTCCGGGTTGTCGGGGTGATGTTTTGCGGTTTTTGTTTTTGTATTTTCCGGCTTATCCGCAGCGGGTGCGTAATACATTGTGTGTTTTGGTTGCTGATTATGTGTTTTGTGTGTGGGTTGGGAGGCGGGAGGGTTTTGGGATTGCCCGAATTTTAGGATTTTTACGGGGGCGCATGCGGTTTACCTGGTGGTGGTTGCAGCGCGCTTTTCCGGAGGAGTTTGGTCGGTGGTTCACAGATGCCTATGTTCGTGGGGTTGCCTTTGGGTCGGCGGGTGCCTTGGTGGCAAGGTGATGTTCTCGTCTTGGGTGGGGTTGGGGTGTTGATGGGGGGGGTTTAGAGGGGTTGGGGGGTTTCGGGGTTTGCTTTGCTATGCGCTCCCTTTCCGCTTCTTGGGGTGTCCTTGGCGGGGGTTGCGTGTGTTTGTGTGTCTCCCCCCTTGAGATGCTGCTGCTCCTGTGTGTGTGTGGTGTGTTTTCCGTACCTCCGGGTGCCGGTTGTGTCCGTATGCGTGTGGGTGTGTGATTTTGAGGGGGGTTTTGGCTCCTGCGTGGGCCTGGGTTTTCTGCTGTACTGTTTTCTACTGTTCCTTTTGTGGCCGTGTTTCGCTTTGGCCTGTAACCCTTTATTTTGCGTGCTTGGGTGCAGTGTGGTGTGCCGTGGTGGTGTGGGTGGTATGAGTGTGTTTGTCTTGTTGTTTAGAGTGTGTTTAGTGTGTGGGTACATAATTTCTTCTTATTTAGTGTATATCATTTTCCTGGGCAGCGCGTGTATGATCCTATGCTCCTTTGTTCTTCTGTGTGTGTGGTAGGCGTGGTTTTGTGCACGTGATTCTATATCCACGTCTGTGTATGTTTATGTTATTGGTTCCAGGTGTGTTTCAATGTTATTTATGTACTTTATTGTTAATTTATTTTTCATGTAATTTTCTTGGCCATGTTCTTAAAAAAAAAAAAAAAAAAAAAAAGTGGTGCCCACTGGTGACGCAAGCTTGCAATCAATATTGTCACGGCTTCACGGTGACCAATACTATAATCACAAAAACTTGACTGGCGCTCGCTGCCCACAACGAGATACCAAGTAACAAGGCGGTTAATCCAAGAATAATAACCCCTTAAAAAAAATCTTACGTTAACACTTGTCTCTCAGGACAAACAAAACAAAAGTTACTCTAATTGAATTTAAACAATTACGTTAACACACACGTGTCTCAACGACACTTAAATGGCATCAATAACTCGTAAATCAATTAATTACTTCAACTTGAAAGTCAAGCATTCGGTGAGTAATTCCCAATTAATTACTGAATACAACAGCCTATTAATTCAGACGAGTATCGACAAAGCCTACCGTCTCTCAACTGACGGTTCACTTCCGGTCTTACGACAAGATTACCTTAACGAGGGTAGACTACTGTACCACACACAATGTTCCAATACTCCGTGTAAACAACAACATCAACACCTGGTGAATTCACTAAGTGGCGATTGCTAATTATCTTTAATGAGCTACGAGTGCTTAATCACTCTGTCCGCAGACAGAGCTGATCAGTCATCTGATCAGAATTACAACAGCTTAATTACAGCGCAATTGACTCCGATCACAGCAGACCGTCAACCCCTTACGTTAATCCCTCAATTAACGAAACTCGTTAAATCGTTAACACTACGTTAGTCTTCACTTGACAATTCCTCCACTGCGTGAACTTCACTGTGGCTGCTGCCTTTACACGTCCCTACGTTAATCACAACAATGTTCAACGAACAAGTGACCTCGTTAAGTAAATCGTAACCCCCGGTGACGTTAACTGACTTTAATTCTCACGGAATCCTTCACAGTACACAACGCCTTCCACCAAGGTCAAACTTGTCTACGGTTTACACACGGTACAACACAGTACATTACAGTACAACACAGTACATCCTTGCCGCTCACGGCAAAACTTGTAAATTTACTTCCCCCAGTAAATGATCCACCAATAATTCACACTTTACCACAACACAACAGTAAAATATATAACCAAGGGAATTCTCCCTGTTACCACTTTTCACTGCTGAAAAAGGGAATCAAATTACAGGAATACATACACGACACATAAAAAAAATAATAGAAGTAAATAACTCACTTTACCCTGCCTCTGAATGTGTCACTAGGTGTCTTCACACACGTCAAAAAATCACAGTTGGGCCCAATCCTCAACTTGATGACAAACAGGGTAGACTCACACGTCTCCAATTCCCATTCACCTCCCCAGGTGGTCCCAGGGACAGAGGACAACGGAACACTGGGGGCGAACCAAGCTTCAGAGTTTTATTACCCAAACAGAAAGAGTGTACTTACATCAATGATGTGGGGCCCCTCTTTCACTCACACATACACGTCAATCACACTCCCACTGCTGCTGCTGGATGATGACGTAGGCGTCCTCACTTCCTACACGTGGTCAGGTGGAGCACAGGGTCCTAGACCACGGGGTTTAGCTCTACCTTTTCTGGCACGTCTCACAGCAGTATCTTCAAGCACAGATACGATCGACGGCGGATGTCGCTTTTGTAGCCCGATAATTAACGCCACACTCTCAGTCCAGTTCCTCTAAGATGGTGTCCCACAATTACGCGGCTAGATGACAAGTTCACACGGCTCGATACAGGCCCCTCTCCGCTTACCGGATTCTTACGCACGGCACACGGAAAGATAGCAAGATGTTGGCGTGACTTTAGCAACATTGCAGGCGGATATTTCCCGATGCTTGGCCTAGCATGGGAAATACGTCGTCAGGGTGCAACGTCCAAGGTAAAAATGTCGTTCCCGCCAATACCATGCCTGGAGGTACCCATGCGGTACCCCTCAGCGTCTTGGCCAATCACGGTTCAGCATTTCTGAGGCCCCAGGCCCTCAGCCACTCCCGCACCTGCCCCCTGACGCTACCCCCACTCACACGAGGTGGACACGTGATAGGGGGGGGTGGTCTACGGCCGTTAACCCCCCATACCTCCCTCTCTACACTTGAGTTGTACAAAAATTTCCCTGAAATCAACTCCCTTCTGTAATTTCCTTCACAGACCTGATACAGCGATCAGAATGACATCAATGGCTAGCAAATGTCATGGGCTGTCCAACGACACCCAACACGACTGTGGAAAAGTTATATTCAGAAATTTGAATCACGGTGCACATCACCGGTGCACTATGCAATTTCGTACTTAATTCAGTGCACGAGAGAGCAGGGAAAATATGTCCCCTGACATCAACCTCCCACTAAGGGTTTATTTCACTGGAAGCGAAATACACCCCACCATTTTACCAGCTCGATGGTGCACTGTGCACGAGCTGTCACCCACATCTTGACAGCTCACTTCCGGCTGGGTAGTAGTGGGTGGAGACTCCGTTTTCTATGCGTCGTCGCCCTGAGAGACTTGGGGTGACTCCTCCGATTCGTCCTGGGTAGTGTTACCTGACTTAGGCGCAGAGTGCTCGGCTCCAGGGCCAGGCTCTAGCCGGCTCGACGCCTCGAAGCTAGGCTGAACCCCAAGCTCTGCAGCTCCGGCTTCAGTCTGTGTCATACCGGACACACTAGCAACACCCTGGGATGGACTACCCGGAGAGACACTATCTTCACTCTCCTCCGACCTTGATGACGCATCATCACGTTCCTCATAACGTTTTAACATGTTAACATGGTACTTCTTATTGACCCCCCTTACGCATATGACATACGTCAATGAGTGACTGCACTCAGTGATGGTGAAGGGTCCCTTCCATTGCAGCAGGAGCTTGTTCCTGCTTGTAGGGAGGAGTAGGAGTACTTTATCTCCCACCTTAAACTTCCTCTCCCTGGCCTTCTGGTCGTACCTGCTCTTCTGGTACTCCTTAGCCTTGGCGAGTTCCTCCCTGGCCAACTTACACGTCTCTTCTAGACGGTTCCTCAAATCTATGACGTACTCATACGTCGTCTTGGTTTCTGGGGTACAGTCTTCCTCCTCCCATAGATTCTTCAACACATGCAGCGGTCCCTTTACCGTGCGACCATACAGGAGCTCGAACGGTGAGAACCGGGTACTTGCCTGGGGTACTTCCCTGTAGGCAAACAGTACCGGGTTCATGTACCTTGGCCACTCCTTGGGTTGCTCTATGCACATCTTCCTGAGCATTCTCTTTAGGGTACCATTAAACCGTTCCACCAACCCATTTCCCATAGCATGATAAGGTGTGGTGAATGATGGCTGCAACATGAGTAGCCTAGCTACTTCCGCCATCATCTCACTGGTGAACTGTGCCCCCCTGTCGCTGTGTATCTTCTCCGGTATACCTAAGCGACTGAAGAATCCAACCAATGCTTCCGCCACTGTGACGGTCTCGATATTCTTCAAAGGTGCCGCCTCTGGATACCGAGTAGCATGATCTACCATGGTCAGGATATATCTGCTGCCGTCTGATGCCCTCGGCTCAATCGGGCCAATTATATCTACACTGACCATCTTAAATGGTTGATCAATGATGGGGAAAGGCTTCAGCTTCCCTGGCTGCACCTTACCTCTGTCAGCGGTGCGTTGACAGACGTCACATGACCGAGTGTACCGCTGTATGTCCCCAGTCATCCCTGGCCACTGACTGAATTCGTTCACTGGTCTTAGCATGTCCCATGTGGCCCCCCATTACTCCCTCATGACCGAGAGTAAACACAGCTAGGCGATGCTCTTTGGGGACCAGTAATTGTTCCCAAGTGTCCTGGGGTGTTTCCACCCTGCGCACTAGCTTACCCTTAACCTCCAAGTATTCATACTTGCGCTTATTCATGGTGAAGACCCTACCCTCTGCGGCATGTTCTCTCATCATCCTGAGTGTGGGGTCTTTCCTTTGGGCTTCCTGGAATTCTTTAGCGCTTACTCCTTTCAAAGAATGTAGTTTCAGCGGCTTGACTACTTTGGTGGGTTGCGCACTCATTGCGCGTGTGGTCACCGCGGCTACTAAAGCCTTGTTCCCCCTGGGAGCAGCAGTGACACCCACAGTCACCAGGGGTCTTCCCCCTCTCCTCTTATCTTCCTCCGAGGCGGTGACCCTTGCCCACCCCCGGGGTTGGCGGGACCTGGCTGGATCAGCTGATCGAGCCCCCACCCACCTCCTTGAGTTTCTTCCCGTTTTCTGTTGGCAGAAAGGAGCAGGCTTTCCCCGTTTTCCTTGCGCCTGCTGCCTCTGTTCCTTAGCTGGGGAGGCGGCCATGGCTTGGCTACCAGCTGACTGGCGCGTGACGTCACCTCCAGCTGGTGTGAGTCCCGTTCTCTGTGAGTCACTTCCACAGGACCGACTCTTACTATTTGACACTCCAGGGGCGTTTCCCAACAACAACCCGTATACAGCGTCCTTGCATTTCACCGCTCGTATTTTACCTTTTGCATATGGTGTGTCAACAGTCAGGGATACCTCGATCATATCTATCTGTGTACCATCAGGGTATCTTACATGAATGGTTCTGCCTGTCTCGTTCCCAGGCTCGACAAGGCTCTCTCGGACCATATGAGTAGTAGCTCCCCTGTCTCGAAAGACCTTGGTCCATTTACCATTGACTAAACCTTTTGCAGTCTCCAGGGTGTGCTCCAGAGGATCACCTCCCTCGTGGGCACCCAGACCAGCAATTTGTGCGTATGTTCCCCCCTTTAATGCACGCTTGCTCTTCTTACACTGTGCTACCTTGTGACCTGGCTGGCGGCAAGTAAAACAGCGGGGTCCACTGACCTTGTGTGGCTTATGGCTTACTCTAGACTTACTCTCTTTAGGCCTAGCCCCGCTCCCTGAGGCTTGGTCATGACGCCGGTTCTCAGATGAACCTCCCTGTCTAGGTCTGTGTGCCTCAGCCCACCTGTCGGCACATTCTGCCATAGCCTCATTAGAGACTATCTCATTCTCCTTGAGTTTAGCACGGAGCGCAGGTTCCACTGCCTCCAAGAACTGTTCCCTAGTCATCAGTTCAAACAACGTATTGTCTTCCGGAACGACGGCGTTGTTCAACTCAAGATAGCGCTTGAGGCTCGACTGCAGCCTCTGCAACATTGCCCGGTACGTTTCCCCTTGACGTACTCTAATCTGACGGAATGCCCTCATCATTCCATCGGCCGAAATGCCATAGCCTTTCATTAAGGCTCGCTTCAGGGCATCATAATCGTTGCACATGGGAGTTCCCAAACCCTGGTATATACTTAATGCCCTTCCCTTCAACAATGAAGCTAGCGCTTGGGCCCAAGTTGACCTACTCCACTTCCCTTCCGTTGCTCTGCGTTCGAAGCGGTCAATGTATGCATCCATTGAATCCACTTGCTCATCGAAAGCTATAAGATTAGGCATTTTTATCTTAACAACTGGCCCCTCTGGGCCGGGCTCTGTGGGTTGGGTTTGGCTTCCCTTCCCAGCTGTGGCTTGCACCCTTGCAATCTCCAACTGGTTCTCTCTCTCCTGATGGGTATTCCACATTTCCATCACAAACTTAGACATCCCATCTGCTGAGACACCCATTAACCTAGCTTGTTCTCGCAGCATGTCTACAGTGAATCCCGCCTGGAGTTGTACAGTCCCCATTCTGGCCGGCGATTCCTGCATCAACCTACCTGCTGATGCAACATTACCTTCCACGAAGGTTTCTATTGGAATTCTTTGGTGGGGGCGCGACCTCCCACTAAGATCCTGAGGCGTACTACTTCTATCACCTCCTACCACGTCCACTACACGAAAGTCGGCTAGGAGATTTTCCTCATCCCCTAAATCACTTGCCGGCGTTTCGTTCGCCGAAGCATAACTAGCGTTAAGCCTTTCAGGTGACGCTTCTCTCTCTGACGTGTCCCCAGTGTCACGGAGTGCTGGCAACTCCTGACCGAGCCATGCCTGGCATATCTCCTCCACCCGGGCCCTGTGTCCCATCACGTACTGACGGCATTCCCTCTCCGTCTTACTAACCGCATCATCTGGCATCCTGCCATGGACAGACACATACAGATACACGTACTCTTTCCTGTAATCCACAGACTTACTGACAGTGTGTGTTGGTGTGTGTACCTACTTGTGACAACTGCGACAACACACCCCCAACAATACTGTTCCACAATGTTCTGCAATTTGAGACTTTTTACTTTAATGATCAAAAGTCCGTGCATGGGCTCGAACCCAAGTGACACAGCCCCACGTTGGGCGCCAGAACTGTGAGATTTATTTTCTTGACAGGTTATCAAAGAATTGAGTCCTATGGATGTTACGTTAATCGCAACTACCTCACAAGAGAGGCAGACCTTAAACAGCAAGAGCTGCCAGTGGCAGATATTTAATCTTAAAGCCTAAGATCATAGGACTGCGGGAGCAAACCGCCAGGCGAAACCACACGGGTAACACCTGTCACTTAGGTCACTGGCTCCTCCTAGTTTGACAACTAATAAAGGGTAGCCGACGGATTCTCACCTCTTATTTATAGAAGTGTGGTGCTGTGCAATGGACTCGAGCTTTAGATACAGACTTAATATGAACATAAGCAGGCAAAGCGTTGCAGAACATGAAATGTGGGGCAGCAATATTGGAAGGTTTGACGTAAACGACCGTTTCTATAACAACAATTTATTCACAAAACAAGAACTAAAACTACTTCACAGTGAATTTACGTTACTTTACTGTCACTCCAGTGGCACATTATAGAACAGCTAATCAACAGCCTGATGGACCCACGGTCTCCTTATCCCGTCGTCACTGACTGAACAATGACACTAACTGAACAAAGTGGTGCCCACTGGTGACGCAAGCTTGCAATCAATATTGTCACGGCTTCACGGTGACCAATACTATAATCACAAAAACTTGACTGGCGCTCGCTGCCCACAACGAGGTACCAAGTAACAAGGCGGTTAATCCAAGAATAATAACCCCTTAAAAAAAAACTTACGTTAACACTTGTCTCTTAGGACAAACAAAACAAAAGTTACTCTAATTAAATTTAAACAATTACGTAAACACACACGTGTCTCAACGACACTTAAATGGCATCAATAACTCGTAAATCAATTAATTACATCAACTTGAAAGTCAAGCATTCGGCGAGGAATTCCCAATTAATTACTGAATACAACAGCCTATTAATTCAGACGAGTATCGACAAAGCCTACTGTCTCTCAACTGACAGTTCACTTCCGGTCTTACGACAAGATTACCTTAACAAGGGTAGACTACTGTACCACACACAATGTTCCAATACTCCGTGTAAACAACAACATCAACACCTGGTGAATTCACTAAGTGGCGATTACTAATTATCTTTAATGAGCGACGAGTGCTTAATCACTCTGTCCGCAGACAGAGCTGATCAGTCCAACGAATTACAACAGCTTAATTACAGCGCAATTGACTCCGATCATAGCAGACCGTCAACCCCCTTACGTTAATCCCTCAATTAACGACAGCTCGTTAAATCGTTAACACTACGTTAGTCTTCACTTGACAATTCCTCCACTGCGTGAACTTCACTGTGGCTGTTGCCTTTACACGTCCCTACGTTAATCACAACAATGTTCAATGAACAAGTGACCTCGTTAAGTAAATCGTGACCCCCGGTGACATTAACTGACTTTAATTCTCACGGAATCCTTCACAGTACACAACGCCTTCCACCAAGGTCAAACTTGTCTACGGTTTACACACGGTACAACACAGTACATCACAGTACATCCTTGCCACTCACGGCAAAACTTGTAAATGACTTCCCCCAGTAAATGATCCACCAATAATTCACACTTTACCACAACACAACAGTAAAATATATAACCAAGGGAAATCTCCCTGTTACCACTTTTCACTGCTGAAAAAGGGAATCAAATTACAGGAATACATACACGACACATAAGATGTTGTTGTGACTTTAGCAACGTTGCAGGCGGATATTTCCCGATGCTTGTCCTAGCATGGGAAATACGTCGTCAGGGTGCAACGTCCAAGGTAAGAATGTCGTTCCCGCCAATACCATGCCTGGAGGTACCCATGCGGTACCCCTCAGCGTCTTGGCCAATCACGGTTCAGCATTTCTGAGGCCACAGGCCCTCAGCCACTCCCGCACCTGCCCCCTGACGCTACCCCCACTCACACGAGGTGGACACGTGATAGGGGGGGGGGTCGTCTACGGCCGTAAACCCCCCATACCTCCCTCTCTACACTTGAGTTGTACAAAAATTTCCCTGAAATTAACTCCCTCCTGTAATTTCCTTCACAGACCTGATACAGCGATCAGAATAACATCAATGGCTAGCAAATGTCATGGGCTGTCCAACGACACCCAACACGACTGTGGAAAAGTTATATTCAGAAAGTTGAATCACGGTGCACATCACCGGTGCACTATGCAATTTCGTACTTAATTCAGTGCACGAGAGAGCAGGGAAAATATGTCCCCTGACACTCAGTTTTCTGTCAAACAGGACTCAGCGAGTAACTGTCAACCATATAAAATCTAGTCCAAGTACAGTGAAAAGCTCTGTACCTCAGGGTACAGTCCTTGCACCGCTGCTTTTCCTTATTCTCATATCAGATATAGACAAAAATACAAGTCACAGCTTCGTATCATCCTTTGCAGATGACACAAAAATCAGTATGAAAATTACCTCGGCTGAGGACATTGAAAAACTTCAAGCTGATATTAATAAAGTTTTCGACTGGGCATCAGAAAATAACATGATGTTTAACAGTGATAAATTCCAGGTACTCAGGTACGGAAAAAATGAGGACCTTAAACATAATACAGAGTACAAAACACAATCAAATGTACCCATAGTAGGAAAACAGCATGTAAAGGATTTGGGAATATTAATGTCTGACGACCTAACGTTTAAGGAGCATAACCAAGCAAATATTGCGACAGCCAGAAAAATGATAGGATGGATTACGAGAACTTTCAAATCCAGGGATCCCATCACAATGGTTGTACTCTTCAAGTCACTTGTGTTTCCCGTCTTGAGTACTGCTCAGTACTCACTTCCCCCTTCAGAGCAGGAGAGATTGCTGAAATAGAGGGAATACAGAGAACATATACGGCACGCATAGACGCAATAAAGCACCTAAATTATTGGGATCGTCTCAAAGCCCTCCAAATGTACTCACTAGAAAGAAGACGAGAGAGATATCAAATAATATACACCTGGAAGATACTGGAGGGCCAAGTACCAAATCTACACAGTAAAATAACAACGTACTGGAGTAAACGATATGGAAGAAAATGTAGAATAGAACCAGTGAAGAGCAGAGGTGCCATAGGCACAATCAGAGAACACTGTATAAGCATCAGAGGTCCCCGGTTGTTCTACGTCCTCCCAGCAAGCATAAGAAATATTGCCGGAACAACCGTGGACGTTTTCAAGAGGAAACTAGATTTATTCCTCCAAGGAGTGCCAGACCAACCGGGCTGTGGTGGGTATGTGGGACTGCGGGCCGCTCCAAGCAACAACCTGGTGGACCAAACTCTCACAAGTCAAGCCTGGCCTCGGGCCGGGCTTGGGGAGTAGAAGAACTCCCAGAACCCCATCAACCAGGTATCAACCAGGACCGTGAGAAGAGGGTGTGGGTGATTATTGGAGGGTGGGAGACCCCCCTGGGAGGAGGGTGTGGAGGACCGTGGGAGGAGGGTGTGAGTAGTAGGGACGACCCCATCCAGACGATTTTTTTTTTTTTGGGGGGGGGGGGGAATAGTGTGAGTCACAGGGTTTCCGGGTCAAAAGTCGTCCATATGTCACAGGTAAAAATCGTGTTTGTGTCAGAGGGTTTCCATGTAAACTCTACGGACAATTTTTGTATTTTTTAAATCAGTCAATTTTGGAGTTAAAGACTGAAATTGTCAAAGGTCATTTTCAAATAAAGTATTCATAGAAGTTTGTTAAGAGTTCTTATGGGGTAAAATAATTTCAGAATTCTTACCGAGAATAAACAGATTTTTTTAGACTTTATTCTTTTAAGTAGAAATTCTTACCTACAAACAAATATGTCTATATAACTAAAACTGTAGCATTACCCAGCTACATAAGACATCATTAATTACTCGGCCTGCCCTTCCCACATCCCCCCCCCCCGCATCGCCTGTTCCGACCTTACACCCCCCCTCCCTCTTCCCTGCCAACCCCAGCATCACCTGCTCCGACCTCACACCCCAAGTCCAACCCGTTCTCGCAAATTCGTAAAGTCAATATTGACTTATTAACTACGTGCATAGGTGATATACTAAACATAATAGATACCCTTAAAAAGATTCATAGAAAACACCAACCTTACCTAACCTTGTTAGTATCTTAAGATAAGCATCTTATTGCTTCGTAATTACAATTATTACCTAACCTATAATAGGTATAGGTTAAGTAATAATTGTAATTACGAAGCAATAAGATGCTTATCTTAAGATACTAACAAGGTTAGGTAAGGTCGGTGTTTTCTATGAATCTTGTTAAGGGTATCTATTATGTTAAGTATGTCACCTATGCACATATTTAATAAGTCAATATTGACTTAATAAATTTGCGAGAACGGGTTGCCAAGTCACCGCCGTAATCTTATCCCAGTGTCGCCGTAATATCTGTACCATCCCTCCCCCTCTATTCCTGTTACCTTACCCCTCTCCTTCTTCATTATCTTGATATTGTTTGTTCATAATTCCGTACAGTTCTTTTAGACATCGTAATGTTAATTCCTTTACATTAAACGAGACAATTTTACACAAATCAACCGAGGCATCTCAATTTAACCTTTAATACTTAAGTTGCCCCGAAGCTATCTAAGCTGCCGCCAGCTACCTGCCCTGAGGTGTTCAACGCCTGATTATCTGCCTGCCATCTGTCAGTCATTGCCAGTGTTCACTACCATAATAATATATATATATATATATATATATATATATATATATATATATATATATATATATATATATATATATATATATATATTATTAAATATGACCGAAAAAGTAAGATTAATAATTCTAACACGAATTTTCTCTATCTTTCTTACGTTTCTTTTCACTGTTGATGGTAATTCAAAGATCAATTCTCCAAAATTCATTTTTATTTCTAGTCTGACGCAACACTTGAGCGCGTTTCGTAAAACTTATTACATTTTCCCTTTGGCCTCCACCTTCTCATCAGAAGTCGATCCTTGAAAAAGAAACCCGTCCCTTCCTCCAATGCACCAACATTATCAGGTGCCTCAGAAATACACTCAATTAAACTAGGATCAGTAGTCTGTATAACACTAAGGGCAATGACTCAGACTCAGTAGCGAGCGGGCAAGAACCTAGTAGCTTGATCTCTTTTCCTGATTGATCAGAATAAAATGGAGCCATAGCTACTTCGGCTTCACACCACCTTCCTTACTCTTCACCATCTTACCTTCCCTTCACCACCTTCTCCAGTCTTCACCACCTTCACCACCTTGCCTACCTTTCACTAACTTCTCTACCTTTCACCCCCTTCACTACTCTTTACCACATTGCCTACCCTTCATCAGCTTCCCTACCCTTCACCACTAATCAACCCATCACTACATTCCCTACCCTTCACCACCTTCCCTACCCTTCACCACCTTCCCTACCCTTCACCACATTCCCTACCCTTCACCCCCTTCACCACCTTCCCTACCCTTCACCACATTCCCTACCCTACACCACCTTCCCTACCCTTCACCACATTCCCTACCCTTCACCCCCTTCACCACCTTCCCTACCCTTCACCACATTCCCTACCCTTCACCACATTCCCTACCCTTTGCCATATTCCCTTTTCTTCACCAACATCCCTATCCTTCACCACTTTTCCTACCCTTCACAACCTTCCCTACCCTTCACAAACTTCCCTGCCTTTCACAACCTTCCTTAACCACGTTCCCTACCCTTCATAACCTACCTTTCCCTTAACTTCCTTCCCTACCCTTCACCATCTTTCCAACCCTTCACCACCTTCCCTACCTTTTACCACTTACCCTGCCCTTCACCACCTTCCCTACCCTTCACAACATTCTCTACCCTTCACCATCTTCCCAACCCTTCAACCCTTTCCCCTACCCTTAACAACCTTCTGTACCTTTCACCAGCTTCCCTACCCATCACTAACTTCACTACCTTTCACCATCTTACCTGCACGTCACCACCCTACCCGTCACCACCTTCCCTACCCTTCACCACGTGCCCTACCCTTCACCACCTAATATACCCCTCACCACTTACCTTGCTCTTCACAATCTTCCCTACCTTTCACTAACTTTCCTACAATTCACCCCCTTCCCCACCCCTCACCACCTAATAAACTCTTCACCACCATCTCTATCCTTCATTACCTTCTCTACCTTTCATCACATTCCCTACACTTCACCACGTTCCCAACCCATCACCATCTTCCCTACCCTTCACCACCTAATCAACCCTTCACCACCTTACTTACTCCTCACCATCTTACCTTCCCTTCACTACCTTCTCTAGTCTTCATCATCTTCCCTAACCTTCACCATCTTGCCTACTCTTCACCACGTTCCCAACCCTTCACCATCTTCCCTATCCTTCATCACCTTCCCAACTCTTCACCATATTCCCTACCCTCACAACCTTCCTTACACTTCACCACCTTTCCTACCCCTCACTAACTTCCCTACCCAATGCCATCTTCCCTTCCCTTCACCATCTTCCCTACCCTTCACCACCTTCTTTAAACTTCATTACCATCTCTACCCTTCACCATCTTCCCTACCCTTCACCACCTTCCATTCCCTTCATATCATTCACTACCCTTCATCACCTTCCCTTCCCTTCATCAACTTCCCTTCCCTTCACCATCTTCCCTACCGTTCACCACCTTCCCTACCCTTCACTAACTTCCCTACCTTTCAAAATCTTCCTTACCAATTACCACCCTACCCGTCACCACCTTCTCTGTCCTCTACCACCTTCCCTACCCATCACCACCTAATCAGCTGTTCAGCATTTTTCCTACCCTTCACCACCTCTACCCTTCACAATCTTCTCTTCCCTTCACCACATACCTCACACTTCACCACCTTCTCTACCCTTCAACACCTTCCCTTCCCTTCACCACCTAATCAACCCTTCACCATCTTCCTTACTCTTCACCATCTTCCCTAACCATCACTATATTACCTACCCTTCACCACCTTACATACCATTTACCACCTAATCAACCCTTCAATACCTTTCCTACCTTTCACCACCTGCCCTACACTTCACCACCTTCTCTATCCTTCACTACCTTCCCTACCCTTCACCACCTTCCTTATTCTTCACCATCTTCCCTACCCTTCACAACCTTCCCTACTCTTCACTGCTTTCCCTTCCATTCAACTCCTTCCCTACCCTTCAACATCTTCCCTAACCTTCACAACTTTACCTACCCTTCACAACCTTCCGTACTCCTCACTACCTTCCCTTCCCTTCAACTCCTTCCCTACCCTTCACATTCTCCCCTACCCTTTATCATCTTCCCTACCCTTACTACATTCCCTACAGTCACTACCATCTCTTCCCTTTGCAACCATCCCTACCCTCCACCACCTTCCAAACTTTCCCTATCTTTCAGAATCTGCCCTACCCATCACTACCTTCCCAACCCATGACCTATCCTAACCTTCACAACCTTCCCATCTCTACACGACCTTCCTTCTCTGCCCTTCAAAACTTTCCCTCCCATTCTCCACTTTCCCTACCCTTCACATGCTTTCCCACCAATCACCACCTATAATTCCCTTCACAATACCTACCCTTCATCTTCTTAACCCTTCGCCACCTTCCCTACACTTCACCACCTTGTCTACCCTCAACACCTTTCCAACCCATCCCTTTTTTATGAACCCTTCACCACCTTCCCTGCCCTTTACCATAGGCCCAATTGGGTCGACTTCGTCCAGTCTATGTCTGTCTCTTTCCCCATACCCAGGCGACTGCCCTTCAACCGTGAATAGATAAAGAGATACAGACATCCTTATGAATAAAGATATTTCACTCTGCAGTAATAGGAATCTTCCTTGACTTTGTAGGTGATGAACATGTCCAAGTTTCACAAAGCACTTGTGCCGTGCATCAACACGTCCAACCCAACTATGAAACACTGCCAACCTCGCTATATTTTATCCATCTGTGATATTGACTTTATTTGAATTTGTTCACTCTTCACGGTATTTATAATTGTTTCTATATTTTGGTGTATTATAATTTATTTATTCAAAAGTTTCTGATTCAAAATGAAATAGAAAATGAATAAGATCGTTAATTTATTGATGTTGATGACTGGGTTGGTGATGGTAGGGATGGTGCAAGTGTGGATGACAAGCCAGGAAGCGGAGAGACATACCCACCTGCATCTCCTTCGGCTACAGGTTATTGAGTGGCACAAGAACTAATATAGCCTCCTTCACCTGCTGAGGCAGCTGGCCGTCTTCCTCCACCTCCTCCCGCCTGCGATTGGCTGTGATGAATCGCTGCTCGACGGTGACGTGGAGCTGGAGCCTTTCTGGGATAGTGTGCCCTTCGTGGGCACATTCCTGCGGCACCAGCAGACTCTCCGGCTGGTGAGGGGTCTGAAGGACTTCCTGGTGCAGGTCGGAGAGGTGCCTGCAGCGCAGCCTATTGCAATCTGGAGTCGTTGGGAAATTCTGCCAATTTCTTTGGGTATCTTAATATTTTTGTTTATTAATGCCTGGCCGCGACATGTGCCCCGTCCTCGGGACCGTGACTGCATCGGTGTACAGCACAAATTGGCTCTCACCGCTCCTACAACCCTCTGAGCCACGACATGATGCCACAACCCTGGGAACAACCCTCTGAGCCACGACATGATGCCACAACCCTGGGAACAACCCTCTGAGCCACGACATGATGCCACAACCCTGGGAACAACCCTCTGAGCCACGACATGATGCCACAACCCTGTCAACAACCCGCCGAGCCACGATCTTAGGAGAGAGAACCATCAGGAGAAAGTGCCAAGTACTTAGGACAATATAGCATTGAAAGGAATCAGGATAAGAATTTGGGATGGGACTGACGGATGGAATGGTGTTGTAACACGGGTTTGGTTTCCCTCTCTACTTCTCTACCTTCTACTCCCTCTACCCGTATTCTTACTTTTATTTCTAAACCAAGGGACTCCAAAACTTTTAACAAAGCCAACTCCACGCCACGTGGTCCTAAGACGATTGACCGACTTAGGATTCTACACCCAGTATGACGTGACCTAAGCTCTGAACAAAACCCTAGAGTCACCTCTGCTGCCACCACCAGACCAGTAATACAAGAGCAATGATCGAGGTCTGGATCGATCACGCTAATTAATCAACCTAGGGGCTTGATCCCCACTATAAACGATGACCTTGAGTGTGGAATAAATTACACGGTAATGATAATTCCGATTCGATGTTAGAATCGGCGCCCAATGCAACTCTGCCTCGTGTGGACCACGTGACCAGGACAAGTATACACATAAAACACATGGAAACAATAAAATGCAAATTAATAACAAATTTAATTTATTAAAAGAAAACTAAAACAAAATCTAAATATGTTCACTCCCTATCACTTTAACACTCCCTACTTGACCTGAGTGGCAAATGAGAAGACTATTTCTATACATAACCATAGCAACTATACCTCTATGTTTTCCAGCTAGGATGTTGGGCTGGTCTTGGGGAGAGGTAAGATGTTTGACCTCTCCCAGCTGCTCGGCAGATCACACTGATTTTTCCCTTGTCTCGTCTCCCCCAGACAGAACATTGTATCCTTGCGCCTAGTCAAAGTTCTACCCAGTTACTAGCAAGGTTTAAGTTATAACAATTAAACTCGGTTGTACTTAATTGATCCAGACTGGTTGAATTATTTTACTGAAATAAATTACACAAGCCTCTAACGGCAGAGCTGTTCCCGATCACAAAAATGGTTATTAAAACTTTGAGAAATATTAGACATGTCAACCCTGCTGACCTATGACCGCCGGTCACTCCGCCTTAAAAGATAGATCTGATTCGTGACGTCACTGATGGTGACTTAAACTCAATAATTAGAATACTCTTGATATTGTATCCAGTACTATTATACAATACAATTTTAATGCAAAATGAATAAAGGCTAATTTTCTCTAAATTACTGAATACTATAGGATGATTCATTATACGCAGCTATGAACAAAGCGTTGGTTATTTCCACCGCGAATTCCCCTGGGGGTCAGGTCACCATGTGGCTCAGCTTCCCATTCTCTTTTGTCGATAAACCACTCTGGATAATTCTTACAACAGCCTAGTTTGTTACAGTGTCCAACCTCTTGGGGGGTCGGGGATTGAACGCCGACCTGCATGAAAGGAGACCGTCGCTCTACCGTCCATCTTAAGTGGTTGGGCATGCAGCGAGGAAGAAGCACGAGTGATTGACAATGAGTGGAGCAGCGGTGACGGCTGCCTCGGTGCTGTGTCATGATGAAAAGTGATGTTGTCGATGGTTTCATTTGGCCAAAGTGGACTGTGTGTGTGTGTGTGTGTGTGTGTGTACTCATCTTGTTGTGGTTGCGGGGGATGAACTCTGGGTCTTTGGACCCGCCTCTCAACTGTCACTCAACTGGTGAACAGGTTCCTGGGCCTACAGGGCTCTATCAAATCTACATTTGAAACTGTGTATGGAGTCAGCGTCCACCACATCACTGCCAGCATATCACTCTTGGGTCATCAGCTTCGACCTGTGTCCCCTTGTTCGTGTTCCACCCGTGCTAAATAGTTTGTCTTTAACCACCCTATCAATTCCTCTGAGAATTTTGTTGGTGTTGATCACGTCTCCCCTTACTCTTCTGTCTTCTAGGGACGTGAGGTTTAACTTCCGTAGCCTTTCATCGTAGCTCATTCCTCTCAGTTCTGGGACTAATTTGGAGGCATATCTCTGAATCTTTTCTCTCTTTGTCTTGAGTTTAACTAGGTATGGACTCCAGGCTGAAGCTGCCTATTCCAAGATTCGTCTGACATGTGTGGTATAGAAGGTCCTGAACAAATTCATTGCACTTGTTTCTAAAAGCAGTTCTTATATTTGCTAACCAGCATATGCCGCTGATGATATCCTTTTGATGTGGGCTTCTGGGGGACAGGTTCGGTGTGATATCATCTCGACAACTGGTTTAGTGGAGACAAGCGGGCAAGGTACAGATTGTTCAGCCTCCTCACCTTCACTTTCCTTGTGGTTTAGGTTCGGCGGGGCTTCTACTACTGCCTCACTCTCATCATCCTGTCGAGTCATAAAAGAATCTTCAAGATCCACCTCCCACTCCTTTACTGAAGGGGTCCTGGTCTCGAGAACCTTAGTGAAGACAGGATTACTCTCACTTGTTTTTCTCACTGATCCAGTTACAACACAAGCAGGGTAAATAATGCCATCATCTGCTTCTGGTTGATCTAGTACATTATTGGGACTAATTAACATTATGGGGCACTTGGTCCCTCAACCTTTCGGTTGCCAAAATCATTACCAAGAATAACATCTACCCCTGGAATGGGCAATTGTTTACTTACACCAACATTACACCATCCTAAAGTAAAATTAGAATCAAGGTTAATTTGCATTAAAGACACCTGTTGCACACTACCTGCAATACCTTGGAGAAGCACAACTTCACCAAGATTTTGGGTGTCAACATCAGCAAGTACATTCTGGGCAATAAGAGACTGTGAAGCTCCAGTATCACGGAGTAATTGAACAGCCTTACTACTACCATCTTTACTCAATAATGTACCTGTAGAAATGTAGGGTTTAAATTCAGCCATCAAATGGGGATTGACTGTAGTACATGGATAATTATTAGTTTGCAATCCTCTACTCATAATAAGACCAGTTGGCCGTAATTCAGGATGCAAACTATAGCAAGAAGCAATCACATGTCCTCTTCTCTTCCAATGTGTACAATGCCTGACAGTGGACACCTGTGGAATCAACTGCAGGTTTAGAATTAGCATTACTAGGATTAGATGGTCCTGGCAATGGAGTAACAACTTTAGGTTTAATAAGAGAAGAGTTCATGGGAGTAACTGGAGCACTAGGATTGGATTGATACTGATAAGGAGTTCGGTGAACATTATAATTTACTCTACGGTTAAACTTAGGTGGTTGGGCCTTAGTCAACAACTCTTTCTCATCCGCGAGCTCAGACAGCTCATAAATGTCTGTTATATTTTTCTGTTCTGCCATAAAAGTAGACAATTTGTCTGGGAGACATGACATCACTTCTTCTGTTATAAAAAAAATTCTAAAGAGCATCATACTCGGTTATTGAAAGTGATTTTAGCCATCTGTTGCAGTAATTAACTTTTAGACGGGTGAAGTCTGCTATTGTCTGATCACTTACCCTCTTTAGGTTCCTAAACTTTTGTCTGTGTGCTTCTGGATTTAATTGGAAAGCATTTAAGATGTTTTTCTTAACAAAATCAGTCAAAATTATTCTCATCAGGTAAGGATGCAAAAACCTCCTGACTACGTCCTTTTAACTGACTTTGCATGATTGCGTCCCATTGATCCCTTGGCCAGTTCATACTGACTGCAATCTTAGAAAAATGTGAGAAAAAACCTCGGGATCCTCCTCATTGAACTTGGGTAACTATGTATTTATTCATCCTTATGGGATTATTATCACTACTATTAGAAACATTGCTCGTATTACCATGCCCAGCTGCCTAACACTGTGTTTCAAGTCTGTGGTTAGCCTCTGCCCTTTTCTATTGAATTTCTACCTGTTGCTTCTTTGAGGCTTCCAGCTGCAATTGCACTTCAATTCTACTATTTTATGCCTCAATCTCTAATCGTCTAGTGTCAAGCTACCTCTGTTGAGCTTCAAGTTCTAATATTAATATTTTCTGTTGCCTTGCAAATTCAATTTCTTTTTCATGAGCCTCAAGTTTAGCATACGTTACTTGTGCATCTAACTCAAGACGCCTTAAAGCAATTTGCTCACTAGCCTCCTCCTTTACTTTCTCCAGAAATTCTTCTCCTAACTCCTCATTTTCTACCAAATGTATCACTATGACTCAGAATTTGTGCTTTAGTCATGTTATTTTTTACTGTTAATTCTAACTTATTTGCCATATTTATTAAGGCAGACTTTTTTATATTTTTAATTCCCTCAAAGTTTGGATTTTCCAACAGCGACAACACTTGATCCTCCATGGTTAATTAACACTTGGCACTTGACTGACAAAAATAATTAACAGACTGGCACGGCACTACACTTCACTTTAAATTGTCACGACACTGAAAATTTGCATGGCCTCACTGCACAAACAAATTATTGGATGACTTACGTCCAAAATCGTGAAACGTAGGTTACTTGTTACACAGGCTGACTCTGGCATGGCATATTGCAAGTTTCTTAAACACACAGATTTCTAAGCACACTGGTATCTAGGAAGGCAAGGTTAGATTAGCAAAAGTTAAATATAAGTGGGAACAATATCTCCCCTGGCCAGACCCCCAAAATCACTGTCACAAACCGTTTCATTAATGCTCGTGACCTGTACAGCAAAAAAAAAATCTTGTAGTCTAGGGGCATTTACTTATACAGCAATCTAAGGTGGGTCACCAGTATAATCCCATGGTTTGTACAGGCAAGATTTAAAATTAATCACCCCCTTTAGGACTAAATATTCACTAAATTAAAATAAATATATATTATAAATATATTCAGTTAATTATCAATATTATATGTTAAGCAACAAATGGGTAATCACATGTAAATCAAAATAAAATTATGTCTCTACAGACTCACATATTACAACAGAACAGAATAGATATAATGTTACAGACTTTACTCCTAGATGTGATCCTTCCGGTGTCCAAACAGTTACTGAATAATGTTCTCACAGCAGGAGCCGATGTCGCTTCTGCACAACATTTTAAGTGACAGTTTTTACTTAATATAAATCTTACTTACATGGAGCCATATAATGGAAATTACTTAACTAAATTAAGGAATGATCAGATTTACATGTATAAACAGAAATAATGTAGTTACAAATATAATAGTCACATATTTATAAAATAAAAGAATGTGTTGTCAACTGCCAAGAAATAATATCCCACAAATATTGCCAACTAGGTGAAACAATAATAACGGTTTCCCACAGTCTTGCCAATAAGTGATCAGCACAAAATATAACTTTCACACGGGAAGCTGACACAAAAAATTATAATAACGGTTTCCCCCTGTGAACAAAGTTCGCGAACAAAGTTCTCACTCAATTGGAAATGCCATCACCGAATCGATCTGCTGCTGCTTCATTCGATGTAGAATTGCGTCGTGAACAAAGTTACAACATGGGTGATCTGATGTCGTGTGTGCAATCAAATATTCCTAATCTAACGGTTAAGCGAAAAGGCATTTACAATCAAATAATTCCAACTGTCAATAACGGGCTTGAGAAATTTTCTTAGATGCGCCAGGAAGAACTGGTAAAACCTTTCTAATTAGATTGATTCTAGCAGCATTTCGATCCCAAAATGGCATAGCCTTAGCTCTTGTGTCGTCCGGAATAGCTGCGACATTGCTACATGTAAAACCTTTCTAATTACATTGATTCTAGCAGCATTTCGATCCCAAAATGGCATAGCCTTAGCTCTTGCATCGTCCGGAATAGCTGCGACATTGCTACCAAGTGGAAGAACTGGTACCTCGGCTTTGAAATTGCCATTGAACATACAATTCATTGAAACTCCCACATGCAACATTTCCAAAGCATCAGGCACACGAACTTAAAAAATATTATTCAGTCTAACATTCAAAGCGAGGCAGTCACATATAAGTCCGTCGACACTGTTGAGGAAGCAGACGAAGCGGTTAATTATCCAAGGGAATTATCCAATTATGCACGGTGGATGTCTGTCTATTGTAGTTTATTTCAATATGCCAAGTTGTCCGTCGACTCGCTCTCCTCATTTGCGTCGTTCAAATGATTTTCTACTGGCATTCCGCGTGTAATACGTAGGCACTTCTGAATACAGCAGTCTATTTGCAAATGCGTCATTTTGACATAACATGAAGAAAGCAGTGACCGTTGTAGCCGGTGGATTCATAGCTATTTGTTGCATATTTGCAGCTGTGAAATAAAAGGATTTTCCATTTTCTTATTTTCAAAAGAAAACAAAAAAATACTAACGAAATATTTCAATTCAAACGTAGATCAATAGACACAACTCAATTTCACCGCCAATTGCACTGAAAAATAAGAACAGTTAAAAAAACGAAATGAAAAAAGAAACAAAATAAACTATACTCAGGAAATGAACACTATGGTAAACAACGCAGCTCAATTCCAAGGCAATGTCACACAAAATAATTAAATAAAAATAAAAATAAATCAAAGTCTATGAAAAATCAATTTATCAATGCAATCGGAAACATTGAAATGAAATCGTAATGTAATTTAAAAAGTGTGTGTTACTCTTACATACAACAAATGGCACTGTTTAAAAAAAAAACTGTTTTTACCTGTCACAGGTGTGACATCTAGATAGTAGGTATATAAAATATGCAAGTAATTGAATGGAACGTTGTGACCAAATTTCAAAGCAATCGGAGAAGAACTTTCAGAGTTTACAGCATGTGTTGCTCTTACGTCCTACAGATGGTGCTGATTTTCAAAAAAAGCATGTTTTCCTGTCACAGGTGAGGCATGTATCTAGTAGGTTTATAAAAACACTCGTCTATTCGAATGCAACGTTGTGTCAAAAAATTCAAAGCAATCGGTAAAGAGGTTTCGAAGATTTCTCTGACATGAATAATACATGAAAAACACATTTATTTAAAAAAACATTTTTTTTCCGTTACTGACATGACATCTATATAGTATGTATATAAAAACCTGTTCGGATGCGAATGGAATGTTGTGTGAAAATTTCAAAGCTATAGGTGAAGAACTTTCGGAGATTAGCGATTTTCAAACAAACGAACATTTCCATTTTCATTTATATAGATATTACCGTCCTGACAATGCAGGATATATTTGCAGGTATGCGTATTGTAGTAAATTGTAGTAAATAATAAACAAGCAATCCAGGCACTTAATGCCTATACAGAATCAACAGAAACAGTACCCACATTAAATTCTTTAATTGAAACTCCTAAACTGACACTGTCATTCGGTAATAAGGGTACTAATAATCAATGTAAAATTAACAGGTCAAACACTGATTTATCAGTGAGACCTAAGAGTACCATAAGTACTCCCAAGAGTCCGATAAGTGCACCCAAGAGCCCAATAATTACTACCAAGAGTACAACAGGTACTCTCAAGAAACAAAACTAATAAATACACGCAAACAGCAAAGCCTTCAAAACCTGTAGACAGTGTTTCACCTAAACCGGTGAACCTTAAGCATGCTGTAGGCTTGGGGTTTTGTTGAATTGAAATTGAAATGGGGTTTTGTTTGTTTTGCCATCAAACCCATTCTCTATACAATTTTATAAATTACCCTAAAAGTCAGACGACTCAAACAGTTACACAGATTTTTTTTCAGGGATATTCCTGCGCGGGGTCCTAAGCCTCTGGCTGGCCCACTAAGTGTTGCTTGTTTCTGTTTTACTTGGGCGGAGTATGAGTATTTATAACTCGTAAGGTCGCTTCAGTAAGATTTTGCCGAAGCTATCCAAGTTACACAGATGTTCCAGGTGTCTCAAACCACATAATACTAACAGCTGTGAGACCCCACTGAACACATGCAATAGGTGTAGAAGGGAACAGCATCATGCTGCACCGTGCAAATTTATTAAATCAAATTATTCAAACCCCGAGGTAAGAGATAGAAATCTTACGCAAGTACAGTGCTGCAAGGTGCGAGAAGTTTACAGCATACAATCACCAGCATCTCAAGTTAATGCAACATTGCCCACTGCCCAACTCCAAGTTAAGAATAAAGGGGCCCAAGAATGCAATTCGTGGCCTATTCGATCAAGGGTGCCAGAAAACATTCATTACACAGAAAGCGGCAGAGGCACTTAAATTAAAATCAGTAACATAGGTAAAATTAAACCTGTCAGGGTTCATGATAAATAGAGAACCCCAAGAATATACAGTATCACAACCGCTCATGCGCCTAGGTGGTTATGTCAGGCCTGTCCAGGCCATAGTAGTCGATCAAATCTCATTTGACCTAAATATTAAGGGTCTAGGGTACTCAGCCAGATTCCTACTGGAAAATGGAGTTAAATTGGCTGACAACACGTTAATGCCTGACCGCTTCACCAATGCGAATCTACTAGTAGGAACAGAGTACTACTGCCAGTTTATTACTGGTCAAGATAAACAACAGGGCATGAATTTACTCAAATCAGCAGGAGGCTATTTACTTACAGGTAAAGTTTTAAACCTGAACAAGCCTATGCCTGCTAACAATCAATGTTAATAGAAATTAATCATCAGCTGAAAATAATTCTCCAGCAACAAGCCTAAATAAGTAAACAGCTGGATAAATAAATCCAGATTGAGTCTGGTACAATTAATATTAGCCAAGATTTTTTTATGGATCTCATTGGATAATCAGTGGTCAGCAGCCTAAACCGGTGCAAGTCATAACGACCAAGCCTCTGAACCCCACCGTAGACCCAGAACTATTCTCGACAGTAATAAGTGACCACACTCAGTCCCCTATATAAATCAACAAAAGTAAGCTAGAAAACTCTAGTACCCAATGAATTTCGTGGGAACATGAAGTCATGAAGAAACTTCTATACCTGCAAATTTACTGGGACCAAGGTTCAAATTAACCTGGCACCTAAGGTCTGCCATGAAAACCTTAAATTAGTCTTAAGCAGACAACCACATTTAATCAAGTTTCTCTGAACTAGGATTCTCGTAATTTACCTAATGAATTTCCACTTCCCGTGTTGCATCAGTTTTGCTTGGGCCGCTTCTTCTTTCCCGCTTATGCCTTTAAGCAACTTTAGAAACGTTTTTGAAGAAGTACTAGCACAAGCAAAATTTAAAACTTGCAAATCTGTAAGTGAACATATAACAGAGAACTATAAACCGTGAAACGTATAGGTTGGGATAATCCATTACAATTTATCTTCCAGGCATGATTGGTCGTAGTACAATGAATTTATTCTGTCCAGCAATCTTAGGTTTCCCTCAATCTAATGAATTAACATTAAACATTATATTGCTGTGCTTCGTTACATCTTACGAGGGCTATAGTACTGTAACTTAACATGCCTAATACGAGTAGGCATTACTGCTCGCCCATGAATCTTCAATTTATTTTGTGCTTAGTTTTCCCTCAAGAAGGATCTTGCACTAATTTAACCTGAATAAAACGAGCAGACTCAACTGCTCACCTATGAATTAACGTGATAATTAGAGCACATTATTGTTCACATGATAATTAGAGCACATTATTGTTCACCATGATAATTCGAACACATTTTTGCTCAACATGATAATTCGAACGCATTACTGCTCACCATGATAATTCGAGCACATTGTAGCTCACCATGATAATTCGAGCCCATTATTGCTCACCGTGAAAACCTGAGCAACCATTATTGCTCACCATGAAAACCTGAGGAACCATTATTGCTCACCATGAAAACCTGAGCAACCATTATTGCTCAACATGAACACCTGAGCAACCATTATTGCTCACCATGAACACCTGAGCAACCATTATTGCTCACTGTGAAAACCTGAGCAACCATTATTGCTCACCATGAAAACCTGAGCAACCATTATTGCTCACCATGAAAACCTGAGCAACCATTATTGCTCACCATGAAAACCTGAGTAACCATTATTGCTCACCATGAACACCTGAGCAACTATTATTGCTCACCGTGAAAACCTGAGCAACCATTATTGCTCACCATGAACTCCTGAGCAACCATTATTGCTCACCGTGAAAACCTGAGTAACCATTATTGCTCACCATGAACACCTGAGCAACCATTATTGCTCACCGTGAAAACCTGAACAACCATTATTGCTCACTATGAAATTCTTAAGGTATGTGCTTGGTTAAGTCTCAAGAGGACTATAGCATTGTAGCGTAATACATATATAAACCAAATAGGCACTACTACTCATAAGTAATTCTGTTAAGCTAGGTGCTTCGTTAAGTCCTAGAGGCCTATAGCACTGTAGCCTAACACATCAGTACACGAGCAGGTTAACTGCTCACAATTTAGCTAGGGTGACACTACCAAAGAAATAGTAAGTTGTCACAATTAGCATAGCCCTCTACATAGGTAGGATTAGGGAACTTAAACCCTCTGTTTAGGTAGATATTAGGGAAATTAGTTAGTCAACAGAGCATCAGCTGAGTCTGTGCTCACAAATAAATATAAATGACTATTAATAAAGACTGATTTAAATGAAGTTATTATTCCTCATTTAAAGTTGAGGTTGAATTAATGAGTCTTCAGTGAATTCAATTAACTACAAGTCATAATGACTAAATTATTAATCTCACTGTCGACTCAGAATCTTCCTTGATTTTAATGAATGAGCATTGAGAGAATGAGGAGGGTGGGGGAGACCGTGGGAGGAGGGTGTAGGAGATCGTGAGAGGAGAGTGTCTGAGATCGTGGGAGGAGGGTGTGTGGGACCATGGGAGGAGGGGATGGGGGACCTAAGGAGGAGGGTGTGTGACCGTTGGAGGAGGGTGGGAGACCGTGGGAGGAGAGTGGTGGAAACCATGGGAGGAGGGCGAGGGACTGTGGGAGGAGGGTGAGGGAGACCGTGGGAGGAGGGTGTGGTGGGACCGTGAGAAGAGGGTGTGGGTGACTATTGGAGGGTGGGAGACCCCCCTGGGAGGAGGGTGTGGAGGACCGTGGGAGGAGGGTGTGGAGGACCGTGGGAGGAGGGTGTGGGTGACCGTTGGAGGGTGGCAGACCCCCTGGGAGGAGGGTGTGGAGGACCGTGGGAGGAGGATGTGTGTTTACTAGTTGTGTTTTTGCGGGGGTTGAGCTTTGCTCTTTCGGCCCGCCTCTCAACTGTCAATCAACTGTTTACTAACTATTTTTTTTTTTTCCCACACCACACACACACACCCCAGGAAGCAGCCCGTGACAGCTGACTAACTCCCTGGTACCTATTTACTGCTAGGTAACAGGGGCACTTAGGGTGAAAGAAACTTTGCCCATTTGTTTCTGCCTCGTGCGGGAATCGAACCCGCGCCACAGAATTACGAGTCCTGCGCGCTATCCACCAGGCTACGAGGCCCCTAGCCTCGTAGTGTGGGTGACCATTGGAGGGTGGGAGACCCCCCTGGGAGCAGGGTGTGGAGGACCGTGGGAGGAGGGTGTGGGTGACCATTGGATGGTGGGAGACCCCCCTGGGAGCAGGGTGTGGAGGACCCTGGCAGGAGGGTGTGGAGGACCGTGGCAGGAGGGTGTGGAGGACCGTGGGTGGAGGGTGTGGGTGACCGTTGGAGGGGTGGGAGACCCCCCCTGGGAGCAGGGTGTGAGTAGTAGGGACGACCCCATACAGACGATTTTTGTTTTTTTTGGGGGGGAGGGGGGGGGGGGGGGGAAGGAAATCGCGTGTGAGTCACAGGGTTTCCGGGTCAAAAGTAGTCCATATGTCACAGGTAAAAATCGTGTTTGTGTCAGAGGGTTTCCAGGTAAACTCTACGGACAATTTTTGTTTTCAAATCAGTCAATTTCGGAGTTAAAGACTGAAATTTTCAAAGATCATTTTCAGATAAAGTATTCAAAGAAGTTTGTTAAGAGTTCTTATGGGGTAAAATAATTTCAGAATTCTTACCGAGAATAAACAGATTTTTTTAGACTTTATTCTTTTAAGTAGAAATTCTTACGTACAAACGAATATGTCTATATAACTAAAACTGTAGCATTACCCAGCTACATAAGACATCATTAATTACTCGGCCTGCCTCTCCCACATCCCCCCCCCCCCCGCGTCACCTGTTCCGACCTTACACCCCCCCCCCCCCCCTCCCTCTTTCCTGCCAACCCCAGCATCACCTGTTCTGACCTCACACACCAAGTCACCGCCGTAATCTTATCCCAGTGTCGCCGTAATATCTGTACCATCCCTCCCCCTCTATTCCTGTTACCTTACCCCTCTCCTTCTTCATTATCTTGATATTGTTTGTTCATAATTCCGTACAGTTCTTTTAGACATCGTAATGTTAATTCCTTTACATTAAACGAGACAATTTTAGACAAATCAACAGAGGCATCTCAATTTAACCTTTAATACTTAAGTTGCCCCGAAGCTATCTCAGCTGCCGCCAGCTACCTGCCCTGAGGTGTTCAACACCTGATTATCTGCCTGCCATCTGTCAGTCATTGCCAGTGTTCACTACCATAATAATAATATATATATATATATATATATATATATATATATATATATATATATATATATATGTCGTACCTAGTAGCCAGAACTCACTTCTCTGCCTACAATGCAAGGCCCGATTTGCCTAATAAGCCAAGTTTTTCTGAATTAATATATTTTCTCTAATTTTTTTCTTATGAAATGATAAAGCTACCCATTTCATTATGTATGAGGTTAATTTTTTTTATTGGAGTTAATATTAACGTAGTTATATGACTGAACCTAACCAACCCTACCTAACCTAACCTAACCTATCTTTATAGGTTAGGTTTGGTTAGGTAGCCGAAAAAGTTAGGTTAGGTTAGGTTAGGTAGGTTAGGTAGTCGAAAAACAAATAATTCATGAAAACTTGGCTTATTAGGCAAATTTGGCCTTGCATAGTAGGCTGAGAAGTGCGTTCTGGCTACTAGGTACGACATATATATATATATATATATATATATATATATATATATATATATATATATATATATATATATATTAAATATGACCGAAAAAGTAAGATTAATAATTCTAACACGAATCTTCTCTATCTTTCTTAAGTTTCTTTTCACTGTTGATGGTAATTCAAAGATCAATTCTCCAAAATTCATTTTTATTTCTAGTCCGACGCGCAACACTTGAGCGCGTTTCGTAAAACTTATTACATTTTCCCTTTGGTCTCCACCTTCTCATCAGAAGTTGATCCTTGAAAAAGAAACCCGTCCCTTCCTCCAATGCATCAACATTATCAGGTGCCTCAGAAATACACTCAATTAAACTAGGATCAGTAGTCTGTATAACACTTAAAAGCAATGACTCAGACTCAGTAGCGAGCGGGCAAGAACCTAGTAGCTTGATCTCTTTTCCTGATTGATCAGAATAAAATGGAGCCATAGCTACTTCGGCTTCACACCACCTTCCTTACTCTTCACCATCTTACCTTTCCTTCACCACCTTCTCCAGTCTTCACCATCTTCCCTAACCTTCACCACCTTGCCTACCCTTCACTAACTTCTCTACCTTTCACCCCCTTCACTACTCTTTACCACATTCCCTACCCTTCACCAGCTTCCCTACCCTTCACCACTAATCAACCCATCACTACATTCCCTACCCTTCACCACCTTCCCTACCCTTCACCACCTTCCCTACCCTTCACCACATTCCCTACCCTTCACCCCCTTCACCACCTTCCCTACCCTTCACCACCTTCCCTACCCTTCACCACATTCTCTACCCTTCACCACCTTCCCTACCCTTTACCATATTCCCTTTTCTTCACCAACATCCCTATCCTTCACCACCTTTCCTACCCTTCACAACCTTCCCTACCCTTCACAAACTTCCCTGCTTTTCACAACCTTCCTTACTCTTAACCACAATCCCTACCCTTCATAACCTACCTTTCCCTTAACTTCCTTCCCTACACTTCACCATCTTTCCAACCCTTCACCACCTTCCCTACCTTTTACCACTTTCCCTGCCCTTCACCACCTTCCCTACCCTTCAAAACATTCTCTACCCTTCACCATCTTCCCAACCCTTCAACCCTTTCCCCTACCCTTAACAACCTTCTGTACCTTTCACCAGCTTCCCTACCAATCACTAACTTCACTACCTTTCACCATCTTCCTTGCACTTCACCACCCTACCCGTCACCACCTTCCCTACCCTTCACCACGTGCTCTACCCTTCACCACCTAATATACCCCTCACCACTTACCTTGCTCTTCAGAATCTTCCCTACCTTTCACTAACTTTCCTACAATTCACCCCCCTTCCCCACCCCTCACCACCTAATAAACCCTTCACCACCATCTCTATCCTTCATTACCTTCTCTACCTTTCATCACATTCCCTACACTTCACCACGTTCCCAACCCATCACCATCTTCCCTACCCTTCACCACCTAATCAACCCTTCACCACCTTACTTACTCCTCACCATCTTACCTTCCCTTCACTACCTTCTCTAGTCTTCATCATCTTCCCTAACCTTCACCATCTTGCCTACTCTTCACCACGTTCCCAACCCTTCACCATCTTCCCTATCCTTCATCACCTTCCCAACTCTTCACCATATTCCCTACCCTCACTACCTTCCTTACACTTAACCACCTTTCCTATCCCTCACTAACTTCCCTACCCAATGCCATCTTCCCTTCCCTTCACCATCTTCCCTACCCTTCACCACCTTCTTTAAACTTCACTACAATCTCTACCCTTCACCATCTTCCCTACCCTTCACCACCTTCCATACCCTTCATATCATTCACTACCCTTCATCACCTTCCCTTCCCTTCATCAACTTCCCTTCCCTTCACCATCTTCTCTACCCTTCTCCACCTACCTCACCCTTCACCACCTTCTCTACCCTTCAACACCTTCCCTTCCCTTCACCACCTAATCAACCCTTCACCACCTAATCAACCCTTCACCATCTTCCTTACTCTTCAGTATCTTACCTTCCCTTCACCACCTTCTGTAGTCTTCACTATCTTCACTTATCTTCACCACCTTGCCTACCCTTCACCACCTTCTCTAGTCTTCACCATCTTCCCTAACCATCACTATATTACCTACCCTTCACCACCATCCCTACACTTCACCACCTTACGTACCATTCACCACCTAATCAACCGTTCAATACCTTTCCTACCTTTCACCACCTGCACTACACTTCACCACCTTCTCTATCCTTCACTACCTTCCCTACCTTTAACCACCTTCCCTATTCTTCACCATCTTCCCTACCCTTCACAACCTTCCCTACTCTTCACTGCTTTCCCTTCCATTCAACTCCTTCCCTACCCTTCACCACCTTCCCTATTCTTCGCCATCTTCCCTACCCTTCACAACCTTCCCTACTCTTCACTGCTTTCCCTTCCATTCAACTCCTTCCCTACCCTTCAACATCTTCCCTAACCTTCACAACTTTCCCTACCCTTCACAACCTTCCCTACTCCTCACTACCTTCCCTTCCCTTCAACTCCTTCCCTACCCTTCACATTCTCCCCTACCCTTTATCATCTTCCCTACCCTTACTACATTCCCTACAGTCACTACCATCTCTTCCCTTTGCAACCATCCCTACCCTCCACCACCTTCCCAACTTTCCCTATCTTTCAGAATCAGCCCTACCCATCACTACCTTCCCAACCCATGACCACCTATCCTAACCTTCACAACCTTCCCATCTCTACACGACCTTCCTTCTCTGCCCTTCAAAACTTTCCCTCCCATTCTCCACCTTCCCTACCCTTCACATGCTTTCCCACCAATCACCACCTATAATTCCCTTCACAATACCTACCCTTCATCATCTTCCTCACCCTTCGCCACCTTCCCTACACTTCACCACCTTGTCTACCCCTCAACACCTTTCCAACCCATCACTTTTTTATGAACCCTTCGCCACCTTCCCTGCCCTTTACCATAGGCCCAATTGGGTCGACTTCGTCCAGTCTATGTCTGTCTCTTTCCCCATACCCAGGCGACTGCCCTTCAACCGTGAATAGATAAAGAGATACAGACATCCTTATGAATAAAGATATTTCACTCTGCAGTAATAGGAATCTTCCTTGACTTTGTAGGTGATGAACATGTCCAAGTTTCACAAAGCACTTGTGCCGTGCATCAACACGTCCAACCCAACTATGAAACACTGCCAACCTCGCTAAATTTTATCCATCTGTGATATTGACTTTATTTTAATTTGTTCACCCTTCACGGTATTTATAATTGTTTCTATATTTTGGTGTATTATAATTTATTTATTCAAAAGTTTCTGATTCAAAATGAAATAGAAAATGAATAAGATCGTTAATTTATTGATGTTGATGACTGGGTTGGTGATGGTAGGGATGGTGCAAGTGTGGATGACAAGCCAGGAAGCGGAGAGACATACCCACCTGCATCTCCTTCGGCTACAAGTTATTGAGTGGCACAAGAACTAATATAGCCTCCTTCACCTGCTGAGGCAGCTGGCCGTCTTCCTCCACCTCCTCCCGCCTGCGATTGGCTGTGATGAATCGCTGCTCGACGGTGACGTGGAGCTGGAGCCTTTCTGGGATAGTGTGCCCTTCGTGGGCACATTTCTGCGGCACCAGCAGACTCTCCGGCTGGTGAGGGGTCTGAAGGACTTCCTGGTGCAGGTTGGAGAGGTGCCTGCAGCGCAGCCTATTGCAATCTGGAGTCGTTGGGAAATTCTGCCAATTTCTTTGGGTATCTTAATATTTTTGTTTATTAATGCCTGGCCGCGACATGTGCCCCGTCGTCGGGACCGTGACTGCATCGGTGTACAGCACAAATTGGCTCTCACTGCTCCTACAACCCTCTGAGCCACGACATGATGCCACAACCCTGGGAACAACCCTCTGAGCCACGACATGATGCCACAACCCTGGAAACAACCCTCTGAGCCACGATCTTAGGAGAGAGAACCATCAGGAGAAAGTGCCAAGTAATTAGGACAATATAGCATTGAAAGGAATCAGGATAAGAATTTGGGATGGGACTGAAGGATGGAATGGTGCCCAACCTCTTGGGGGGTCGGGGATTGAACGCCGACCTGCATGAAAGGAGACCGTCGCTCTACCGTCCATCCCAAGTGGTTGGGCATGCAGCGAGGAAGAAGCACGAGTGATTGACAATGAGTGGAGCAGCGGTGACGGCTGCCTCGGTGCTGTGTCATGATGAAAAGTGATGTTGTCGATGATTTCATTTGGCCAAAGTGGACTGTGTGTGTGTGTGTGTACTCATCTAGTTGTGCTTGCGGGGGATGAACTCTGGGTCTTTGGACCCGCATCTCAACTGTCACTCAACTGGTGAACAAGTTCCTGGGCCTACAGGGCTCTATCAAATCTACATTTGAAACTGTGTATGGAGTCAGCCTCCACCACATCACTGCCAGCATATCACTCTTGGGTCCTCAGCTTCGACCTGTGTCCCCTTGTTCGTGTTCCACCCGTGCTAATTAGTTTGTCTTTAACCACCCTATCAATTCCTCTGAGAATTTTGTTGGTGTTGATCACGTCTCCCCTTACTCTTCTGTCTTCTAGGGACGTGAGGTTTAGCTTCCGTAGCCTTTCCTCGTAGCTCATTCCTCTCAGTTCTGGGACTAATCTGGAGGCATATCTCTGAACCTTTTCTCACTTTGTCTTGAGTTTAACTAGGTATGGACTCCAGGCTGAAGCTGCCTATTCCAAGATTCGTCTGACATGTGTGGTATACAAGGTCCTGAACAAATTCATTGCACTTGTTTCTAAAAGCAGTTCTTATATTTGCTAACCAGCATATGCCGCTGATGATATCCTTTTGATGTGGGCTTCTGGGGACAGGTTCGGTGTGATATCATCTCGACAACTGGTTTAGTGAAGACAAGCGGGCAAGGTACAGATAGTTCAGCCTCCTCACCTTCACTTTCCTTGTGGTTTAGGTTCGGCGGGGCTTCTTCTACTACCTCACTCTCATCATCCTGTCGAGTCATAAAAGAATCTTCAAGATCCACCTCCCACTCCTTTACTGAAGGGGTCCTGGTCTCGAGAACCTTAGTGAAGACAGGATTACTCTCACCTGTTTTTCTCATTGATCTAGTTACAACACAAGCAGGGTAAATAATGCCATCATCTGCTTCTGGTTGATCTAGTACATTATTGGGACTAATAAACATTATGGGGCACTTGGTCCCTTCAACCTTTCGGTTGCCAAAATCATTACCAAGAATAACATCTACCCCTGGAATGGGCAATTGTTTACTTACACCATCCTAAAGTAAAATTAGAATCAAGGTTAATTTGCATTAAAGACACCTGTTGCACACTACCTGCAATACCTTGGAGAAGCACAACTTCACCAAGATCTCGGGTGTCAACATCAGCAAGTACATTCTGGGCAATAAGAGACTGTGAAGCTCCAGTATCACGGAGTAATTGAACAGTCTTACTACTACCATCTTTACTCAATAATGTACCTGTAGAAATGTAGGGTTTAAATTCAGCCATCCAATGGGGATTGACTGTAGTACATGGATAATTATTAGTTTGCAATCCTCTACTCATAATAAGACCAGTTGGCCGTAATTCAGGATGCAAACTATAGCAAGAAGCAATCACATGTCCTCTTCTCTTACAATGTGTACAATGCCTGACAGTGGACACACCTGTGGAACCAACTGCAGGTTTAGAATTAGCATTACTAGGATTAGATGGTTCTGGCAATGGAATAACAACTTTAGGTTTAATAAGAGAAGAGTTCATGGGAGTAACTGGAGCACTAGGATTGGATTGATACTGATAAGGAGTTCGGTGAGCATTATAATTTACTCTACGGTTAAACTTAGGTGGTTGGGCCTTAAACTGGGCCTTAGTCAACAACTCTTTCTCATCCGCGAGCTTAGACAGCTCATAAATGTCTGTTATATTTTTCTGTTCTGCCATAAAAGTAGACAATTTGTCTGGGAGACATGACATCACTTCTTCTGTTATAAAAAAAATTCTTAAGAGCATCATACTCGGTTATTGAAAGTGATTTTAGCCATCTGTTGCAGTAATTAACTTTTAGACGGGTGAAGTCTGCTATTGTCTGATCACTTACCCTCTTTAGGTTCCTAAACTTTTGTCTGTGTGCTTCTGGATTTAATTGGAAAGCATTTAAGATGTTTTTCTTAACAAACTCAGTCAAAATTATTCTCATCAGGCAAGGATGCAAAAACCTCCTGACTACGTCCTTTTAACTGACTTTGCATGATTGCGACCCATTGATCCCTTGGCCAGTTCATACTGACTGCAATCTTAGAAAAATGTGAGAAAAAACCTCAGGATCCTACCTTGAGGCTACCTTGAGGTGCTTCCGGGGCTTAGTGTCCCCGCGGCCCGGTCATCGACCAGGCCTCCTGGTTGCTGGACTGATCAACCAGGCTGTTAGACGCGGCTGCTCGCAGCCTGACGTATGAGTCACAGCCTGGTTGATCAGGTATCCTTTGGAGGTGCTTATCCAGTTCTCTCTTGAACACTGTGAGGGGTTTGCCAGTTATGCCCCTTATGTGTAGTGGAAGCGTGTTGAACAGTCTCGGGCCTCTGATGTTGATAGAGTTCTCTCTCAGAGTACCTGTTGCACCTCTGCTTTTCAACGGGGGTATTCTGCACATCCTGCCATGTCTTCTGGTCTCATGTGGTGTTATTTCTGTGTGCAGGTTTGGGACCAGCCCCTCAATTATTTTCCACGTGTAAATTATTATGTATCTCTCCCGCCTGCGCTCAAGGGAGTACAGATTTAGGCTCCTTAGTCGGTCCCAGTAATTTAGATGTTTTACTGAGTGGATTCTAGCAGTATAGGATCTCTGCACGCTCTCTAGGTCAGCAATTTCTCCAGCTTTGAAAGGGGCTGTCATTGTGCAGCAGTACTCCACTCTAGAGAGCACAAGCGTTTTGAAAAGTATCATCATCGGTATAGCATCTCTAGTGTGAAAAGTTCTTGTTATCCAACCTGTCATTTTTCTTGCAGTTGTGACGGCTACTTTATTGTGTTCTTTAAAGGTAAGGTCTTCCGACATGAGTACACCCAGGTCCTTTACATTGCCTTTTCGTTCTATGTTATGATTTGCCTGAGTTTTGTACGTGGTTTCTGTTTTTATATTTTCAATTTTTCCGTAGCGCATGAGCTGAAACTTATCCTCGTTGAACAGCATATTATTTTCTGTAGCCCATAGAAAGACCTGATCTACATCTGATTGGAGGTTTGCCGTGTCCTCTATGTTGCCAACTCTCATGAAAATCCTAGTGTCATCTGCAAAGGATGATATAGTGCTATAGGTTGTGTTCTGGTCTATGTCCGATATGAGGATGAGAAAAAGTACTGGAGCAAGCACAGTACCCTGGGGGACTGAGCTCTTCACGGTTGATGGGCTGGATTTTATTTTGTTGACTATTACACATTGGGTTCTGTCAGTCAGGAAATTGTAGATCCATCTGACTATTTTCTCGGTAATTCCTTTTGAACGCATTTTATGTGCAATAACACCATGGTCACATTTATCAAAAGCTTTTGCGAAATCTGTGTAAATTACATCAGCGTTTTGTTTGTCTTCCATAGCATCTAATGCCATATCATAGTGGTCCAGCAACTGCGACAGGCAAGAGCGCCCTGTTCTGAAACCATGTTGTCCGGGGTTATGGAGATGCTGTGATTCCATGTATTTTGTGATCTTACTTCTTAGCACTCTCTCAAAAAAATTTATGATGTGCGATGTTAGTGCTATCGGTCTGTAATTTTTTGCCTCTGCCTTATTTCCTCCTTTATGGAGTGGTGCTATCTCTGCTGTTTTTAGTATGTCAGGGATAACGCCAGTATCTAGGCTTTGTCTCCACAGAATGTGAAGGGCCTGCGATAGTGGTTTTTTACAGTTCTTGATGAATATGGAGTTCCAAGAATCCGGGCCTGGTGCAGAGTGCATAGGCATACTGTTTATGGCTTCTTCAAAATCTAGTGGGGATAGGGCGACGTCTGATATATGATTTGATGTTGGTATCATATCCATGAAAAATTCATTTGGGTTATCAATCTTTAGTGCATTTAATGGCTCACTGAAAACAGAGTCGTACTGCTTCCTCAGTAACTCGCTCATTTCTTTGTTGTCATCTGTGAAAGTTCCATCTCCCTTTTGCAGGGGCCCGATACTAGATGTGGTTTTTGATCTTGATTTTGCATAGGAGAAAAAAATATTTCGGATTTCTCTCTATTTCACTGATGGCCTTTTGCTCTCTTTGCCTCTCCTGGGTTTTGTATGATTCTTGTAGCTTGAGTTCAATTGTTTCTATTTCTCTACCTAACCTTCTTCGCCGTTCTTGAGATAGGGTGCGACTCTCAAGTTGTTCCGCGATTCGTTTTCTTCGCCTATATAGGGAACGACGTTCCCGTTCCAATCTGCATCTCTTTCTCTTTTTTCTTAGGGGTATGCGGTTTGAACATATTTCTAGTGCTACTGAGCTTATTTTTTTCCAGGCACTGGTTCAGGTTTGCATTTCCTAGCTGTTCTACCCAGTTTATTTCTGTGAAGTCCTGGTTTATTTGCTCCCAGTTTATCCGTTTATTATTGAAGTTGAATTTGCTGAAATCTCCTCCACCGGGAATCTGGACTGGTTTTGAAGGTCCATTCCCCATGGTTGTCAGAACTTCAATTAAGTTGTGATCTGAGTAACAGGTATTTGTAATCATTATGTTCCCGATCAACTCATCATTATTAGTGAAAATGAGGTCCAGCGTGTTCTCCTTCCTAGTTGGTTCTACTATTTTCTGGTTTAAGGCAAACCTATCGCACATCCGTAGCAGGTCATTTGCATGTGCCTGCTCATTTAGGCTACTTCCTGGTATTCTTTCTGATATTACTGTATTAGCCAGGTGCTTCCATTTCAGGTGCCGTAGGTTGAAGTCCCCAAGCAGGATGATGTTCGGAGCTGGATTTGTGAGGTTTTCCAAGCAGTGCTCTATTTTCATTAGTTGGTCTTTAAACTGCTGAGGGTTTGCCTCCGGTGACTTATATACAAGGACAACAACTACATTTAGGATCTCTATTTTGACTATCAGCACTTCCACCATATCATTTGAGGTGTTTAGCAGCTCAGTACAGATGAGTGTGTCTTTGATGTAGAGGCTGACCCCGCCCTGAAGCCGGTGTTTCCTATCACATCTGAAGAGATTGTATTCTTAGATCCATATTTCACCATCAAGGTAGTCCTTTGTGTGAGTTTCCGTTAGGGCTGCAAACACTGCATTTGCCTCATGAAGGAGACCATCTATAAAATGAACTTTGTTGCATTTGCGTGTTTTTATACCCTGGATGTTGGCAAATATAAATGATGTTATCGTGTTAGTGGAAGTGCTGGATGCTTTAATTGGTGTTAATATCTGAGGCTCTGGTAAGGAGGCCACTGTGTTTGCGTCTTCTCTAGCATTTGACCGAGTTGGTGGTAGAGTCTGGTCATTTTTAGCCATTCTTCTCCTCCTCCTCTTGCTAAAAAATTATCCCGGTTGATGGAGTAGTGGCTGTTTTCATAGTGGTAGTCTGTCGGTTTTATTCGCCTGGTACCTCTTATATGAAAAGCTGGGCATTCAGCATTGAAGCACTCTTTCCTGTCCAAAGAGTTCTTGCAAATTTCTGGGTAAAAGAATTCACAGCTTTTGGTACATTTACCTGTATTGAGGAGGTTTCTGCACTTTCTAGGGTGATCGTGTGTACATGTTCCATTTATTCTTCCCGATTCCCCATGCTTACAGGTAGCCCATCTGTAATACCAACAGATTTTGGGGCCTTGTTTTGTTTGTGTCCCTCTGCCAGGGACCGCACTCTGCTGCGGCGCCCCCGACACTGTGCCCTGCTCCGGTGCCTGTGACACTGTGCCCTGCTCCGGTGCCTGTGACACTGTGCCCTGCTCCGGGGCCTGTGACACCGCGCTCTGCTCCGGTGCCTGTGACACCACGCTCTGCTCTGGGGCCTGTGACACCGCGCTCTGCTCCGGTGCCTGTGACACCGCGCACTGCTCAGGGGTCCCCGACTCCGTGCCCTGCTCAGGCATCCCCGACTCCGCGCCCTGCTCAGGCATCCCCGACTCCGCGCCCTGCTCAGGCATCCCCGACTCCGCGCCCTGCTCAGGCATCCCCGACTCCGTGCCCTGCTCAGGCATCCCCGACTCCGCGCCCTGCTCAGGCATCCCCGACTCCGTGCCCTGCTCAGGCATCCCCGACTCCGCGCCCTGCTCAGGCATCCCCGACTCCGTGCCCTGCTCAGGCATCCCCGACTCCGTGCCCTGCTCAGGCATCCCCGACTCCGTGCCCTGCTCAGGCATCCCCGACTCCGCGCCCTGCTCAGGCGCCGCTGCCACAGAGCTCTGTGCTACAGCTGGTTGTACCTTGGTGTCATGTACAGTTTGTTTGAAGACATTAGAAATTGCTATGCAGGCATTAATTAGTAATTCTCTGTTTTCGGCGGGTGTTTTATCCAGGATTTCCATCAATTTCAAAAAAGTTACATCATCCTTTTTGCAGAGCCAGTACACAGAGTGGTCACTGGGACCATTTCTCCTTGAATTGTTAGTCATGTTGGCACATTTTTTGTGTATGGCTGCTGAACAGAGTTGGCATTGAAAGCTCTGATGGTAATCTACCTTCATGTTGCATTCTATGCACGTTTTTATCAAAGCCATTTTTTGAACACTTCTGTTCAGTGGTGATGGTCTTACAATGTAAGGTGGGGTGTTGACCGGTGGGGGAGTCCTCATTGAACTTGGGTAACTCTATGTATTTATTCATCCTTATGGGATTATTATCACTACTATTAGAAACATTGCTCGTATTACCATGCCCAGCTGCCTAACACTGTGTTTCAAGTCTGTGGTTAACCTCTGCCATTTTCTATTGAATTTCTAACTGTTGCTTCTTTGAGGCTTCCAGCTGCAATTGCACTTCAATTCTACTATTTTATGCCTCAATCTCTAATCGTCAAGTGCCAGGCTACCTCTGCAGAGCTTCAAGTTCTAATATTAATATTTTCTGTTGCCTTGCAAATTCAATTTCTTTTTCATGAGCCTCAAGTTTAGCATACGTTACTTGTGCATCTAACTCAAGACGCCTTAAAGCAATTTGCTCACTAGTCTCCTCCTTTACTTTCTCCAGAAATTCTTCTCCTAACTCCTCATTTTCTACCAAATGTATCACTATGACTCTCAGAATTTGTGCTTTAGTCATGTTATTTTTTACTGTTAATTCTAACTTATTTGCCATATTTATTAAGGCAGACTTTTTTAGATTTTTAATTCCCTCAAAGTCTGGATTTTCCAACAGCGATAACACTTGATCCTCCATGGTTAATTAACACTTGGCAATTGACTAACAAAAATAATTAACAGACTGGCACGGCACTACACTTCACTTTAAATTGTCACGACACTGAAAATTTGCATGGCCTCACTGCACAAACAAATTATTGGATGGACTTACCTCCAAAATCGTGAAACGTAGGTTACTTGTTACACAGGCTGACTCTGGCATGGCATATTGCAAGTTTCTTAAACACACAGATTTCTAAGTACACTGGTATCTAGGAAGGCAAGGTTAGATTAGCAAAAGTTAAATATAAGTGGGAACAATATCTCCCGGCCAGACCCCCAAAATCACTGTTACAAACCGTTCATTAATGCTCGTGACCTGTACAGCAAAAAAAAATCTTGTAGTCTAGGGGCATTTACTTATACAGCAATCTAAGGTGGGTCACCAGTATAATCCCATGGTTTGTACAGGCAAGATTCAAAATTAATCACCCCCTTTAGGACTAAATATTCACTAAATTAAAATAAATATATATTATAAATATATTCAGTTAATTATCAATATTATATGTTAAGCAACAAATGGGTAATCACATGTAAATCAAAATAAAATTTTGTCTTCACAGACTAACATATTTCAACAGAACAGAATAGATATAATGTTACAGACTTTACTCCTAGATGTGATCCTTATGGTGTCCAAACAGTTACTGAATAATGTTCTCATGGCAGGAGCCGATGTCGCTTCTGCACAACATTTTATGTGACAGTTTTTACTTAATATAAATCTTACTTACATGGAGCCATATAATGGGAATTACTTAACTAAATTAAGGAATGATCAGATTTACATGTATAAACAGAAATAATGTAGTTACAAATATAATAGTCACATATTTATAAAATAAAAGAATGTGTTATCAACTGCCAACATGGCAGGAAATAATATCCCACAAATATTGCCAACTAGGTGAAACAATAATAACGGTTTCCCACAGTCTTGCCAATAAGTGATCAGCACAAAATATAACTTTCACACGGAAAGCTGACACAAAAAAATATAATAACGGTTTTCCCATGTGAACAAAGTTCGCGAAAAAGTTCTCACTCAATTGGAAATGCCATCACCGAATCGATCTGCTGCTGCTTCATTCGATGTAGAATTGCGTCGTGAACAAAGTTACAACATGGGTGATCTGATGTTGTGTGTGCAATCAAATATTCCTAATCTAACGGTTAAGCGAAAAGGCATTTACAATCAAATAATTCCAACTGCCAATAACGGGCTTGAGAAATTTTCTTAGATGCGCCAGGAAGAACTGGTAAAACCTTTCTAATTAGATTGATTCTAGCAGCATTTCGATCCCAAAATGGCATAGCCTTAGCTCTTGCATCGTCCGGAATAGCTGCGACATTGCTACTGTGTAAAACCTTTCTAATTAGATTGATTCTAGCAGCATTTCGATCCCAAAATGGCATAGCCTTAGCTCTTGCATCGTCCGGAATAGCTGCGACATTGCTACTGGTAAAACCTTTCTAATTAGATTGATTCTAGCAGCATTTCGATCCCAAAATGGCATAGCCTTAGCTCTTGCATCGTCCGGAATAGCTGCGACATTGCTACCAAGTGGAAGAACTGGTACCTCGGCTTTGAAATTGCCATTGAACATACAATTCATTGAAACTCCCGCGTGCAACATTTCTAAAGCATCCGGCACACGAACTTAAAAATATTATTCAGTCTAACATTCAAAGCGAGGCAGTCAAATATAAGTCCGTCGACACTGTTGAGGAAGTAGACGAAGCGGTTAATTATCCAACAGAATTTTTAATTCACTCGATCTGTCAGGGATACCATCACATGTACGGCAATCAACAGTAGACATTGCTACCAAGTGGAAGAACTAGTACCCTCGGCTTTGAAATTGCCATTGAACATACAATTCATTGAAACTCCCGCGTGCAACATTTCCCAAAGCATCCGGCACACGAACTTAAAAATATTATTCAGTCTAACATTCAAAGCGAGGCAGTCAAATATAAGTCCGTCGACACTGTTGAGGAAGTAGACGAAGCGGTTAATTATCCAACAGAATTTTTTAATTCACTCGATCTGTCAGGGATACCTTCACATGTACGGCAATTGAAAATCGGCGTGCCAATTATCATGTTGCATAATATCAACCAGCCAAAACTTTGCAAAGCCACGCGCCTTGCAGTAAACAAATTAATCAGCGACGTCGTAGAAGCAACAATCTTGACAGGACCTTTCAAAGGTGAAGATGTCCTCATTCCCCGCATTCCTGCGATTCCCACGGATATACCATTTCAATTTAAGAAATTGTAATTTCCATTTCGATTAACGTTTGCAATCACCATCAACAAAGCTCAGAGCCAATCTCAGTCTTGTGCAGTTTATATCTAGACACGGATTGCTTCTCACATGGACAATTATATTTTGCGTGTTCAAGAATTGGCCAACCAGACAGTCTCTGGAACAACACAAAATATTATATACCCACAAGCATTGTAAAATTAAACATATTAGAAACGTGTGCGTTCTCTTTTCTTTCTTTCCCCCTTACCCAGACTGAGCCACAGCAACGCGTATATTTTTATTTTCCATAACTCTGTTGGAGATGAAGGAGAGTTGGTGGTCAACATGAGTGCAAACAATGCACAATTTTGATTTGGATGTGACGTGTTGGACGCGTCATTAATGCATACATCCTAGTGTCGGTCTTTCTATAATTAATTCAGAGGTTGACATGCACTATGGAAAGTTGCATGTGTAACGCCGTTGACAAAATCTCAATTGCTGGAAGACGTTGATCCAGGCACATTTACCAACAGCATGCGAAGAAAGAAGCATTCATCTTGATTGGGATGCACGGTGGATGTCTGTCTATTGTAGTTTATTTCAATATGCCAAGTTGTCCGTCGACTCACGTCTCCTCATTTGCGTCGTTCAAATGATTTTCTACTGGCATTCTGCGTGTAATACGTAGGCACTTCTGAATACAGCAGTCTATTTGCAAACGCGTCATTTTGACATAACATGAAGAAAGCAGTAACCGTTGTAGCCGGTGGATTCATAGCTGTTTGTTGCACATTTGCAGCTGTGAAATAAAAGTATTTTCCATTTTCTTATTTTCAAACGAAAACCAAAAAATACTAACGAAATATTTCAATTCAAAACGTAGATCAATAGACACAGCTCGATTTCACCGCCAATTGCACTGAAAAATAAGAACAGTTAAAAAAACGAAATGAAAAAAGAAACAAAATAAACTATACTCAGGAAATGAACACTATGGTAAACAACGCAGCTCAATTCCATGGCAATGTCACACAAAATAATTAAATAAAAATAAAAATAAATCAAAGTCTATGAAAAATCAATTTATCAATGCAATCAGAAACATTGAAATGAAATCGTAATGTATTTTAAAAAGTGTGTGTTACTCTTACATGCAACAAATGGCACTGTTTTTCCAAAAAACATGTTTTTTTACCTGTCACAGGTGTGAAATCTAGATAGTAGGTATATAAAACATGCAAGTAATTGAATGGAACGTTGTGACCAAATTTCAAAGCAATCGGAGAACTTTCAGAGTTACAGCATGTGTTGCTCTTACGTCCTACAGATGGTGCTGATTTAAAAAAAAAACATGTTTTCCTGTCACAGGTGAGCGCATGTATCTAGTAGGTTTATAAAACACTCGTCTATTCGAATGCAACGTTGTGTCAAAAATTCAAAGCAATCGGTAAAGAGGTTTCGAAGATTTTTCTGGCATGAATAATACATGAAAAACACATTTATTTAAAAAAACATTTTTTTTCCGTTACTGACATGACATCTATATAGTATGTATATAAAAACCTGTTCGGATGCGAATGGAATGTTGTGTGAAAATTTCAAAGCTATAGGTGAAGAACTTTCGGAGATTAGCGATTTTCAACAAACGAACATTTCCATTTTTATTTATATAGATATTACTGTCCTGACAATGCAGGATATATTTGCAGGTATGCGTATTGTAGTAAATTGTAGTAATAATAACAAGCAATCCAGGCACTTAATGCCTATACAGAATCAACAGAAAACAGTACCCACATTAATTCTTTAATTGAAACTCCTAAATTGACACTGTCATTCGGTAATAAGGGTACTAATAATCAATGTAAAATTAACAGGTCAAACACTGATTTATCAGTGAGACCTAAGAGTACCATAAGTACTCCCAAGAGTCCGATAAGTGCACCCAAGAGCCCAATAATTACTACCAAGAGTACAACAGGTACTCTCAAGAAGCAAACTAATAAATACACGCAAACAGCAAAGCCTTCAAAACCTGTAGACAGTGTTTCACCTAAACCGGTGAACCTTAAGCATGCTGTAGGCTTGGGGTTTTGTTGAATTGAAATTGAAATGGGGTTTTGTTTTGTTTTGCCATCAAAACCCATTCTCTATACAATTTTATAAATTACCCTAAAGTCAGACGACTCAAACAGTTACACAGATTTTTTTTTCAGGGATATTCCTGCGCGGGGTCCTAAGCCTCTGGCTGGCCCACTAAGTGTTGCTGTTTCTCTTTTACTTGGGCGGAGTATGAGTATTTATAACTCGTAAGGTCACTTCAGTAAGATTTTGCCGAAGGTATCCAAGTTACACAGATGTTCCAGATGTTCTCAAACCACATAATACTAACAGCTGTGAGACCCCACTGAACACATGCAATAGGTGTAGAAGGGAACAGCATCATGCTGCACCGTGCAAATTTATTAAATCAAATTATTCAAACCCCGAGGTAAGAGATAGAAATCTTACGCAAGTACAGTGCTGCAAGGTGCGAGAAGTTTACAGCATACAATCACCAGCATCTCAAGTTAATGCAACATTGCCCACTGCCCAACTCCAAGTTAAGAATAAAGGGGGCCCAAGAATGCAATTCGTGGCCTATTCGATCAAGGGTGCCAGAAAACATTCATTACACAGAAAGCGGCAGAGGCACTTAAATTAAAATCAGTAACATAGGTAAAATTAAACCTGTCAGGGTTCATGATAAATAGAGAACCCCAAGAATATACAGTATCACAACCGCTCATGCGCCTAGGTGGTTATGTCAGGCCTGTCCAGGCCCCAGTAGTCGATCAAATCTCATTTGACCTAAATATTAAGGATCTAGGGTACACAGCCAGAGTCCTACTGGAAAATGGAGTTAAATTGGCTGACAACACGGTTAATGCCTGACCGCTTCACCAATGCGAATCTACTAGTAGGAACAGAGTACTACTGCCAGTTTTTTACTGGTCAAGATAAACAACAGGGCATGAATTTGCTCAAATCAGCAGGAGGCTATTTACTTACAGGTAAAGTTTTAAACCCGAACAAGCCTATGCCTGCTAACAATCAATGTAATAGAAATTAATCATCAGCTGAAAATAATTCTCCAGCAACAAGCCTAAAAAAGTAAACAGCTGGGTAAATCAATCCAGATTGAGTCTGGTACAATTAATATTAGCCAAGATTTTTTTATGGATCTCAGTGGATTATCAGTGGTCAGCAGCCTAAACCGGTGCAAGTCATAGCGACCAAGCCTCTGAACCCCACCGTAGACCCAGAACTATTCTCGACAGTAATAAGTGACCACACTCAGTCCCCTATATAAATCAACAAAAGTAAGCTAGAAAACTCTAGTACCCAATGAATCTCGTGGGAACATGAAGTCATCAAGAAACTTCTATACCTGCAAATTTACTGGGACCAAGGTTCAAATTAACCTGGCACCTAAGGTCTGCCATGAAAACTTAAATTAGTCTTAAGCAGACAACCACATTTAATCAAGTTTCTCTGAACTAGGATTCTCGTAATTTACCTAATGAATTTCAACTTCCCGTGTTGCATCAGTTTTGCTTGGGCCGCTTCTTCTTTCCCGCTTATGCCTTTAAGCAACTTTAGAAACGTTTTTGAAGAAGTACTAGCACAAGCAAAATTTAAAACTTGCAAATCTGTAAGTGAACATATAACAGAGAACTATAAACCGTGAAACGTATAGGTTGGAATAATCCATTACAATTTATCTTCCAGGCATGATTGGTCGTAGTAACAATGAATTTATTCTGTCCAGCAATCTTAGGTTTCCCTCAATCTAATGAATTAACATTAAATATTATATTGCTGTGCTTCGCTACATCTTACGAGGACTATAGTACTGTAACTTAACCTGCCTAATACGAGTAGGCATTACTGCTCGCCCATGAATCTTCAATTTATTTTGTGCTTAGTTTTCCCTCAAGAAGGATCTTGCACTAATTTAACCTGAATAAAACGAGCAGACTCAACTGCTCACTTATGAATTAACGTGATAATTAGAGCACATTATTGTTCACATGATAATTAGGGCACATTATTGTTCACATGATAATTAGGGCACATTATTGTTCACCATGATAATTCGAGCACATTATTTCTCCCCATGATAATTCGAGCACATTATTTCTCCCCATGATAATTCGAGCACATTATTTCTCCCCATAATAATTCGAACACATTTTTGCTCAACATGATAATTCGAGCACATTGTTGCTCACCCCAATAATTCGAGCCCGTTATTGCTCACCATGATAATTTGAACACATTATTGCTCACCGTGATAATTCGAGCCCATTATTTCTCCCCACGATAATTCGAGCCCATTATTGCTCACCATGATAATTCGAGCACATTGTTGCTCACCCCAATAATTCGAGCCCATTATTGCTCCCCACGTTAATTTGAGCCAATTATTGCTCACCGTGAAAACCTGAGCAACCATTATTGCTCACCATGAAAACTTGAGCAACCATTTTTGCTCACCATGAAAACCTGAGCAACCATTATTGCTCTCACCATGAAAACCTGAGCAACCATTATTGCTCCAAATGAAAACCTGAGCAACCATTATTGCTCACCATAAAAACCTGAGCAACCATTATTGCTCACCATGAAAACCTGAGCAACTATTATTGCTCACCATGAAAACCTGAGCAGCCATTATTGCTCACCATGAAATTCTTAAGCTATGTGCTTCGTTAAGTCTCAAGAGGACTATAGCATTGTAGCGTAATACATATATAAACCAAATAGGCACTACTACTCATAAGTAATTCTGTTAAGCTTCTGTTAAGCTAGGTGCTTCGTTAAGTCTCTAGAGGCCTATAGCACTGTAGCCTAACACATCAGTACACGAGCAGGTTAACTGCTCACAATTTAGCTAGGGTGACACTACCAAAGAAATAGTAAGTTGTCACAATTAGCATAGCCCTCTACATAGGTAGGATTAGGGAAATTAAACCCTCTGTTTAGGTAGATATTAGGGAAATTAGTTAGTCAACAGAGTATCAGCTGAGTCTGTGCTCACAAATAAATATAAATGACTATTAATAAAGACTGATTTAAATGAAGTTATTATTCCTCATTTAAAGTTGAGGTTGAATTAATGAGTCTTCAGTGAATTCAATTAACTACAAGTCATAATGACTAAATTATTAATCTCACTTTCGATAAATGTGACCATGGCGTGATAGCACACAAAATGAAGTCAATGGAATAACCGGTAAAGTAGGACGCTGGATACTCAGTTTTCTGTCAAACAGGACTCAGCGAGTAACTGTCAATCATATAAAATCTAGTCCAAGTGCAGTGAAAAGCTCTGTACCTCAGGGTACAGTCCTTGCACCGCTGCTTTTCCTTATTCTCATATCAGATATAGACAAAAATACAAGTCACAGCTTCGTATCATCCTTTGCAGATGACACAAAAATCAGTATGAAAATTACCTCGGCTGAGGACATTGAAAAACTTCAAGCTGATATTAATAAAGTTTTCGACTGGACATCAGAAAATAACATGATGTTTAACAGTGATAAATTCCAGGTACTCAGGTACGGTAAAAATGAGGACCTTAAACATAATACAGAGTACAAAACACAATCAAATGTACCCATAGTAGGAAAATACTCAGTTTTCTGTCAAACAGGACTCAGCGAGTAACTGTCAACCATATAAAATCTAATCCAAGTGCAGTGAAAAGCTCTGTACCTCAGGGTACAGTCCTTGCACCGCTGCTTTTCCTTATTCTCATATCAGATATAGACAAAAATACAAGTCACAGCTTCGTATCATCCTTTGCAGATGACACAAAAATCAGTATGAAAATTACCTCGGCTGAGGACATTGAAAAACTTCAAGCTGATATTAATAAAGTTTTCGACTGGACATCAGAAAATAACATGTTTAACAGTGATAAATTCCAGGTACTCAGGTACGGTAAAAATGATTACCTTAAACATAATACAGAGTACAAAACACAATCAAATGTACCCATAGTAGGAAAACAGCATGTAAAGGATTTGGGAATAATAATGTCTGACGACCTAACGTTTAAGGAGCATAACCAAGCAAATATTGCGACAGCCAGAAAAATGATAGGATGGATTACGAGAACTTTCAAATCTAGGGATCTCATCACAATGGTTGTACTCTTCAAGTCACTTGTGTTGTCCCGTCTTGAGTACTGCTCAGTACTCACTTCCCCCTTCAGAGCAGGAGAGATTGCTCAAATAGAGGGAATACAGAGAACATATACGGCACGCATAAACGCAATAAAGCACCTAAATTATTGGGATCGTCTCAAAGCCCTCCAAATGTACTCACTAGAAAGAAGACGAGAGAGATATCAAATAATATACACCTGGAAGATACTGGAGGGCTAAGTACCAAATCTACACAGTAAAATAACAACGTACTGGAGTGAACGACATGGAAGAAGATGTAGAATAGAACCAGTGAAGAGCAGAGGTGCTATAGGCACAATCAGAAAACAGTATAAACATCAGAGGTCCGCGGTTGTTCAACGTCCTCCCAGCAAGCATAAGAGATATTGCCGGAACAACCGTGGACATTTTCAAGAGGAAACTAGATTTATTCCTCCAAGGAGTGCCGGACCAACCGGGCTGTGGTGGGTATGTGGGCCTGCGGGCCGCTCCAAGCAACAGCCTGGTGGACCAAACTCTCACAAGTCGAGCCTGGCCTCGGGCCGGGCTTGGGGAGTAGAAGAACTCCCAGAACCCCATCAACCAGGTATCACTGTCGATTCAGAATCTTCCTTGATTTTAATGAATGAGCATTTAGAGAATGAGTGTGGGGGAGACCGTGGGAGGAGGGTGTAATAGATCGTGAGAGGAGAGTGTCTGAGATCGTGGGAGGAGGGTGTGTGGGACCATGGAAGGAGGGGATGGGGGACCTAAGGAGAAGGGTGTGGGTGACCATTGGAGGGTGGGAGACCCCCCTGGGAGGAGGGTGTGGAGGACCGTGGGAGGAGGGTGTGGAGGACCGTGGGAGGAGGGTGTGGAGGACCGTGGGAGGAGGGTGTGGAGGACCGTGGGAGGAGGGTGTGGAGGACCGTGGGTGGAGGGTGTGGGTGACCGTTGGAGGGGTGGGAGACCCCCCTGGGAGCAGGGTGTGGAGGACCGTGGGAGGAGGGTGTGGGTGACCGTTGGAGGGTGGCAGACCCCCTGGGAGGAGGGTGTGGAGGACCGTGGTAGGAGGGTGTGGGTGACCGTTGGAGGGTGGGAGACTTCCCCTGGGAGGGGTGTGGAGGACCGTGGGAGGAGGGTGTGGAGGACCGTGGGAGGAGGGTGTGGAGGACCGTGGGAGGAGGGTGTGGAGGACCGTGGGAGGAGGGTGTGGGTGACCGTTACAGGGTGGCAGACCCCATGGGAGCAGGGTGTGAGTAGTAGGGACGACCCATACAGACGATTTTTGTTTTGTTTTTTGGGGGGGGGGGGGGGGGGGTAGGGAAATCGTGTTTGTGTCAGAGGGTTTCCAGGTAAACTCTACGGACAATTTTTTTTTTCAAATCAGTCAATTTCGGAGTTAAAGACTGAAATTTTCAAAGATCATTTTCAGATAAAGTATTCATAGAAGTTTGTTAAGAGTTCTTATGGGGTAAAAAAATGTCAGAATTCTTACCGAGAATAAACATATTTATTTAGACTTTATTCTTTTAAGTAGAAATTCTTACCTACAAACGAATATGTCTATATAACTAAAACTGTAGCATTACCCAGCTACATAAGACATCATTAATTACTCGGCCTGCCTCTCCCACATCCCCCACCCCCCGCGTCGCCTGTTCCGACCTTACACCCCCCCCCCTCCCTCTTCCCTGCCAACCCCAGCATCACCTGTTCTGACCTCACACCCCAAGTCACCGCCGTAATCTTATCCCTGTGTCGCCGTAATATCTGTACCATCCCTCCCCCTCTATTCCTGTTACCTTACCCCTCTCCTTCATTATCTTGATATTGTTTGTTCATAATTCCGTACAGCTCTTTTAGACATCATAATGTTAATTCCTTTACATTAAACGAGACAATTTTACACAAATCAACCGAGGCATCTCAATTTAACCTGTAATACTTAAGTTGCCCCGAAGCTTTCTAAGCTGCCGCCAGCTACCTGCCCTGAGGTGTTCATCACCTGATTATCTGTCTGCCATCTGTCAGTCATTGCCAGTGTTCACTACCATAAATATATATATGTATATATATATATATATTATATATATATATATATATATATATATATATATATATATAATATTATATATATATTATATATATATATATATATTAATATATTATATATATATGTATATTAATAAATATGACCGAAAAAGTAAGATTAATAATTCTAACACGAATTTTCTCTATCTTTCTTACGTTTCTTTTCACTGTTGATGGTAATTCAAAGATCAATTCTCCAAAATTCATTTTTATTTCTAGTCGGACGCAACACTTGAGCGCGTTTCGTAAAACTTATTACATTTTTCCCTTTGGTCTCCACCTTCTCATCAGAAGTCGATCCTTGAAAAAGAAACCCGTCCCTTCCTCCAATGCATCAACATTATCAGGTGCCTCAGAAATACACTCAATTAAACTAGGATCAATAGTCTGTATAACACTTTAGGGCAATGACTCAGACTCAGTTGCGAGCGGCCAAGAACCTAGTAGCTTGATCTCTTTTCCTGATTATCAGAATAAAATGGAGCCATAGCTACTTCGGCTTCACACCACCTTCCTTACTCTTCACCATCTTACCTTCCCTTCACCATCTTACCTTCCCTTCACCACCTTCTCCAGTCTTCACCATCTTCCTTAACCTTCACCACCTTGCCTACCCTTCACTAACTTCTCTACCTTTCACCCCCTTCACTACTCTTTACCACATTCCCTACCCTTCACCAGCTTCCCTACCCTTCACCACTAATCAACCCATCACTACATTCCCTACCCTTCACCACCTTCCCTACCCTTCACCACCTTCCCTACCCTTCACCACGTTCCCTACCCTTCACCCCCTTCACCACCTTCCCTACCCTTCACCACCTTCCCTACCCTTCACCACATTCCCTACCCTTCACCACCTTCCCTACCCTTTACCATATTCCCTTTTCTTCACCAACATCCCTGTCCTTCACCACCTTTCCTACCCTTCACAACCTTCCCTACCCTTCACAAACTTCCCTGCCTTTCACAACCTTCCTTACTCTTAACCACGTTCCCTACCCTTCATAACCTTCCTTTCCCTTAACTTCCTTCCCTACCCTTCACCATCTTTCCAACCCTTCACCACCTTCCCTACCTTTTACCACTTTCCCTGCCCTTCATAACCTTCCCTACCCTTCACAACTTTTTCTACCCTTCACCATCTTCCCAACCCTTTCCCCTACCCTTAACAAGCTTCTGTACCTTTCACCAGCTTCCCTACCTATCACTAACTTCACTACCTTTCACCATCTTCCCAGCACTTCACCACCCTAGCCGTCACCACCTTCCCTACCCTTCACCACGTGCCCTACCCTTCACCACATAATATACCCCTCACCACTTACCTTGCTCTTCACAATCTTCCCTACCTTTCACTAACTTGCCTACAATTCACCCCCATCCCCCACCCCTCACCACCTAATAAACCCTTCACCACCATCTCTATCCTTCATTACCTTCTCTACCTTTCATCACATTCCCTACACTTCAAAACGTTCCCAACCCATCACCATCTTCCCTACCCTTCACCTCCTAATAAACCCTTCACCACCTTACTTACTCCTCACCATCTTACCTTCCCTTCACTACCTTCTCTAGTCTTCATCATCTTCCCTAACCTTCACCATCTTGCCTACTCTTCACCACGTTCCCAACCCTTCACCATCTTCCCTATCCTTCATTGCCTTCCCAACTCTTCACCATATTCCCTACCCTCACTACCTTCCTTACACTTCACCACCTTTCCTACCCCTCACTAACTTCCCTACCCAATGCCATCGTCCCTTCCCTTCACCATCTTCCCTACCCTTCACCACCTTCTTTAAACTTCACTACCATCTCTACCCTTCACCATCTTCCCTACCCTTCACCACCTTCCATACCCTTCATATCATTCACTACCCTTCATCACCTTCCCTTCCCTTCATCAACTTTCCTTCCCTTCACCATCTTCCCTACCTTTCACCACCTTCCCTACCCTTCACTAACTTCCCTACCTTTCAAAATCTTCCTTACCAATTACCACCCTACCCGTCACCACCTTCTCTGTCCTCTACCACCTTCCCTACCTATCACCACCTAATCATCTGTTCAGCATTATTCCTACCCTTCACCACCTCTACCCTTCACCATCTTCTCTACCCTTCACCACATACCTCACACTTCACCACCTTCTCTACCCTTCACCACCTTCCCTACCCTTTACCACCTAATCAACCTTTCACCATCTTCCCTACCCTTCTCCACCTACCTCACCCTTCACCACCTTCTCTACCCTTCAACACCTTCCCTTCCCTTCACCACCTAATCAACCATTCACAACCTAATCAAATCTTCACCATCTTCCTTACTCTTCAGCATCTTACCTTCCCTTCACCACCTTCTGTAGTCTTCACCACCTTGCCTACCCTTCACCACCTTCTCTAGTGTTCACCATCTTCCCTAACCTTCACTATATTACCTACCCTTCACCACCATCCCTACCCTTCACCACCTTACGTACCATTCACCACCTAATCAACCCTTCAATACCTTTCCTACCTTTCACCACCTGCCCTACACTTCACCACCTTCTCTATCCTTCACTACCTTCCCTACCCTTCACCACCTTCCCTATTCTTCGCCATCTTCCCTACCCTTCACAACCTTCCCTACTCTTCACTGCTTTCCCTTCCATTCAACTCCTTCCCTACCCTTCAACATCTTCCCTAACCTTCACAACTTTCCCTACCCTTCACAACCTTCCGTACTCCTCACTACCTTCCCTTCCCTTCAACTCCTTCCCTACCCTTCACATTCTCCCCTACCCTTTATCATCTTCCCTACCCTTACTACATTCCCTACAGTCACTACCATCTCTTCCCTTTGCAACCATCCCTACCCTCCACCACCTTCCCAACTTTCCCTATCTTTCAGAATCTGCCCTACCCATCACTACCTTCCCAACCCATGACCACCTATCCTAACCTTCACAACCTTCCCATCTCTACACAACCTTCCTTCTTTGCCCTTCAAAACTTTCCCTCCCATTCTCCATCTTCCCTACCCTTCACATGCTTTCCCACCAATCACCACCTATAATTCCCTTCACAATACCTACCCTTCATCATCTTTCTCACCCTTCGCCACCTTCCCTACACTTCACCACCTTGTCTACCCCTCAACACCTTTCCAACCCATCAATTTTATGAACCCTTCACCACCTTCCCTGCCCTTTACCATCGGCCCAATTGGGTCGACTTCGTCCAGTCTATGTCTGTCTCTTTCCCCATACCCAGGCGACTGCCCTTCAACCGTGAATAGATAAAGAGATACAGACATCCTTATGAATAAAGATATTTCACTCTGCAGTAATAGGAATCTTCCTTGACTTTGTAGGTGATGAACATGTCCAAGTTTCACAAAGCACTTGTGCCGTGCATCAACACGTCCAACCCAACTATGAAACACTGCCAACCTCGCTATATTTTATCCATCTGTGATATTGACTTTATTTTAATTTGTTCACCCTTCACGGTATTTATAATTGTTTCTATATTTTGGTGTATTATAATTTATTTATTCAAAAGTTTCTGATTCAAAATGAAATAGAAAATGAATAAGATCGTTAATTTATTGATGTTGATGACTGGGTTGGTGATGGTAGGGATGGTGCAAGTGTGGATGACAAGCCAGGAAGCGGAGAGACATACCCACCTGCATCTCCTTCGGCTACAGGTTATTGAGTGGCACAAGAACTAATATAGCCTCCTTCACCTGCTGAGGCAGCTGGCCGTCTTCCTCCACCTCCTCCCGCCTGCGATTGGCTGTGATGAATCGCTGCTCGACGGTGACGTGGAGCTGGAGCCTTTCTGGGATAGTGTGCCCTTCGTGGGCACATTCCTGCGGCACCAGCAGACTCTCCGGCTGGTGAGGGGTCTGAAGGACTTCCTGGTGCAGGTCGGAGAGGTGCCTGCAGCGCAGCCTATTGCAATCTGGAGTCGTTGGGAAATTCTGCCAATTTCTTTGGGTATCTTAATATTTTTGTTTATTAATGCCTGGTCGCGACGTGTGCCCCGTCCTCGGGACCGTGATTGCATCGGTGTACAGCACAAATTGCCTCTCACCGCTCCTACAACCCTCTGAGCCACGACATGATGCCACAACCCTGGGAACAACCCTCTGAGCCACGACTTGATGCCACAACCCTGGGAACAACCCTCTGAGCCACGACATGATGCAACAACCCTGGGAACAACCCGCTGAGCCACGACATGATGCCACAACCTTGGGAACAACTCTCTGAGCCACGACATGATGCCACAACTCTGGGAACAACCCGCTGAGCCACGATCTTAGGAGAGAGAACCATCAGGAGAAAGTGCCAAGTAATTAGGACAATATAGCATTGAAAGGAATCAGGATAAGAATTTGGGATGGGACTGAAGGATGGAATGGTGCCCAACCTCTTCGGGGGTCGGGATTGAACGCCGACCTGCATTAAAGGAGACCGTCGCTCTACCGTCCATCCCAAGTGGTTGTGCATGCAGCGAGGAAGAAGCACGAGTGATTGACAATGAGTGGAGCAGCGGTGACGGCTGCCTCGGTGCTGTGTCATGATGAAAAGTGATGTTGTCTATGGTTTCATTTGGCCAAAGTGGACTGTGTGTGTGTGTGTGTGTGTGTGTGTGTGTGTGTGTGTGTGTGTGTGTGTGTGTGTACTCATCTAGTTGTGCTTGTGGGGGATGAACTCTGGGTCTTTGGACCCGCCTCTCAACTGGTGAACAGGTTCCTGGGCCTACAGGGCTCTATCAAATCTACATTTGAAACTGTGTATGGAGTCAGCCTCCACCACATCACTGCCAGCATATCACTCTTGGGTCCTCAGCTTCGACCTGTGTCCCCTTGTTCGTGTTCCACCCGTGCTAAGTAGTTTGTCTTTAACCACCCTATCAATACCTCTGAGAATTTTGTTGGTGTTGATCACGTCTCCTCTTACTCTTCTGTCTTCTAGGGACGTGAGGTTTAGCTTCCGTAGCCTTTCCTCGTAACTCATTCCTCTCAGTTCTGGGACTAATCTGGAGGCATTTCTCTGAATCTTTTCTCTGTTTGTCTTGAGTTTAACTACGTATGGACTCCAGGCTGAAGCTGCCTATTCCAAGATTCGTCTGACATGTGTGGTATACAAGGTCCTGAACAAACTCATTGCACTTGTTTCTAAAAGCAGTTCTTATATTTGCTAACCAGCATATGCCGTTGATGATATCCTTTTGATGTGGGCTTCTGGGGACAGGTTCGGTGTGATATCTCGACAACTGGTTTAGTGGAGACAAGCGGGCAAGGAACAGATAGTTCAGCCTCCTCACCTTCACTTTCCTTGTGGTTTAGGTTCGGCGGGGCTTCTACTACTGCCTCACTCTCATCATCCTGTCGAGTCATAAAAGAATCTTCAAGATCCACCTCCCACTCCTTTACTGAAGGGGTCCTGGTCTCGAGAACCTTAGTGAAGACAGGATTACTCTCACCTGTTTTTTCTCATTGATCTAGTTACAACACAAGCAGGGTAAATAATGCCATCATCTGCTTCTGGTTGATCTAGTACATTATTGGGACTAATTAACATTATGGGGCACTTGGTCCCTTCAACCTTTCGGTTGTCAAAATCATTACCAAGAATAACATCTACCCCTGGAATGGGCAATTGTTTACTTACACCAACATTACACCATCCTAAAGTAAAATTAGAATCAAGGTTAATTTGCATTAAAGACACCTGTTGCACACTACCAGCAATACCTTGGAGAAGCACAACTTCACCAAGATTTTGGGTGTCAACATCAGCAAGTACATTCTGGGCAATAAGAGACTGTGAAGCTCCAGTATCACGGAGTAATTGAACAGTCTTACTACTACCATCTTTACACAATAATGTACCTGTAGAAATGTAGGGTTAAAATTCAGCCAGCCAATGGGGATTGACTGTAGAACATGGATAATTATTAGTTTGCAATCCTCTACTCATAATAAGACCAGTTGGCCGTAATTCAGGATGCAAACTATAGCAAGAAGCAATCACATGTCCTCTTCTCTTACAATGTGTACAATGCCTGACAGTGGACACCTGTGGAACCAACTGCAGGTTTAGAATTAACATTACTAGGATTAGATGGTCCTGGCAATGGAGTAACAACTTTAGGTTTAATAAGAGAAGAGTTCATGGGAGTAACTGGAGCACTAGGATTGGATTGATACTGATAAGGAGTTCGGTGAGCATTATAATTTTTACTCTACGGTTAAACTTAGGTGGTTGGGCCTTAAACTGGGACTTAGTCAACAACTCTCTCATCCGCGAGCTTAGACAGCTCATAAATGTCTGTTATATTTTTCTGTTCTGCCATAAAAGTAGACAATTTGTCTGGGAGACATGACATCACTTCTTCTGTTATAAAAAAAATTCTTAAGAGCATCATACTCGGTTATTGAAAGTGATTTTAGCCATCTGTTGCAGTAATTAACTTTTAGACGGGTGAAGTCTGCTATTGTCTGATCACTTACCCTCTTTAGGTTCCTAAACTTTTGTCTGTGTGTTTCTGGATTTAATTGGAAAGCATTTAAGATGTTTTTCTTAACAAACTCAGTCAAAATTATTCTCATCAGGCAAGGATGCAAAAACCTCCTGACTACGTCCTTTTAACTGACTTTGCATGATTGCGACCCATTGATCCCTTGGCCAGTTCATACTGACTGCAATCTTAGAAAAATGTGAGAAAAAACCTCGGGATCCTTCTCATTGAACTTGGGTAACTATGTATTTATTCATCCTTATGGGATTATTATCACTGCTCTTAGAAACATTGCTCGTATTACCATGCCCAGCTGCCTAACACTGTTTCAAGTCTGTGGTTAGCCTCTGCCATTTTCTATTGAATTTCTAACTGTTGCTTCTTTGAGGCTTCCAGCTGCAATTGCACTTCAATTCTACTATTTTATGCCTCAATCTCTAAATGTCTAGTGTCAAGCTACCTCTGCTGAGCTTCATGTTCTAATATTAATATTTTCTGTTGCCTTGCAAATTCAATTTCTTTTTCATGAGCCTCAAGTTTAGCATACGTTACTTGTGCATCTAACTCAAAAGCCTTAAAGCAATTTGCTCACTAGTCTCCTCGTTTACTTTCTCCAGAAATTCTTCTCCTAACTCCTCATTTTCTACCAAATGTATCACTATGACTCTCAGAATTTGTGCTTTAGTCATGTTATTTTTTACTGTTAATTCTAACTTATTTGCCATATTTATTAAGGCAGACTTTTTTAGATTTTTAATTCCCTCAAAGTCTGGATTTTCCAACAGCGACAACACTTGATCCTCCATGGTTAAATAACACTTGGCACTTGACTGACAAAAATAATTAACAGACTGGCACGGCACTACACTTCACTTTAAATTGTCACGACACTGAAAAATTGCATGGCCTCACTGCACAAACAAATTATTGGATGACTTACCTCCAAAATCGTGAAACGTAGGTTACTTGTTACACAGGCTGACTCTGGCATGGCATATTGCAAGTGTCTTAAACACACAGATTTCTAAGCACACTGGTATCTAGGAAGGCAAGGTTAGATTAGCAAAAGTTAAATATAAGTGGGAACAATATCTCTAGGCCAGACCCCCAAAATCACTGTTACAAACCGTTCATTAATGCTCGTGACCTGTACAGCAAAAAAAAATCTTGTAGTCTAGGGGCATTTACTTATACAGCAATCTAAGGTGGGTCACCAGTATAATCCCATGGTTTGTACAGGCAAGATTTAAAATTAATCACCCCCTTTAGGACTAAATATTCACTAAATTAAATAAATATATATTATAAATAAATTCAGTTAATTATCAATATTATATGTTAAGCAACAAATGGGTAATCACATGTAAATCAAAATAAAATTATGTCTCTACAGACTCACATATTACAACAGAACAGAATAGATATAATGTTACAGACTTTACTCCTAGATGTGATCCTTCCGGTGTCCAAACAGTTACTGAATAATGTTCTCACAGCAGGAGCCGATGTCGCTTCTGCACAACATTTTAAGTGACAGTTTTTACTTAATATAAATCTTACTTACATGGAGCCATATAATGGAAATTACTTAACTAAATTAAGGAATGATCAGATTTACATGTATAAACAGAAATAATGTAGTTACAAATATAATAGTCACATATTTATAAAATAAAAGAATGTGTTGTCAACTGCCAAGAAATAATATCCCACAAATATTGCCAACTAGGTGAAACAATAATAACGGTTTCCCACAGTCTTGCCAATAAGTGATCAGCACAAAATATAACTTTCACACGGGAAGCTGACACAAAAAATTATAATAACGGTTTCCCCCTGTGAACAAAGTTCGCGAACAAAGTTCTCACTCAATTGGAAATGCCATCACCGAATCGATCTGCTGCTGCTTCATTCGATGTAGAATTGCGTCGTGAACAAAGTTACAACATGGGTGATCTGATGTCGTGTGTGCAATCAAATATTCCTAATCTAACGGTTAAGCGAAAAGGCATTTACAATCAAATAATTCCAACTGTCAATAACGGGCTTGAGAAATTTTCTTAGATGCGCCAGGAAGAACTGGTAAAACCTTTCTAATTAGATTGATTCTAGCAGCATTTCGATCCCAAAATGGCATAGCCTTAGCTCTTGTGTCGTCCGGAATAGCTGCGACATTGCTACATGTAAAACCTTTCTAATTACATTGATTCTAGCAGCATTTCGATCCCAAAATGGCATAGCCTTAGCTCTTGCATCGTCCGGAATAGCTGCGACATTGCTACCAAGTGGAAGAACTGGTACCTCGGCTTTGAAATTGCCATTGAACATACAATTCATTGAAACTCCCACATGCAACATTTCCAAAGCATCAGGCACACGAACTTAAAAAATATTATTCAGTCTAACATTCAAAGCGAGGCAGTCACATATAAGTCCGTCGACACTGTTGAGGAAGCAGACGAAGCGGTTAATTATCCAAGGGAATTATCCAATTATGCACGGTGGATGTCTGTCTATTGTAGTTTATTTCAATATGCCAAGTTGTCCGTCGACTCGCTCTCCTCATTTGCGTCGTTCAAATGATTTTCTACTGGCATTCCGCGTGTAATACGTAGGCACTTCTGAATACAGCAGTCTATTTGCAAATGCGTCATTTTGACATAACATGAAGAAAGCAGTGACCGTTGTAGCCGGTGGATTCATAGCTATTTGTTGCATATTTGCAGCTGTGAAATAAAAGGATTTTCCATTTTCTTATTTTCAAAAGAAAACAAAAAATACTAACGAAATATTTCAATTCAAACGTAGATCAATAGACACAACTCAATTTCACCGCCAATTGCACTGAAAAATAAGAACAGTTAAAAAAACGAAATGAAAAAAGAAACAAAATAAACTATACTCAGGAAATGAACACTATGGTAAACAACGCAGCTCAATTCCAAGGCAATGTCACACAAAATAATTAAATAAAAATAAAAATAAATCAAAGTCTATGAAAAATCAATTTATCAATGCAATCGGAAACATTGAAATGAAATCGTAATGTAATTTAAAAAGTGTGTGTTACTCTTACATACAACAAATGGCACTGTTTAAAAAAAAAACTGTTTTTACCTGTCACAGGTGTGACATCTAGATAGTAGGTATATAAAATATGCAAGTAATTGAATGGAACGTTGTGACCAAATTTCAAAGCAATCGGAGAAGAACTTTCAGAGTTTACAGCATGTGTTGCTCTTACGTCCTACAGATGGTGCTGATTTTCAAAAAAAGCATGTTTTCCTGTCACAGGTGAGGCATGTATCTAGTAGGTTTATAAAAACACTCGTCTATTCGAATGCAACGTTGTGTCAAAAAATTCAAAGCAATCGGTAAAGAGGTTTCGAAGATTTCTCTGACATGAATAATACATGAAAAACACATTTATTTAAAAAAACATTTTTTTTCCGTTACTGACATGACATCTATATAGTATGTATATAAAAACCTGTTCGGATGCGAATGGAATGTTGTGTGAAAATTTCAAAGCTATAGGTGAAGAACTTTCGGAGATTAGCGATTTTCAAACAAACGAACATTTCCATTTTCATTTATATAGATATTACCGTCCTGACAATGCAGGATATATTTGCAGGTATGCGTATTGTAGTAAATTGTAGTAAATAATAAACAAGCAATCCAGGCACTTAATGCCTATACAGAATCAACAGAAACAGTACCCACATTAAATTCTTTAATTGAAACTCCTAAACTGACACTGTCATTCGGTAATAAGGGTACTAATAATCAATGTAAAATTAACAGGTCAAACACTGATTTATCAGTGAGACCTAAGAGTACCATAAGTACTCCCAAGAGTCCGATAAGTGCACCCAAGAGCCCAATAATTACTACCAAGAGTACAACAGGTACTCTCAAGAAACAAAACTAATAAATACACGCAAACAGCAAAGCCTTCAAAACCTGTAGACAGTGTTTCACCTAAACCGGTGAACCTTAAGCATGCTGTAGGCTTGGGGTTTTGTTGAATTGAAATTGAAATGGGGTTTTGTTTGTTTTGCCATCAAACCCATTCTCTATACAATTTTATAAATTACCCTAAAAGTCAGACGACTCAAACAGTTACACAGATTTTTTTTCAGGGATATTCCTGCGCGGGGTCCTAAGCCTCTGGCTGGCCCACTAAGTGTTGCTTGTTTCTGTTTTACTTGGGCGGAGTATGAGTATTTATAACTCGTAAGGTCGCTTCAGTAAGATTTTGCCGAAGCTATCCAAGTTACACAGATGTTCCAGGTGTCTCAAACCACATAATACTAACAGCTGTGAGACCCCACTGAACACATGCAATAGGTGTAGAAGGGAACAGCATCATGCTGCACCGTGCAAATTTATTAAATCAAATTATTCAAACCCCGAGGTAAGAGATAGAAATCTTACGCAAGTACAGTGCTGCAAGGTGCGAGAAGTTTACAGCATACAATCACCAGCATCTCAAGTTAATGCAACATTGCCCACTGCCCAACTCCAAGTTAAGAATAAAGGGGCCCAAGAATGCAATTCGTGGCCTATTCGATCAAGGGTGCCAGAAAACATTCATTACACAGAAAGCGGCAGAGGCACTTAAATTAAAATCAGTAACATAGGTAAAATTAAACCTGTCAGGGTTCATGATAAATAGAGAACCCCAAGAATATACAGTATCACAACCGCTCATGCGCCTAGGTGGTTATGTCAGGCCTGTCCAGGCCATAGTAGTCGATCAAATCTCATTTGACCTAAATATTAAGGGTCTAGGGTACTCAGCCAGATTCCTACTGGAAAATGGAGTTAAATTGGCTGACAACACGTTAATGCCTGACCGCTTCACCAATGCGAATCTACTAGTAGGAACAGAGTACTACTGCCAGTTTATTACTGGTCAAGATAAACAACAGGGCATGAATTTACTCAAATCAGCAGGAGGCTATTTACTTACAGGTAAAGTTTTAAACCTGAACAAGCCTATGCCTGCTAACAATCAATGTTAATAGAAATTAATCATCAGCTGAAAATAATTCTCCAGCAACAAGCCTAAATAAGTAAACAGCTGGATAAATAAATCCAGATTGAGTCTGGTACAATTAATATTAGCCAAGATTTTTTTATGGATCTCATTGGATAATCAGTGGTCAGCAGCCTAAACCGGTGCAAGTCATAACGACCAAGCCTCTGAACCCCACCGTAGACCCAGAACTATTCTCGACAGTAATAAGTGACCACACTCAGTCCCCTATATAAATCAACAAAAGTAAGCTAGAAAACTCTAGTACCCAATGAATTTCGTGGGAACATGAAGTCATGAAGAAACTTCTATACCTGCAAATTTACTGGGACCAAGGTTCAAATTAACCTGGCACCTAAGGTCTGCCATGAAAACCTTAAATTAGTCTTAAGCAGACAACCACATTTAATCAAGTTTCTCTGAACTAGGATTCTCGTAATTTACCTAATGAATTTCCACTTCCCGTGTTGCATCAGTTTTGCTTGGGCCGCTTCTTCTTTCCCGCTTATGCCTTTAAGCAACTTTAGAAACGTTTTTGAAGAAGTACTAGCACAAGCAAAATTTAAAACTTGCAAATCTGTAAGTGAACATATAACAGAGAACTATAAACCGTGAAACGTATAGGTTGGGATAATCCATTACAATTTATCTTCCAGGCATGATTGGTCGTAGTACAATGAATTTATTCTGTCCAGCAATCTTAGGTTTCCCTCAATCTAATGAATTAACATTAAACATTATATTGCTGTGCTTCGTTACATCTTACGAGGGCTATAGTACTGTAACTTAACATGCCTAATACGAGTAGGCATTACTGCTCGCCCATGAATCTTCAATTTATTTTGTGCTTAGTTTTCCCTCAAGAAGGATCTTGCACTAATTTAACCTGAATAAAACGAGCAGACTCAACTGCTCACCTATGAATTAACGTGATAATTAGAGCACATTATTGTTCACATGATAATTAGAGCACATTATTGTTCACCATGATAATTCGAACACATTTTTGCTCAACATGATAATTCGAACGCATTACTGCTCACCATGATAATTCGAGCACATTGTAGCTCACCATGATAATTCGAGCCCATTATTGCTCACCGTGAAAACCTGAGCAACCATTATTGCTCACCATGAAAACCTGAGGAACCATTATTGCTCACCATGAAAACCTGAGCAACCATTATTGCTCAACATGAACACCTGAGCAACCATTATTGCTCACCATGAACACCTGAGCAACCATTATTGCTCACTGTGAAAACCTGAGCAACCATTATTGCTCACCATGAAAACCTGAGCAACCATTATTGCTCACCATGAAAACCTGAGCAACCATTATTGCTCACCATGAAAACCTGAGTAACCATTATTGCTCACCATGAACACCTGAGCAACTATTATTGCTCACCGTGAAAACCTGAGCAACCATTATTGCTCACCATGAACTCCTGAGCAACCATTATTGCTCACCGTGAAAACCTGAGTAACCATTATTGCTCACCATGAACACCTGAGCAACCATTATTGCTCACCGTGAAAACCTGAACAACCATTATTGCTCACTATGAAATTCTTAAGGTATGTGCTTGGTTAAGTCTCAAGAGGACTATAGCATTGTAGCGTAATACATATATAAACCAAATAGGCACTACTACTCATAAGTAATTCTGTTAAGCTAGGTGCTTCGTTAAGTCCTAGAGGCCTATAGCACTGTAGCCTAACACATCAGTACACGAGCAGGTTAACTGCTCACAATTTAGCTAGGGTGACACTACCAAAGAAATAGTAAGTTGTCACAATTAGCATAGCCCTCTACATAGGTAGGATTAGGGAACTTAAACCCTCTGTTTAGGTAGATATTAGGGAAATTAGTTAGTCAACAGAGCATCAGCTGAGTCTGTGCTCACAAATAAATATAAATGACTATTAATAAAGACTGATTTAAATGAAGTTATTATTCCTCATTTAAAGTTGAGGTTGAATTAATGAGTCTTCAGTGAATTCAATTAACTACAAGTCATAATGACTAAATTATTAATCTCACTGTCGACTCAGAATCTTCCTTGATTTTAATGAATGAGCATTGAGAGAATGAGGAGGGTGGGGGAGACCGTGGGAGGAGGGTGTAGGAGATCGTGAGAGGAGAGTGTCTGAGATCGTGGGAGGAGGGTGTGTGGGACCATGGGAGGAGGGGATGGGGGACCTAAGGAGGAGGGTGTGTGACCGTTGGAGGAGGGTGGGAGACCGTGGGAGGAGAGTGGTGGAAACCATGGGAGGAGGGCGAGGGACTGTGGGAGGAGGGTGAGGGAGACCGTGGGAGGAGGGTGTGGTGGGACCGTGAGAAGAGGGTGTGGGTGACTATTGGAGGGTGGGAGACCCCCCTGGGAGGAGGGTGTGGAGGACCGTGGGAGGAGGGTGTGGAGGACCGTGGGAGGAGGGTGTGGGTGACCGTTGGAGGGTGGCAGACCCCCTGGGAGGAGGGTGTGGAGGACCGTGGGAGGAGGATGTGTGTTTACTAGTTGTGTTTTTGCGGGGGTTGAGCTTTGCTCTTTCGGCCCGCCTCTCAACTGTCAATCAACTGTTTACTAACTATTTTTTTTTTTCCCACACAACACACACCCCAGGAAGCAGCCCGTGACAGCTGACTAACTCCCTGGTACCTATTTACTGCTAGGTAACAGGGGCACTTAGGGTGAAAGAAACTTTGCCCATTTGTTTCTGCCTCGTGCGGGAATCGAACCCGCGCCACAGAATTACGAGTCCTGCGCGCTATCCACCAGGCTACGAGGCCCCTAGCCTCGTAGTGTGGGTGACCATTGGAGGGTGGGAGACCCCCCTGGGAGCAGGGTGTGGAGGACCGTGGGAGGAGGGTGTGGGTGACCATTGGATGGTGGGAGACCCCCCTGGGAGCAGGGTGTGGAGGACCCTGGCAGGAGGGTGTGGAGGACCGTGGCAGGAGGGTGTGGAGGACCGTGGGTGGAGGGTGTGGGTGACCGTTGGAGGGGTGGGAGACCCCCCCTGGGAGCAGGGTGTGAGTAGTAGGGACGACCCCATACAGACGATTTTTGTTTTTTTGGGGGGAGGGGGGGGGGGGGGGAAGGAAATCGCGTGTGAGTCACAGGGTTTCCGGGTCAAAAGTAGTCCATATGTCACAGGTAAAAATCGTGTTTGTGTCAGAGGGTTTCCAGTAAACTCTACGGACAATTTTTGTTTTCAAATCAGTCAATTTCGGAGTTAAAGACTGAAATTTTCAAAGATCATTTTCAGATAAAGTATTCAAGAAGTTTGTTAAGAGTTCTTATGGGGTAAAATAATTTCAGAATTCTTACCGAGAATAACAGATTTTTTTTAGACTTTATTCTTTTAAGTAGAAATTCTTACGTACAAACGAATATGTCTATATAACTAAAACTGTAGCATTACCCAGCTACATAAGACATCATTAATTACTCGGCCTGCTCTCCCACATCCCCCCCCCCCCCCTCCCCTCTTTCCTGCCATCGCCAACTACCTCACTGTTCTGACCTCACACACCAAGTCACCGCCGTAATCTTATCCCAGTGTCGCCGTAATATCTGTACCATCCCTCCCCCTCTATTCCTGTTACCTTACCCCTCTCCTTCTTCATTATCTTGATATTGTTTGTTCATAATTCCGTACAGTTCTTTTAGACATCGTAATGTTAATTCCTTTACATTAAACGAGACAATTTTAGACAAATCAACAGAGGCATCTCAATTTAACCTTTAATACTTAAGTTGCCCCGAAGCTATCTCAGCTGCCGCCAGCTACCTGCCCTGAGGTGTTCAACACCTGATTATCTGCCTGCCATCTGTCAGTCATTGCCAGTGTTCACTACCATAATAATAATATATATATATATATATATATATATATATATATATATATATATATATATGTCGTACCTAGTAGCCAGAACTCACTTCTCTGCCTACAATGCAAGGCCCGATTTGCCTAATAAGCCAAGTTTTTCTGAATTAATATATTTTCTCTAATTTTTTTCTTATGAAATGATAAAGCTACCCATTTCATTATGTATGAGGTTAATTTTTTTTATTGGAGTTAATATTAACGTAGTTATATGACTGAACCTAACCAACCCTACCTAACCTAACCTAACCTATCTTTATAGGTTAGGTTTGGTTAGGTAGCCGAAAAAGTTAGGTTAGGTTAGGTTAGGTAGGTTAGGTAGTCGAAAAACAAATAATTCATGAAAACTTGGCTTATTAGGCAAATTTGGCCTTGCATAGTAGGCTGAGAAGTGCGTTCTGGCTACTAGGTACGACATATATATATATATATTATATATATATATATATATATATATATATATATATATATAATATATATATATTAAATATGACCGAAAAAGTAAGATTAATAATTCTAACACGAATCTTCTCTATCTTTCTTAAGTTTCTTTTCACTGTTGATGGTAATTCAAAGATCAATTCTCCAAAATTCATTTTTATTTCTAGTCCGACGCGCAACACTTGAGCGCGTTTCGTAAAACTTATTACATTTTCCCTTTGGTCTCCACCTTCTCATCAGAAGTTGATCCTTGAAAAAGAAACCCGTCCCTTCCTCCAATGCATCAACATTATCAGGTGCCTCAGAAATACACTCAATTAAACTAGGATCAGTAGTCTGTATAACACTTAAAGCAATGACTCAGACTCAGTAGCGAGCGGGCAAGAACCTAGTAGCTTGATCTCTTTTCCTGATTGATCAGAATAAAATGGAGCCATAGCTACTTCGGCTTCACACCACCTTCCTTACTCTTCACCATCTTACCTTTCCTTCACCACCTTCTCCAGTCTTCACCATCTTCCCTAACCTTCACCACCTTGCCTACCCTTCACTAACTTCTCTACCTTTCACCCCCTTCACTACTCTTTACCACATTCCCTACCCTTCACCAGCTTCCCTACCCTTCACCACTAATCAACCCATCACTACATTCCCTACCCTTCACCACCTTCCCTACCCTTCACCACCTTCCCTACCCTTCACCACATTCCCTACCCTTCACCCCCTTCACCACCTTCCCTACCCTTCACCACCTTCCCTACCCTTCACCACATTCTCTACCCTTCACCACCTTCCCTACCCTTTACCATATTCCCTTTTCTTCACCAACATCCCTATCCTTCACCACCTTTCCTACCCTTCACAACCTTCCCTACCCTTCACAAACTTTCCTGCTTTTCACAACCTTCCTTACTCTTAACCACAATCCCTACCCATCATAACCTACCTTTCCCTTAACTTCCTTCCCTACCTTCACCATCTTTCCAACCCTTCACCACCTTCCCTACCTTTTACCACTTTCCCTGCCCTTCACCACCTTCCCTACCCTTCAAAACATTCTCTACCCTTCACCATCTTCCCAACCCTTCAACCCTTTCCCCTACCCTTACAACCTTCTGTACCTTTCACCAGCTTCCCTACCAATCACTAACTTCACTACCTTTCACCATCTTCCTTGCACTTCACCACCCTACCCGTCACCACCTTCCCTACCCTTCACCACGTGCTCTACCCTTCACCACCTAATATACCCCTCACCACTTACCTTGCTCTTCACAATCTTCCCTACCTTTCACTAACTTTCCTACAATTCACCCCCTTCCCCACCCCTCACCACCTAATAAACCCTTCACCACCATCTCTATCCTTCATTACCTTCTCTACCTTTCATCACATTCCCTACACTTCACCACGTTCCCAACCCATCACCATCTTCCCTACTCTTCACCACCTAATCAACCCTTCACCACCTTACTTACTCCTCACCATCTTACCTTCCCTTCACTACCTTCTCTAGTCTTCATCATCTTCCCTAACCTTCACCATCTTGCCTACTCTTCACCACGTTCCCAACCCTTCACCATCTTCCCTATCCTTCATCACCTTCCCAACTCTTCACCATATTCCCTACCCTCACTACCTTCCTTACACTTCACCACCTTTCCTATCCCTCACTAACTTCCCTACCCAATGCCATCTTCCCTTCCCTTCACCATCTTCCCTACCCTTCACCACCTTCTTTAAACTTCACTACAATCTCTACCCTTCACCATCTTCCCTACCCTTCACCACCTTCCATACCCTTCATATCATTCACTACCCTTCATCACCTTCCCTTCCCTTCATCAACTTCCCTTCCCTTCACCATCTTCTCTACCCTTCTCCACCTACCTCACCCTTCACCACCTTCCTCTACCCTTCAACACCTTCCTTCCCTTCACCACCTAATCAACCCTTCACCACCTAATCAACCCTTCACCATCTTCCTTACTCTTCAGTATCTTACCTTCCCTTCACCACCTTCTGTAGTCTTCACTATCTTCACTTATCTTCACCACCTTGCCTACCCTTCACCACCTTCTCTAGTCTTCACCATCTTCCCTAACCATCACTATATTACCTACCCTTCACCACCATCCCTACACTTCACCACCTTACGTACCATTCACCACCTAATCAACCGTTCAATACCTTTCCTACCTTTCACCACCTGCACTACACTTCACCACCTTCTCTATCCTTCACTACCTTCCCTACCTTTAACCACCTTCCCTATTCTTCACCATCTTCCCTACCCTTCACAACCTTCCCTACTCTTCACTGCTTTCCCTTCCATTCAACTCCTTCCTACCCTTCACCACCTTCCCTATTCTTCGCCATCTTCCCTACCCTTCACAACCTTCCCTACTCTTCACTGCTTTCCCTTCCATTCAACTCCTTCCCTACCCTTCACATCTTCCCTAACCTTCACAACTTTCCCTACCCTTCACAACCTTCCCTACTCCTCACTACCTTCCCTTCCCTTCAACTCCTTCCCTACCCTTCACATTCTCCCCTACCCTTTATCATCTTCCCTACCCTTACTACATTCCCTACAGTCACTACCATCTCTTCCCTTTGCAACCATCCCTACCCTCCACCACCTTCCCAACTTTCCCTATCTTTCAGAATCAGCCCTACCCATCACTACCTTCCCAACCCATGACCACCTATCCTAACCTTCACAACCTTCCCATCTCTACACGACCTTCCTTCTCTGCCCTTCAAAACTTTCCCTCCCATTCTCCACCTTCCCTACCCTTCACATGCTTTCCCACCAATCACCACCTATAATTCCCTTCACAATACCTACCCTTCATCATCTTCCTCACCCTTCGCCACCTTCCCTACACTTCACCACCTTGTCTACCCCTCAACACCTTTCCAACCCATCACTTTTTTATGAACCCTTCGCCACCTTCCCTGCCCTTTACCATAGGCCCAATTGGGTCGACTTCGTCCAGTCTATGTCTGTCTCTTTCCCCATACCCAGGCGACTGCCCTTCAACCGTGAATAGATAAAGAGATACAGACATCCTTATGAATAAAGATATTTCACTCTGCAGTAATAGGAATCTTCCTTGACTTTGTAGGTGATGAACATGTCCAAGTTTCACAAAGCACTTGTGCCGTGCATCAACACGTCCAACCCAACTATGAAACACTGCCAACCTCGCTAAATTTTATCCATCTGTGATATTGACTTTATTTTAATTTGTTCACCCTTCACGGTATTTATAATTGTTTCTATATTTTGGTGTATTATAATTTATTTATTCAAAAGTTTCTGATTCAAAATGAAATAGAAAATGAATAAGATCGTTAATTTATTGATGTTGATGACTGGGTTGGTGATGGTAGGGATGGTGCAAGTGTGGATGACAAGCCAGGAAGCGGAGAGACATACCCACCTGCATCTCCTTCGGCTACAAGTTATTGAGTGGCACAAGAACTAATATAGCCTCCTTCACCTGCTGAGGCAGCTGGCCGTCTTCCTCCACCTCCTCCCGCCTGCGATTGGCTGTGATGAATCGCTGCTCGACGGTGACGTGGAGCTGGAGCCTTTCTGGGATAGTGTGCCCTTCGTGGGCACATTTCTGCGGCACCAGCAGACTCTCCGGCTGGTGAGGGGTCTGAAGGACTTCCTGGTGCAGGTTGGAGAGGTGCCTGCAGCGCAGCCTATTGCAATCTGGAGTCGTTGGGAAATTCTGCCAATTTCTTTGGGTATCTTAATATTTTTGTTTATTAATGCCTGGCCGCGACATGTGCCCCGTCGTCGGGACCGTGACTGCATCGGTGTACAGCACAAATTGGCTCTCACTGCTCCTACAACCCTCTGAGCCACGACATGATGCCACAACCCTGGGAACAACCCTCTGAGCCACGACATGATGCCACAACCCTGGAAACAACCCTCTGAGCCACGATCTTAGGAGAGAGAACCATCAGGAGAAAGTGCCAAGTAATTAGGACAATATAGCATTGAAAGGAATCAGGATAAGAATTTGGGATGGGACTGAAGGATGGAATGGTGCCCAACCTCTTGGGGGGTCGGGGATTGAACGCCGACCTGCATGAAAGGAGACCGTCGCTCTACCGTCCATCCCAAGTGGTTGGGCATGCAGCGAGGAAGAAGCACGAGTGATTGACAATGAGTGGAGCAGCGGTGACGGCTGCCTCGGTGCTGTGTCATGATGAAAAGTGATGTTGTCGATGATTTCATTTGGCCAAAGTGGACTGTGTGTGTGTGTGTGTACTCATCTAGTTGTGCTTGCGGGGGATGAACTCTGGGTCTTTGGACCCGCATCTCAACTGTCACTCAACTGGTGAACAAGTTCCTGGGCCTACAGGGCTCTATCAAATCTACATTTGAAACTGTGTATGGAGTCAGCCTCCACCACATCACTGCCAGCATATCACTCTTGGGTCCTCAGCTTCGACCTGTGTCCCTTGTTCGTGTTCCACCCGTGCTAATTAGTTTGTCTTTAACCACCCTATCAATTCCTCTGAGAATTTTGTTGGTGTTGATCACGTCTCCCCTTACTCTTCTGTCTTCTAGGGACGTGAGGTTTAGCTTCCGTAGCCTTTCCTCGTAGCTCATTCCTCTCAGTTCTGGGACTAATCTGGAGGCATATCTCTGAACCTTTTCTCACTTTGTCTTGAGTTTAACTAGGTATGGACTCCAGGCTGAAGCTGCCTATTCCAAGATTCGTCTGACATGTGTGGTATACAAGGTCCTGAACAAATTCATTGCACTTGTTTCTAAAAGCAGTTCTTATATTTGCTAACCAGCATATGCCGCTGATGATATCCTTTTGATGTGGGCTTCTGGGGACAGGTTCGGTGTGATATCATCTCGACAACTGGTTTAGTGAAGACAAGCGGGCAAGGTACAGATAGTTCAGCCTCCTCACCTTCACTTTCCTTGTGGTTTAGGTTCGGCGGGGCTTCTTCTACTACCTCACTCTCATCATCCTGTCGAGTCATAAAAGAATCTTCAAGATCCACCTCCCACTCCTTTACTGAAGGGGTCCTGGTCTCGAGAACCTTAGTGAAGACAGGATTACTCTCACCTGTTTTTCTCATTGATCTAGTTACAACACAAGCAGGGTAAATAATGCCATCATCTGCTTCTGGTTGATCTAGTACATTATTGGGACTAATAAACATTATGGGGCACTTGGTCCCTTCAACCTTTCGGTTGCCAAAATCATTACCAAGAATAACATCTACCCCTGGAATGGGCAATTGTTTACTTACACCATCCTAAAGTAAAATTAGAATCAAGGTTAATTTGCATTAAAGACACCTGTTGCACACTACCTGCAATACCTTGGAGAAGCACAACTTCACCAAGATCTCGGGTGTCAACATCAGCAAGTACATTCTGGGCAATAAGAGACTGTGAAGCTCCAGTATCACGGAGTAATTGAACAGTCTTACTACTACCATCTTTACTCAATAATGTACCTGTAGAAATGTAGGGTTTAAATTCAGCCATCCAATGGGGATTGACTGTAGTACATGGATAATTATTAGTTTGCAATCCTCTACTCATAATAAGACCAGTTGGCCGTAATTCAGGATGCAAACTATAGCAAGAAGCAATCACATGTCCTCTTCTCTTACAATGTGTACAATGCCTGACAGTGGACACACCTGTGGAACCAACTGCAGGTTTAGAATTAGCATTACTAGGATTAGATGGTTCTGGCAATGGAATAACAACTTTAGGTTTAATAAGAGAAGAGTTCATGGGAGTAACTGGAGCACTAGGATTGGATTGATACTGATAAGGAGTTCGGTGAGCATTATAATTTACTCTACGGTTAAACTTAGGTGGTTGGGCCTTAAACTGGGCCTTAGTCAACAACTCTTTCTCATCCGCGAGCTTAGACAGCTCATAAATGTCTGTTATATTTTTCTGTTCTGCCATAAAAGTAGACAATTTGTCTGGGAGACATGACATCACTTCTTCTGTTATAAAAAAAATTCTTAAGAGCATCATACTCGGTTATTGAAAGTGATTTTAGCCATCTGTTGCAGTAATTAACTTTTAGACGGGTGAAGTCTGCTATTGTCTGATCACTTACCCTCTTTAGGTTCCTAAACTTTTGTCTGTGTGCTTCTGGATTTAATTGGAAAGCATTTAAGATGTTTTTCTTAACAAACTCAGTCAAAATTATTCTCATCAGGCAAGGATGCAAAAACCTCCTGACTACGTCCTTTTAACTGACTTTGCATGATTGCGACCCATTGATCCCTTGGCCAGTTCATACTGACTGCAATCTTAGAAAAATGTGAGAAAAAACCTCAGGATCCTACCTTGAGGCTACCTTGAGGTGCTTCCGGGGCTTAGTGTCCCCGCGGCCCGGTCATCGACCAGGCCTCCTGGTTGCTGGACTGATCAACCAGGCTGTTAGACGCGGCTGCTCGCAGCCTGACGTATGAGTCACAGCCTGGTTGATCAGGTATCCTTTGGAGGTGCTTATCCAGTTCTCTCTTGAACACTGTGAGGGGTTTGCCAGTTATGCCCCTTATGTGTAGTGGAAGCGTGTTGAACAGTCTCGGGCCTCTGATGTTGATAGAGTTCTCTCTCAGAGTACCTGTTGCACCTCTGCTTTTCAACGGGGGTATTCTGCACATCCTGCCATGTCTTCTGGTCTCATGTGGTGTTATTTCTGTGTGCAGGTTTGGGACCAGCCCCTCAATTATTTTCCACGTGTAAATTATTATGTATCTCTCCCGCCTGCGCTCAAGGGAGTACAGATTTAGGCTCCTTAGTCGGTCCCAGTAATTTAGATGTTTTACTGAGTGGATTCTAGCAGTATAGGATCTCTGCACGCTCTCTAGGTCAGCAATTTCTCCAGCTTTGAAAGGGGCTGTCATTGTGCAGCAGTACTCCACTCTAGAGAGCACAAGCGTTTTGAAAAGTATCATCATCGGTATAGCATCTCTAGTGTGAAAAGTTCTTGTTATCCAACCTGTCATTTTTCTTGCAGTTGTGACGGCTACTTTATTGTGTTCTTTAAAGGTAAGGTCTTCCGACATGAGTACACCCAGGTCCTTTACATTGCCTTTTCGTTCTATGTTATGATTTGCCTGAGTTTTGTACGTGGTTTCTGTTTTTATATTTTCAATTTTTCCGTAGCGCATGAGCTGAAACTTATCCTCGTTGAACAGCATATTATTTTCTGTAGCCCATAGAAAGACCTGATCTACATCTGATTGGAGGTTTGCCGTGTCCTCTATGTTGCCAACTCTCATGAAAATCCTAGTGTCATCTGCAAAGGATGATATAGTGCTATAGGTTGTGTTCTGGTCTATGTCCGATATGAGGATGAGAAAAAGTACTGGAGCAAGCACAGTACCCTGGGGGACTGAGCTCTTCACGGTTGATGGGCTGGATTTTATTTTGTTGACTATTACACATTGGGTTCTGTCAGTCAGGAAATTGTAGATCCATCTGACTATTTTCTCGGTAATTCCTTTTGAACGCATTTTATGTGCAATAACACCATGGTCACATTTATCAAAAGCTTTTGCGAAATCTGTGTAAATTACATCAGCGTTTTGTTTGTCTTCCATAGCATCTAATGCCATATCATAGTGGTCCAGCAACTGCGACAGGCAAGAGCGCCCTGTTCTGAAACCATGTTGTCCGGGGTTATGGAGATGCTGTGATTCCATGTATTTTGTGATCTTACTTCTTAGCACTCTCTCAAAAAAATTTATGATGTGCGATGTTAGTGCTATCGGTCTGTAATTTTTTGCCTCTGCCTTATTTCCTCCTTTATGGAGTGGTGCTATCTCTGCTGTTTTTAGTATGTCAGGGATAACGCCAGTATCTAGGCTTTGTCTCCACAGAATGTGAAGGGCCTGCGATAGTGGTTTTTTACAGTTCTTGATGAATATGGAGTTCCAAGAATCCGGGCCTGGTGCAGAGTGCATAGGCATACTGTTTATGGCTTCTTCAAAATCTAGTGGGGATAGGGCGACGTCTGATATATGATTTGATGTTGGTATCATATCCATGAAAAATTCATTTGGGTTATCAATCTTTAGTGCATTTAATGGCTCACTGAAAACAGAGTCGTACTGCTTCCTCAGTAACTCGCTCATTTCTTTGTTGTCATCTGTGAAAGTTCCATCTCCCTTTTGCAGGGGCCCGATACTAGATGTGGTTTTTGATCTTGATTTTGCATAGGAGAAAAAATATTTCGGATTTCTCTCTATTTCACTGATGGCCTTTTGCTCTCTTTGCCTCTCCTGGGTTTTGTATGATTCTTGTAGCTTGAGTTCAATTGTTTCTATTTCTCTACCTAACCTTCTTCGCCGTTCTTGAGATAGGGTGCGACTCTCAAGTTGTTCCGCGATTCGTTTTCTTCGCCTATATAGGGAACGACGTTCCCGTTCCAATCTGCATCTCTTTCTCTTTTTTCTTAGGGGTATGCGGTTTGAACATATTTCTAGTGCTACTGAGCTTATTTTTTTCCAGGCACTGGTTCAGGTTTGCATTTCCTAGCTGTTCTACCCAGTTTATTTCTGTGAAGTCCTGGTTTATTTGCTCCCAGTTTATCCGTTTATTATTGAAGTTGAATTTGCTGAAATCTCCTCCACCGGGAATCTGGACTGGTTTTGAAGGTCCATTCCCCATGGTTGTCAGAACTTCAATTAAGTTGTGATCTGAGTAACAGGTATTTGTAATCATTATGTTCCCGATCAACTCATCATTATTAGTGAAAATGAGGTCCAGCGTGTTCTCCTTCCTAGTTGGTTCTACTATTTTCTGGTTTAAGGCAAACCTATCGCACATCCGTAGCAGGTCATTTGCATGTGCCTGCTCATTTAGGCTACTTCCTGGTATTCTTTCTGATATTACTGTATTAGCCAGGTGCTTCCATTTCAGGTGCCGTAGGTTGAAGTCCCCAAGCAGGATGATGTTCGGAGCTGGATTTGTGAGGTTTTCCAAGCAGTGCTCTATTTTCATTAGTTGGTCTTTAAACTGCTGAGGGTTTGCCTCCGGTGACTTATATACAAGGACAACAACTACATTTAGGATCTCTATTTTGACTATCAGCACTTCCACCATATCATTTGAGGTGTTTAGCAGCTCAGTACAGATGAGTGTGTCTTTGATGTAGAGGCTGACCCCGCCCTGAAGCCGGTGTTTCCTATCACATCTGAAGAGATTGTATTCTTAGATCCATATTTCACCATCAAGGTAGTCCTTTGTGTGAGTTTCCGTTAGGGCTGCAAACACTGCATTTGCCTCATGAAGGAGACCATCTATAAAATGAACTTTGTTGCATTTGCGTGTTTTTATACCCTGGATGTTGGCAAATATAAATGATGTTATCGTGTTAGTGGAAGTGCTGGATGCTTTAATTGGTGTTAATATCTGAGGCTCTGGTAAGGAGGCCACTGTGTTTGCGTCTTCTCTAGCATTTGACCGAGTTGGTGGTAGAGTCTGGTCATTTTTAGCCATTCTTCTCCTCCTCCTCTTGCTAAAAAATTATCCCGGTTGATGGAGTAGTGGCTGTTTTCATAGTGGTAGTCTGTCGGTTTTATTCGCCTGGTACCTCTTATATGAAAAGCTGGGCATTCAGCATTGAAGCACTCTTTCCTGTCCAAAGAGTTCTTGCAAATTTCTGGGTAAAAGAATTCACAGCTTTTGGTACATTTACCTGTATTGAGGAGGTTTCTGCACTTTCTAGGGTGATCGTGTGTACATGTTCCATTTATTCTTCCCGATTCCCCATGCTTACAGGTAGCCCATCTGTAATACCAACAGATTTTGGGGCCTTGTTTTGTTTGTGTCCCTCTGCCAGGGACCGCACTCTGCTGCGGCGCCCCCGACACTGTGCCCTGCTCCGGTGCCTGTGACACTGTGCCCTGCTCCGGTGCCTGTGACACTGTGCCCTGCTCCGGGGCCTGTGACACCGCGCTCTGCTCCGGTGCCTGTGACACCACGCTCTGCTCTGGGGCCTGTGACACCGCGCTCTGCTCCGGTGCCTGTGACACCGCGCACTGCTCAGGGGTCCCCGACTCCGTGCCCTGCTCAGGCATCCCCGACTCCGCGCCCTGCTCAGGCATCCCCGACTCCGCGCCCTGCTCAGGCATCCCCGACTCCGCGCCCTGCTCAGGCATCCCCGACTCCGTGCCCTGCTCAGGCATCCCCGACTCCGCGCCCTGCTCAGGCATCCCCGACTCCGTGCCCTGCTCAGGCATCCCCGACTCCGCGCCCTGCTCAGGCATCCCCGACTCCGTGCCCTGCTCAGGCATCCCCGACTCCGTGCCCTGCTCAGGCATCCCCGACTCCGTGCCCTGCTCAGGCATCCCCGACTCCGCGCCCTGCTCAGGCGCCGCTGCCACAGAGCTCTGTGCTACAGCTGGTTGTACCTTGGTGTCATGTACAGTTTGTTTGAAGACATTAGAAATTGCTATGCAGGCATTAATTAGTAATTCTCTGTTTTCGGCGGGTGTTTTATCCAGGATTTCCATCAATTTCAAAAAAGTTACATCATCCTTTTTGCAGAGCCAGTACACAGAGTGGTCACTGGGACCATTTCTCCTTGAATTGTTAGTCATGTTGGCACATTTTTTGTGTATGGCTGCTGAACAGAGTTGGCATTGAAAGCTCTGATGGTAATCTACCTTCATGTTGCATTCTATGCACGTTTTTATCAAAGCCATTTTTTGAACACTTCTGTTCAGTGGTGATGGTCTTACAATGTAAGGTGGGGTGTTGACCGGTGGGGGAGTCCTCATTGAACTTGGGTAACTCTATGTATTTATTCATCCTTATGGGATTATTATCACTACTATTAGAAACATTGCTCGTATTACCATGCCCAGCTGCCTAACACTGTGTTTCAAGTCTGTGGTTAACCTCTGCCATTTTCTATTGAATTTCTAACTGTTGCTTCTTTGAGGCTTCCAGCTGCAATTGCACTTCAATTCTACTATTTTATGCCTCAATCTCTAATCGTCAAGTGCCAGGCTACCTCTGCAGAGCTTCAAGTTCTAATATTAATATTTTCTGTTGCCTTGCAAATTCAATTTCTTTTTCATGAGCCTCAAGTTTAGCATACGTTACTTGTGCATCTAACTCAAGACGCCTTAAAGCAATTTGCTCACTAGTCTCCTCCTTTACTTTCTCCAGAAATTCTTCTCCTAACTCCTCATTTTCTACCAAATGTATCACTATGACTCTCAGAATTTGTGCTTTAGTCATGTTATTTTTTACTGTTAATTCTAACTTATTTGCCATATTTATTAAGGCAGACTTTTTTAGATTTTTAATTCCCTCAAAGTCTGGATTTTCCAACAGCGATAACACTTGATCCTCCATGGTTAATTAACACTTGGCAATTGACTAACAAAAATAATTAACAGACTGGCACGGCACTACACTTCACTTTAAATTGTCACGACACTGAAAATTTGCATGGCCTCACTGCACAAACAAATTATTGGATGACTTACCTCCAAAATCGTGAAACGTAGGTTACTTGTTACACAGGCTGACTCTGGCATGGCATATTGCAAGTTTCTTAAACACACAGATTTCTAAGTACACTGGTATCTAGGAAGGCAAGGTTAGATTAGCAAAAGTTAAATATAAGTGGGAACAATATCTCCCGGCCAGACCCCCAAAATCACTGTTACAAACCGTTCATTAATGCTCGTGACCTGTACAGCAAAAAAAAATCTTGTAGTCTAGGGGCATTTACTTATACAGCAATCTAAGGTGGGTCACCAGTATAATCCCATGGTTTGTACAGGCAAGATTCAAAATTAATCACCCCCTTTAGGACTAAATATTCACTAAATTAAAATAAATATATATTATAAATATATTCAGTTAATTATCAATATTATATGTTAAGCAACAAATGGGTAATCACATGTAAATCAAAATAAAATTTTGTCTTCACAGACTAACATATTTCAACAGAACAGAATAGATATAATGTTACAGACTTTACTCCTAGATGTGATCCTTATGGTGTCCAAACAGTTACTGAATAATGTTCTCATGGCAGGAGCCGATGTCGCTTCTGCACAACATTTTATGTGACAGTTTTTACTTAATATAAATCTTACTTACATGGAGCCATATAATGGGAATTACTTAACTAAATTAAGGAATGATCAGATTTACATGTATAAACAGAAATAATGTAGTTACAAATATAATAGTCACATATTTATAAAATAAAAGAATGTGTTATCAACTGCCAACATGGCAGGAAATAATATCCCACAAATATTGCCAACTAGGTGAAACAATAATAACGGTTTCCCACAGTCTTGCCAATAAGTGATCAGCACAAAATATAACTTTCACACGGAAAGCTGACACAAAAAAATATAATAACGGTTTTCCCATGTGAACAAAGTTCGCGAAAAAGTTCTCACTCAATTGGAAATGCCATCACCGAATCGATCTGCTGCTGCTTCATTCGATGTAGAATTGCGTCGTGAACAAAGTTACAACATGGGTGATCTGATGTTGTGTGTGCAATCAAATATTCCTAATCTAACGGTTAAGCGAAAAGGCATTTACAATCAAATAATTCCAACTGCCAATAACGGGCTTGAGAAATTTTCTTAGATGCGCCAGGAAGAACTGGTAAAACCTTTCTAATTAGATTGATTCTAGCAGCATTTCGATCCCAAAATGGCATAGCCTTAGCTCTTGCATCGTCCGGAATAGCTGCGACATTGCTACTGGTAAAACCTTTCTAATTAGATTGATTCTAGCAGCATTTCGATCCCAAAATGGCATAGCCTTAGCTCTTGCATCGTCCGGAATAGCTGCGACATTGCTACTGGTAAAACCTTTCTAATTAGATTGATTCTAGCAGCATTTCGATCCCAAAATGGCATAGCCTTAGCTCTTGCATCGTCCGGAATAGCTGCGACATTGCTACCAAGTGGAAGAACTGGTACCTCGGCTTTGAAATTGCCATTGAACATACAATTCATTGAAACTCCCGCGTGCAACATTTCTAAAGCATCCGGCACACGAACTTAAAAATATTATTCAGTCTAACATTCAAAGCGAGGCAGTCAAATATAAGTCCGTCGACACTGTTGAGGAAGTAGACGAAGCGGTTAATTATCCAACAGAATTTTTTAATTCACTCGATCTGTCAGGGATACCATCACATGTACGGCAATCAACAGTAGACATTGCTACCAAGTGGAAGAACTAGTACCTCGGCTTTGAAATTGCCATTGAACATACAATTCATTGAAACTCCCGCGTGCAACATTTCCAAAGCATCCGGCACACGAACTTAAAAATATTATTCAGTCTAACATTCAAAGCGAGGCAGTCAAATATAAGTCCGTCGACACTGTTGAGGAAGTAGACGAAGCGGTTAATTATCCAACAGAATTTTTTAATTCACTCGATCTGTCAGGGATACCTTCACATGTACGGCAATTGAAAATCGGCGTGCCAATTATCATGTTGCATAATATCAACCAGCCAAAACTTTGCAAAGCCACGCGCCTTGCAGTAAACAAATTAATCAGCGACGTCGTAGAAGCAACAATCTTGACAGGACCTTTCAAAGGTGAAGATGTCCTCATTCCCCGCATTCCTGCGATTCCCACGGATATACCATTTCAATTTAAGAAATTGTAATTTCCATTTCGATTAACGTTTGCAATCACCATCAACAAAGCTCAGAGCCAATCTTCAGTCTTGTGCAGTTTATATCTAGACACGGATTGCTTCTCACATGGACAATTATATTTTGCGTGTTCAAGAATTGGCCAACCAGACAGTCTCTGGAACAACACAAAATATTATATACCCACAAGCATTGTAAAATTAAACATATTAGAAACGTGTGCGTTCTCTTTTCTTTCTTTCCCCCTTACCCAGACTGAGCCACAGCAACGCGTATATTTTTATTTTCCATAACTCTGTTGGAGATGAAGGAGAGTTGGTGGTCAACATGATTGCAAACAATGCACAATTTTGATTTGGATGTGACGTGTTGGACGCGTCATTAATGCATACATCCTAGTGTCGGTCTTTCTATAATTAATTCAGAGGTTGACATGCACTATGGAAAGTGGCATGTGTAACGCCGTTGACAAATCTCAATTGCTGGAAGACGTTGATCCAGGCACATTTACCAACAGCATGCGAAGAAAGAAGCATTCATCTTGATTGGGATGCACGGTGGATGTCTGTCTATTGTAGTTTATTTCAATATGCCAAGTTGTCCGTCGACTCACTCTCCTCATTTGCGTCGTTCAAATGATTTTCTACTGGCATTCTGCGTGTAATACGTAGGCACTTCTGAATACAGCAGTCTATTTGCAAACGCGTCATTTTGACATAACATGAAGAAAGCAGTAACCGTTGTAGCCGGTGGATTCATAGCTGTTTGTTGCACATTTGCAGCTGTGAAATAAAAGTATTTTCCATTTTCTTATTTTCAAACGAAAACCAAAAAATACTAACGAAATATTTCAATTCAAACGTAGATCAATAGACACAGCTCGATTTCACCGCCAATTGCACTGAAAAATAAGAACAGTTAAAAAAACGAAATGAAAAAAGAAACAAAATAAACTATACTCAGGAAATGAACACTATGGTAAACAACGCAGCTCAATTCCATGGCAATGTCACACAAAATAATTAAATAAAAATAAAAATAAATCAAAGTCTATGAAAAATCAATTTATCAATGCAATCAGAAACATTGAAATGAAATCGTAATGTATTTTAAAAAGTGTGTGTTACTCTTACATGCAACAAATGGCACTGTTTTTCCAAAAAAACATGTTTTTACCTGTCACAGGTGTGACATCTAGATAGTAGGTATATAAAACATGCAAGTAATTGAATGGAACGTTGTGACCAAATTTCAAAGCAATCGGAGAACTTTCAGAGTTTACAGCATGTGTTGCTCTTACGTCCTACAGATGGTGCTGATTTAAAAAAAAACATGTTTTCCTGTCACAGGTGAGGCATGTATCTAGTAGGTTTATAAAAACACTCGTCTATTCGAATGCAACGTTGTGTCAAAAATTCAAAGCAATCGGTAAAGAGGTTTCGAAGATTTTTCTGGCATGAATAATACATGAAAAACACATTTATTTAAAAAAACATTTTTTTCCGTTACTGACATGACATCTATATAGTATGTATATAAAAACCTGTTCGGATGCGAATGGAATGTTGTGTGAAAATTTCAAAGCTATAGGTGAAGAACTTTCGGAGATTAGCGATTTTCAACAAACGAACATTTCCATTTTTATTTATATAGATATTACTGTCCTGACAATGCAGGATATATTTGCAGGTATGCGTATTGTAGTAAATTGTAGTAAATAATAAACAAGCAATCCAGGCACTTAATGCCTATACAGAATCAACAGAAACAGTACCCACATTAAATTCTTTAATTGAAACTCCTAAATTGACACTGTCATTCGGTAATAAGGGTACTAATAATCAATGTAAAATTAACAGGTCAAACACTGATTTATCAGTGAGACCTAAGAGTACCATAAGTACTCCCAAGAGTCCGATAAGTGCACCCAAGAGCCCAATAATTACTACCAAGAGTACAACAGGTACTCTCAAGAAGCAAACTAATAAATACACGCAAACAGCAAAGCCTTCAAAACCTGTAGACAGTGTTTCACCTAAACCGGTGAACCTTAAGCATGCTGTAGGCTTGGGGTTTTGTTGAATTGAAATTGAAATGGGGTTTTGTTTGTTTTGCCATCAAACCCATTCTCTATACAATTTTATAAATTACCCTAAAAGTCAGACGACTCAAACAGTTACACAGATTTTTTTTCAGGGATATTCCTGCGCGGGGTCCTAAGCCTCTGGCTGGCCCACTAAGTGTTGCTGTTTCTCTTTTACTTGGGCGGAGTATGAGTATTTATAACTCGTAAGGTCACTTCAGTAAGATTTTGCCGAAGGTATCCAAGTTACACAGATGTTCCAGATGTTCTCAAACCACATAATACTAACAGCTGTGAGACCCCACTGAACACATGCAATAGGTGTAGAAGGGAACAGCATCATGCTGCACCGTGCAAATTTATTAAATCAAATTATTCAAACCCCGAGGTAAGAGATAGAAATCTTACGCAAGTACAGTGCTGCAAGGTGCGAGAAGTTTACAGCATACAATCACCAGCATCTCAAGTTAATGCAACATTGCCCACTGCCCAACTCCAAGTTAAGAATAAAGGGGCCCAAGAATGCAATTCGTGGCCTATTCGATCAAGGGTGCCAGAAAACATTCATTACACAGAAAGCGGCAGAGGCACTTAAATTAAAATCAGTAACATAGGTAAAATTAAACCTGTCAGGGTTCATGATAAATAGAGAACCCCAAGAATATACAGTATCACAACCGCTCATGCGCCTAGGTGGTTATGTCAGGCCTGTCCAGGCCCCAGTAGTCGATCAAATCTCATTTGACCTAAATATTAAGGATCTAGGGTACACAGCCAGAGTCCTACTGGAAAATGGAGTTAAATTGGCTGACAACACGTTAATGCCTGACCGCTTCACCAATGCGAATCTACTAGTAGGAACAGAGTACTACTGCCAGTTTTTTACTGGTCAAGATAAACAACAGGGCATGAATTTGCTCAAATCAGCAGGAGGCTATTTACTTACAGGTAAAGTTTTAAACCCGAACAAGCCTATGCCTGCTAACAATCAATGTTAATAGAAATTAATCATCAGCTGAAAATAATTCTCCAGCAACAAGCCTAAAAAAGTAAACAGCTGGGTAAATCAATCCAGATTGAGTCTGGTACAATTAATATTAGCCAAGATTTTTTTATGGATCTCAGTGGATTATCAGTGGTCAGCAGCCTAAACCGGTGCAAGTCATAGCGACCAAGCCTCTGAACCCCACCGTAGACCCAGAACTATTCTCGACAGTAATAAGTGACCACACTCAGTCCCCTATATAAATCAACAAAAGTAAGCTAGAAAACTCTAGTACCCAATGAATCTCGTGGGAACATGAAGTCATCAAGAAACTTCTATACCTGCAAATTTACTGGGACCAAGGTTCAAATTAACCTGGCACCTAAGGTCTGCCATGAAAACCTTAAATTAGTCTTAAGCAGACAACCACATTTAATCAAGTTTCTCTGAACTAGGATTCTCGTAATTTACCTAATGAATTTCAACTTCCCGTGTTGCATCAGTTTTGCTTGGGCCGCTTCTTCTTTCCCGCTTATGCCTTTAAGCAACTTTAGAAACGTTTTTGAAGAAGTACTAGCACAAGCAAAATTTAAAACTTGCAAATCTGTAAGTGAACATATAACAGAGAACTATAAACCGTGAAACGTATAGGTTGGAATAATCCATTACAATTTATCTTCCAGGCATGATTGGTCGTAGTAACAATGAATTTATTCTGTCCAGCAATCTTAGGTTTCCCTCAATCTAATGAATTAACATTAAATATTATATTGCTGTGCTTCGCTACATCTTACGAGGGCTATAGTACTGTAACTTAACCTGCCTAATACGAGTAGGCATTACTGCTCGCCCATGAATCTTCAATTTATTTTGTGCTTAGTTTTCCCTCAAGAAGGATCTTGCACTAATTTAACCTGAATAAAACGAGCAGACTCAACTGCTCACTTATGAATTAACGTGATAATTAGAGCACATTATTGTTCACATGATAATTAGGGCACATTATTGTTCACATGATAATTAGGGCACATTATTGTTCACCATGATAATTCGAGCACATTATTTCTCCCCATGATAATTCGAGCACATTATTTCTCCCCATGATAATTCGAGCACATTATTTCTCCCCATAATAATTCGAACACATTTTTGCTCAACATGATAATTCGAGCACATTGTTGCTCACCCCAATAATTCGAGCCCGTTATTGCTCACCATGATAATTTGAACACATTATTGCTCACCGTGATAATTCGAGCCCATTATTTCTCCCCACGATAATTCGAGCCCATTATTGCTCACCATGATAATTCGAGCACATTGTTGCTCACCCCAATAATTCGAGCCCATTATTGCTCCCCACGTTAATTTGAGCCAATTATTGCTCACCGTGAAAACCTGAGCAACCATTATTGCTCACCATGAAAACTTGAGCAACCATTTTTGCTCACCATGAAAACCTGAGCAACCATTATTGCTTGCTCACCATGAAAACCTGACCAACCATTATTGCTCCAAATGAAAACCTGAGCAACCATTATTGCTCACCATAAAAACCTGAGCAACCATTATTGCTCACCATGAAAACCTGAGCAACTATTATTGCTCACCATGAAAACCTGAGCAGCCATTATTGCTCACCATGAAATTCTTAAGCTATGTGCTTCGTTAAGTCTCAAGAGGACTATAGCATTGTAGCGTAATACATATATAAACCAAATAGGCACTACTACTCATAAGTAATTCTGTTAAGCTTCTGTTAAGCTAGGTGCTTCGTTAAGTCTCTAGAGGCCTATAGCACTGTAGCCTAACACATCAGTACATGAGCAGGTTAACTGCTCACAATTTAGCTAGGGTGACACTACCAAAGAAATAGTAAGTTGTCACAATTAGCATAGCCCTCTACATAGGTAGGATTAGGGAAATTAAACCCTCTGTTTAGGTAGATATTAGGGAAATTAGTTAGTCAACAGAGTATCAGCTGAGTCTGTGCTCACAAATAAATATAAATGACTATTAATAAAGACTGATTTAAATGAAGTTATTATTCCTCATTTAAAGTTGAGGTTGAATTAATGAGTCTTCAGTGAATTCAATTAACTACAAGTCATAATGACTAAATTATTAATCTCACTTTCGATAAATGTGACCATGGCGTGATAGCACACAAAATGAAGTCAATGAGAATAACCGGTAAAGTAGGACGCTGGATACTCAGTTTTCTGTCAAACAGGACTCAGCGAGTAACTGTCAATCATATAAAATCCTAGTCCAAGTGCAGTGAAAAGCTCTGTACCTCAGGGTACAGTCCTTGCACCGCTGCTTTTCCTTATTCTCATATCAGATATAGACAAAAATACAAGTCACAGCTTCGTATCATCCTTTGCAGATGACACAAAAATCAGTATGAAAATTACCTCGGCTGAGGACATTGAAAAACTTCAAGCTGATATTAATAAAGTTTTCGACTGGACATCAGAAAATAACATGATGTTTAACAGTGATAAATTCCAGGTACTCAGGTACGGTAAAAATGAGGACCTTAAACATAATACAGAGTACAAAACACAATCAAATGTACCCATAGTAGGAAAATACTCAGTTTTCTGTCAAACAGGACTCAGCGAGTAACTGTCAACCATATAAAATCTAATCCAAGTGCAGTGAAAAGCTCTGTACCTCAGGGTACAGTCCTTGCACCGCTGCTTTTCCTTATTCTCATATCAGATATAGACAAAAATACAAGTCACAGCTTCGTATCATCCTTTGCAGATGACACAAAAATCAGTATGAAAATTACCTCGGCTGAGGACATTGAAAAACTTCAAGCTGATATTAATAAAGTTTTCGACTGGACATCAGAAAATAACATGTTTAACAGTGATAAATTCCAGGTACTCAGGTACGGTAAAAATGATTACCTTAAACATAATACAGAGTACAAAACACAATCAAATGTACCCATAGTAGGAAAACAGCATGTAAAGGATTTGGGAATAATAATGTCTGACGACCTAACGTTTAAGGAGCATAACCAAGCAAATATTGCGACAGCCAGAAAAATGATAGGATGGATTACGAGAACTTTCAAATCTAGGGATCTCATCACAATGGTTGTACTCTTCAAGTCACTTGTGTTGTCCCGTCTTGAGTACTGCTCAGTACTCACTTCCCCCTTCAGAGCAGGAGAGATTGCTCAAATAGAGGGAATACAGAGAACATATACGGCACGCATAAACGCAATAAAGCACCTAAATTATTGGGATCGTCTCAAAGCCCTCCAAATGTACTCACTAGAAAGAAGACGAGAGAGATATCAAATAATATACACCTGGAAGATACTGGAGGGCTAAGTACCAAATCTACACAGTAAAATAACAACGTACTGGAGTGAACGACATGGAAGAAGATGTAGAATAGAACCAGTGAAGAGCAGAGGTGCTATAGGCACAATCAGAAAACAGTATAAACATCAGAGGTCCGCGGTTGTTCAACGTCCTCCCAGCAAGCATAAGAGATATTGCCGGAACAACCGTGGACATTTTCAAGAGGAAACTAGATTTATTCCTCCAAGGAGTGCCGGACCAACCGGGCTGTGGTGGGTATGTGGGCCTGCGGGCCGCTCCAAGCAACAGCCTGGTGGACCAAACTCTCACAAGTCGAGCCTGGCCTCGGGCCGGGCTTGGGGAGTAGAAGAACTCCCAGAACCCCATCAACCAGGTATCACTGTCGATTCAGAATCTTCCTTGATTTTAATGAATGAGCATTTAGAGAATGAGTGTGGGGGAGACCGTGGGAGGAGGGTGTAATAGATCGTGAGAGGAGAGTGTCTGAGATCGTGGGAGGAGGGTGTGTGGGACCATGGAAGGAGGGGATGGGGGACCTAAGGAGAAGGGTGTGGGTGACCATTGGAGGGTGGGAGACCCCCCTGGGAGGAGGGTGTGGAGGACCGTGGGAGGAGGGTGTGGAGGACCGTGGGAGGAGGGTGTGGAGGACCGTGGGAGGAGGGTGTGGAGGACCGTGGGAGGAGGGTGTGGAGGACCGTGGGTGGAGGGTGTGGGTGACCGTTGGAGGGGTGGGAGACCCCCCTGGGAGCAGGGTGTGGAGGACCGTGGGAGGAGGGTGTGGGTGACCGTTGGAGGGTGGCAGACCCCCTGGGAGGAGGGTGTGGAGGACCGTGGTAGGAGGGTGTGGGTGACCGTTGGAGGGTGGGAGACTTCCCCGGGGAGGGGTGTGGGGGACCGTGGGAGGAGGGTGTGGAGGACCGTGGGAGGAGGGTGTGGAGGACCGTGGGAGGAGGGTGTGGAGGACCGTGGGAGGAGGGTGTGGGTGACCGTTACAGGGTGGCAGACCCCATGGGAGCAGGGTGTGAGTAGTAGGGACGACCCCATACAGACGATTTTTGTTTTGTTTTTGGGGGGGGGGAGGGGGGGTAGGGAAATCGTGTTTGTGTCAGAGGGTTTCCAGGTAAACTCTACGGACAATTTTTTTTTTCAAATCAGTCAATTTCGGAGTTAAAGACTGAAATTTTCAAAGATCATTTTCAGATAAAGTATTCATAGAAGTTTGTTAAGAGTTCTTATGGGGTAAAAAAATGTCAGAATTCTTACCGAGAATAAACATATTTATTTAGACTTTATTCTTTTAAGTAGAAATTCTTACCTACAAACGAATATGTCTATATAACTAAAACTGTAGCATTACCCAGCTACATAAGACATCATTAATTACTCGGCCTGCCTCTCCCACATCCCCCACCCCCCCGCGTCGCCTGTTCCGACCTTACACCCCCCCCCCTCCCTCTTCCCTGCCAACCCCAGCATCACCTGTTCTGACCTCACACCCCAAGTCACCGCCGTAATCTTATCCCTGTGTCGCCGTAATATCTGTACCATCCCTCCCCCTCTATTCCTGTTACCTTACCCCTCTCCTTCATTATCTTGATATTGTTTGTTCATAATTCCGTACAGCTCTTTTAGACATCATAATGTTAATTCCTTTACATTAAACGAGACAATTTTACACAAATCAACCGAGGCATCTCAATTTAACCTGTAATACTTAAGTTGCCCCGAAGCTTTCTAAGCTGCCGCCAGCTACCTGCCCTGAGGTGTTCATCACCTGATTATCTGTCTGCCATCTGTCAGTCATTGCCAGTGTTCACTACCATAAATATATATATATGTATATATATATATATATATATATATATATATATATATATATATATATATATATATATATATATATATATATATATATATATATATATATATATATATATATATATATATATGTATATTAATAAATATGACCGAAAAAGTAAGATTAATAATTCTAACACGAATTTTCTCTATCTTTCTTACGTTTCTTTTCACTGTTGATGGTAATTCAAAGATCAATTCTCCAAAATTCATTTTTATTTCTAGTCGGACGCAACACTTGAGCGCGTTTCGTAAAACTTATTACATTTTTCCCTTTGGTCTCCACCTTCTCATCAGAAGTCGATCCTTGAAAAAGAAACCCGTCCCTTCCTCCAATGCATCAACATTATCAGGTGCCTCAGAAATACACTCAATTAAACTAGGATCAATAGTCTGTATAACACTTTAGGGCAATGACTCAGACTCAGTTGCGAGCGGCCAAGAACCTAGTAGCTTGATCTCTTTTCCTGATTATCAGAATAAAATGGAGCCATAGCTACTTCGGCTTCACACCACCTTCCTTACTCTTCACCATCTTACCTTCCCTTCACCATCTTACCTTCCCTTCACCACCTTCTCCAGTCTTCACCATCTTCCTTAACCTTCACCACCTTGCCTACCCTTCACTAACTTCTCTACCTTTCACCCCCTTCACTACTCTTTACCACATTCCCTACCCTTCACCAGCTTCCCTACCCTTCACCACTAATCAACCCATCACTACATTCCCTACCCTTCACCACCTTCCCTACCCTTCACCACCTTCCCTACCCTTCACCACGTTCCCTACCCTTCACCCCCTTCACCACCTTCCCTACCCTTCACCACCTTCCCTACCCTTCACCACATTCCCTACCCTTCACCACCTTCCCTACCCTTTACCATATTCCCTTTTCTTCACCAACATCCCTGTCCTTCACCACCTTTCCTACCCTTCACAACCTTCCCTACCCTTCACAAACTTCCCTGCCTTTCACAACCTTCCTTACTCTTAACCACGTTCCCTACCCTTCATAACCTTCCTTTCCCTTAACTTCCTTCCCTACCCTTCACCATCTTTCCAACCCTTCACCACCTTCCCTACCTTTTACCACTTTCCCTGCCCTTCATAACCTTCCCTACCCTTCACAACTTTTTCTACCCTTCACCATCTTCCCAACCCTTTCCCCTACCCTTAACAAGCTTCTGTACCTTTCACCAGCTTCCCTACCTATCACTAACTTCACTACCTTTCACCATCTTCCCAGCACTTCACCACCCTAGCCGTCACCACCTTCCCTACCCTTCACCACGTGCCCTACCCTTCACCACATAATATACCCCTCACCACTTACCTTGCTCTTCACAATCTTCCCTACCTTTCACTAACTTGCCTACAATTCACCCCCATCCCCACCCCTCACCACCTAATAAACCCTTCACCACCATCTCTATCCTTCATTACCTTCTCTACCTTTCATCACATTCCCTACACTTCAAAACGTTCCCAACCCATCACCATCTTCCCTACCCTTCACCTCCTAATAAACCCTTCACCACCTTACTTACTCCTCACCATCTTACCTTCCCTTCACTACCTTCTCTAGTCTTCATCATCTTCCCTAACCTTCACCATCTTGCCTACTCTTCACCACGTTCCCAACCCTTCACCATCTTCCCTATCCTTCATTGCCTTCCCAACTCTTCACCATATTCCCTACCCTCACTACCTTCCTTACACTTCACCACCTTTCCTACCCCTCACTAACTTCCCTACCCAATGCCATCGTCCCTTCCCTTCACCATCTTCCCTACCCTTCACCACCTTCTTTAAACTTCACTACCATCTCTACCCTTCACCATCTTCCCTACCCTTCACCACCTTCCATACCCTTCATATCATTCACTACCCTTCATCACCTTCCCTTCCCTTCATCAACTTTCCTTCCCTTCACCATCTTCCCTACCTTTCACCACCTTCCCTACCCTTCACTAACTTCCCTACCTTTCAAAATCTTCCTTACCAATTACCACCCTACCCGTCACCACCTTCTCTGTCCTCTACCACCTTCCCTACCTATCACCACCTAATCATCTGTTCAGCATTATTCCTACCCTTCACCACCTCTACCCTTCACCATCTTCTCTACCCTTCACCACATACCTCACACTTCACCACCTTCTCTACCCTTCACCACCTTCCCTACCCTTTACCACCTAATCAACCTTTCACCATCTTCCCTACCCTTCTCCACCTACCTCACCCTTCACCACCTTCTCTACCCTTCAACACCTTCCCTTCCCTTCACCACCTAATCAACCATTCACAACCTAATCAAATCTTCACCATCTTCCTTACTCTTCAGCATCTTACCTTCCCTTCACCACCTTCTGTAGTCTTCACCACCTTGCCTACCCTTCACCACCTTCTCTAGTGTTCACCATCTTCCCTAACCTTCACTATATTACCTACCCTTCACCACCATCCCTACCCTTCACCACCTTACGTACCATTCACCACCTAATCAACCCTTCAATACCTTTCCTACCTTTCACCACCTGCCCTACACTTCACCACCTTCTCTATCCTTCACTACCTTCCCTACCCTTCACCACCTTCCCTATTCTTCGCCATCTTCCCTACCCTTCACAACCTTCCCTACTCTTCACTGCTTTCCCTTCCATTCAACTCCTTCCCTACCCTTCAACATCTTCCCTAACCTTCACAACTTTCCCTACCCTTCACAACCTTCCGTACTCCTCACTACCTTCCCTTCCCTTCAACTCCTTCCCTACCCTTCACATTCTCCCCTACCCTTTATCATCTTCCCTACCCTTACTACATTCCCTACAGTCACTACCATCTCTTCCCTTTGCAACCATCCCTACCCTCCACCACCTTCCCAACTTTCCCTATCTTTCAGAATCTGCCCTACCCATCACTACCTTCCCAACCCATGACCACCTATCCTAACCTTCACAACCTTCCCATCTCTACACAACCTTCCTTCTTTGCCCTTCAAAACTTTCCCTCCCATTCTCCATCTTCCCTACCCTTCACATGCTTTCCCACCAATCACCACCTATAATTCCCTTCACAATACCTACCCTTCATCATCTTTCTCACCCTTCGCCACCTTCCCTACACTTCACCACCTTGTCTACCCCTCAACACCTTTCCAACCCATCAATTTTATGAACCCTTCACCACCTTCCCTGCCCTTTACCATCGGCCCAATTGGGTCGACTTCGTCCAGTCTATGTCTGTCTCTTTCCCCATACCCAGGCGACTGCCCTTCAACCGTGAATAGATAAAGAGATACAGACATCCTTATGAATAAAGATATTTCACTCTGCAGTAATAGGAATCTTCCTTGACTTTGTAGGTGATGAACATGTCCAAGTTTCACAAAGCACTTGTGCCGTGCATCAACACGTCCAACCCAACTATGAAACACTGCCAACCTCGCTATATTTTATCCATCTGTGATATTGACTTTATTTTAATTTGTTCACCCTTCACGGTATTTATAATTGTTTCTATATTTTGGTGTATTATAATTTATTTATTCAAAAGTTTCTGATTCAAAATGAAATAGAAAATGAATAAGATCGTTAATTTATTGATGTTGATGACTGGGTTGGTGATGGTAGGGATGGTGCAAGTGTGGATGACAAGCCAGGAAGCGGAGAGACATACCCACCTGCATCTCCTTCGGCTACAGGTTATTGAGTGGCACAAGAACTAATATAGCCTCCTTCACCTGCTGAGGCAGCTGGCCGTCTTCCTCCACCTCCTCCCGCCTGCGATTGGCTGTGATGAATCGCTGCTCGACGGTGACGTGGAGCTGGAGCCTTTCTGGGATAGTGTGCCCTTCGTGGGCACATTCCTGCGGCACCAGCAGACTCTCCGGCTGGTGAGGGGTCTGAAGGACTTCCTGGTGCAGGTCGGAGAGGTGCCTGCAGCGCAGCCTATTGCAATCTGGAGTCGTTGGGAAATTCTGCCAATTTCTTTGGGTATCTTAATATTTTTGTTTATTAATGCCTGGTCGCGACGTGTGCCCCGTCCTCGGGACCGTGATTGCATCGGTGTACAGCACAAATTGCCTCTCACCGCTCCTACAACCCTCTGAGCCACGACATGATGCCACAACCCTGGGAACAACCCTCTGAGCCACGACTTGATGCCACAACCCTGGGAACAACCCTCTGAGCCACGACATGATGCAACAACCCTGGGAACAACCCGCTGAGCCACGACATGATGCCACAACCTTGGGAACAACTCTCTGAGCCACGACATGATGCCACAACTCTGGGAACAACCCGCTGAGCCACGATCTTAGGAGAGAGAACCATCAGGAGAAAGTGCCAAGTAATTAGGACAATATAGCATTGAAAGGAATCAGGATAAGAATTTGGGATGGGACTGAAGGATGGAATGGTGCCCAACCTCTTCGGGGGTCGGGGATTGAACGCCGACCTGCATTAAAGGAGACCGTCGCTCTACCGTCCATCCCAAGTGGTTGTGCATGCAGCGAGGAAGAAGCACGAGTGATTGACAATGAGTGGAGCAGCGGTGACGGCTGCCTCGGTGCTGTGTCATGATGAAAAGTGATGTTGTCTATGGTTTCATTTGGCCAAAGTGGACTGTGTGTGTGTGTGTGTGTGTGTGTGTGTGTGTGTGTGTGTGTGTGTGTGTGTGTGTGTACTCATCTAGTTGTGCTTGTGGGGGATGAACTCTGGGTCTTTGGACCCGCCTCTCAACTGGTGAACAGGTTCCTGGGCCTACAGGGCTCTATCAAATCTACATTTGAAACTGTGTATGGAGTCAGCCTCCACCACATCACTGCCAGCATATCACTCTTGGGTCCTCAGCTTCGACCTGTGTCCCCTTGTTCGTGTTCCACCCGTGCTAAGTAGTTTGTCTTTAACCACCCTATCAATACCTCTGAGAATTTTGTTGGTGTTGATCACGTCTCCTCTTACTCTTCTGTCTTCTAGGGACGTGAGGTTTAGCTTCCGTAGCCTTTCCTCGTAACTCATTCCTCTCAGTTCTGGGACTAATCTGGAGGCATTTCTCTGAATCTTTTCTCTGTTTGTCTTGAGTTTAACTACGTATGGACTCCAGGCTGAAGCTGCCTATTCCAAGATTCGTCTGACATGTGTGGTATACAAGGTCCTGAACAAACTCATTGCACTTGTTTCTAAAAGCAGTTCTTATATTTGCTAACCAGCATATGCCGTTGATGATATCCTTTTGATGTGGGCTTCTGGGGACAGGTTCGGTGTGATATCTCGACAACTGGTTTAGTGGAGACAAGCGGGCAAGGAACAGATAGTTCAGCCTCCTCACCTTCACTTTCCTTGTGGTTTAGGTTCGGCGGGGCTTCTACTACTGCCTCACTCTCATCATCCTGTCGAGTCATAAAAGAATCTTCAAGATCCACCTCCCACTCCTTTACTGAAGGGGTCCTGGTCTCGAGAACCTTAGTGAAGACAGGATTACTCTCACCTGTTTTTTCTCATTGATCTAGTTACAACACAAGCAGGGTAAATAATGCCATCATCTGCTTCTGGTTGATCTAGTACATTATTGGGACTAATTAACATTATGGGGCACTTGGTCCCTTCAACCTTTCGGTTGTCAAAATCATTACCAAGAATAACATCTACCCCTGGAATGGGCAATTGTTTACTTACACCAACATTACACCATCCTAAAGTAAAATTAGAATCAAGGTTAATTTGCATTAAAGACACCTGTTGCACACTACCAGCAATACCTTGGAGAAGCACAACTTCACCAAGATTTTGGGTGTCAACATCAGCAAGTACATTCTGGGCAATAAGAGACTGTGAAGCTCCAGTATCACGGAGTAATTGAACAGTCTTACTACTACCATCTTTACACAATAATGTACCTGTAGAAATGTAGGGTTAAAATTCAGCCAGCCAATGGGGATTGACTGTAGAACATGGATAATTATTAGTTTGCAATCCTCTACTCATAATAAGACCAGTTGGCCGTAATTCAGGATGCAAACTATAGCAAGAAGCAATCACATGTCCTCTTCTCTTACAATGTGTACAATGCCTGACAGTGGACACCTGTGGAACCAACTGCAGGTTTAGAATTAACATTACTAGGATTAGATGGTCCTGGCAATGGAGTAACAACTTTAGGTTTAATAAGAGAAGAGTTCATGGGAGTAACTGGAGCACTAGGATTGGATTGATACTGATAAGGAGTTCGGTGAGCATTATAATTTACTCTACGGTTAAACTTAGGTGGTTGGGCCTTAAACTGGGACTTAGTCAACAACTCTCTCATCCGCGAGCTTAGACAGCTCATAAATGTCTGTTATATTTTTCTGTTCTGCCATAAAAGTAGACAATTTGTCTGGGAGACATGACATCACTTCTTCTGTTATAAAAAAAATTCTTAAGAGCATCATACTCGGTTATTGAAAGTGATTTTAGCCATCTGTTGCAGTAATTAACTTTTAGACGGGTGAAGTCTGCTATTGTCTGATCACTTACCCTCTTTAGGTTCCTAAACTTTTGTCTGTGTGTTTCTGGATTTAATTGGAAAGCATTTAAGATGTTTTTCTTAACAAACTCAGTCAAAATTATTCTCATCAGGCAAGGATGCAAAAACCTCCTGACTACGTCCTTTTAACTGACTTTGCATGATTGCGACCCATTGATCCCTTGGCCAGTTCATACTGACTGCAATCTTAGAAAAATGTGAGAAAAAACCTCGGGATCCTTCTCATTGAACTTGGGTAACTATGTATTTATTCATCCTTATGGGATTATTATCACTGCTCTTAGAAACATTGCTCGTATTACCATGCCCAGCTGCCTAACACTGTTTCAAGTCTGTGGTTAGCCTCTGCCATTTTCTATTGAATTTCTAACTGTTGCTTCTTTGAGGCTTCCAGCTGCAATTGCACTTCAATTCTACTATTTTATGCCTCAATCTCTAAATGTCTAGTGTCAAGCTACCTCTGCTGAGCTTCATGTTCTAATATTAATATTTTCTGTTGCCTTGCAAATTCAATTTCTTTTTCATGAGCCTCAAGTTTAGCATACGTTACTTGTGCATCTAACTCAAGAAGCCTTAAAGCAATTTGCTCACTAGTCTCCTCGTTTACTTTCTCCAGAAATTCTTCTCCTAACTCCTCATTTTCTACCAAATGTATCACTATGACTCTCAGAATTTGTGCTTTAGTCATGTTATTTTTTACTGTTAATTCTAACTTATTTGCCATATTTATTAAGGCAGACTTTTTTAGATTTTTAATTCCCTCAAAGTCTGGATTTTCCAACAGCGACAACACTTGATCCTCCATGGTTAAATAACACTTGGCACTTGACTGACAAAAATAATTAACAGACTGGCACGGCACTACACTTCACTTTAAATTGTCACGACACTGAAAAATTGCATGGCCTCACTGCACAAACAAATTATTGGATGACTTACCTCCAAAATCGTGAAACGTAGGTTACTTGTTACACAGGCTGACTCTGGCATGGCATATTGCAAGTGTCTTAAACACACAGATTTCTAAGCACACTGGTATCTAGGAAGGCAAGGTTAGATTAGCAAAAGTTAAATATAAGTGGGAACAATATCTCTAGGCCAGACCCCCAAAATCACTGTTACAAACCGTTCATTAATGCTCGTGACCTGTACAGCAAAAAAAATCTTGTAGTCTAGGGGCATTTACTTATACAGCAATCTAAGGTGGGTCACCAGTATAATCCCATGGTTTGTACAGGCAAGATTTAAAATTAATCACCCCCTTTAGGACTAAATATTCACTAAATTAAAATAAATATATATTATAAATAAATTCAGTTAATTATCAATATTATATGTTAAGCAACAAATGGGTAATCACATGTAAATCAAAATAAAATTTTGTCTTCACAGACTAACATATTACAACAGAACAGAATAGATATAATGTTACAGACTTTACTCCTAGATGTGATCCTTGCGTTGTCCAAACAGTTACTGAATAGTTCTCACGGCAGGAGCCGATGTCGCTTCTGCACAACATTTTAAGTGACAGTTTTTACTTAATATAAATCTTACTTACATGGAGCCATATAATGGGAATTACTTAACTAAATTAAGGAATGATCAGATTTACATGTATAAACAGAAATAATGTAGTTACAAATATAATAGTCACATATTTATAAAATAAAAGAATGTGTTGTCAACTGCCAACATGGCAGGAAATAATATCCCACAAATATTGCCAACTAGGTGAAACAATAATAACGGTTTCCCACAGTCTTGCCAATAAGTGATCAGCACAAAATATAACTTTCACACGGGAAGCTGACACAAAAAAAATAATAACGGTTTCTCCCTGTGAACAAAGTTCGCGAACAAAGTTCTCACTCAATTGGAAATGCCATCACCGAATCGATCTGCTGCTGCTTCATTCGATGTAGAATTGCGTCATGAACAAAGTTACAACATGGGTGATCTGATGTCGTGTGTGCAATCAAATATTCCTAATCTAATGGTTAAGCGAAAAGGCATTTACAATCAAATAATTCCAACTGTCAATAACGGGCTTGAGAAATTTTCTTAGATGCGCCAGGAAGAACTAGTAAAACCTTTCTAATTAGATTGATTCTAGCAGCATTTCGATCCCAAAATGGCATAGCCTTAGCTCTTGCATCGTCCGGAATAGGTGCGACATTGCTACCAAGTGGAAGAACTGGTACCTCGGCTTTGAAATTGCCATTGAACATACAATTCATTGAAACTCTCACGTGCAACATTTCCAAAGCATCCGGCACACGAACTTAAAAATATTATTCAGTCTAACATTCAAAGCGAGGCAGTCACATATAAGTCCGTCGACACTGTTGAGGAAGCAGACGAAGCGGTTAATTATCCAACAGAATTTTTGAATTCACTCGATCTGTCAGGGATACCATCACACGAACGGCAATTGAAAATCGGCGTGCCAATTATCATGTTGCAAAGTATCAACCAGCCAAAACTTTGCAACGCCACGCGCCTTGCAGTAAACAAAAAAATCAGCGACGTCGTAGAAGCAACAATCCTGACAGGACCTTTCAAAGGTGAAGATGTCCTCATTCCCCGCATTCCTGTGATTCCCAGATATGCCATTTCAATTTAAGAGATTGTAATTTCCATTTCGATTAACGTTTGCAATCACCATCAACAAAGCTCAGAGCCAATCTTTAGACTTGTGCAGTTTATATCTAGACACGGATTGCTTCTCACATGGACAATTATATTTTGCGTGTTCAAGAATTGGCCAACCAGACAGTCTCTGGAACAACAGAAAATATTATATACCCACAAGCATTGTAAAATTAAACATATTAGAAACGTGTGTGTTACGGACCCGAGTCCAGCGTCCGAGCCCGGAGCAGTGACGACCACGCCATCTGTGGGTCAGCTCCCGAAACCCCCTCCAAATGGACGACGCCATCTAGTGAGGACGAGATATACGGACCACAAGGGCTAGTTTCCCGTCCTAACCAGCTCATGACATAGCCGTTGCTAACCTCTGGTGAGGTGACGCTTAGACAGCAACGCCATCTATGGAGTGGATAGGTGGGCGTTTGTGTCTAAACCTGTAAGTGAGGTGCCCTAGAGTACTGATGTAGTACTGATGATCACTAGTACTGATGACGTGTCTGATTACAGAGTCGACCTGGGACTGCTGTAATGAACGTTGGATCAGTCTACCCAAGGCAGCCGTAGAACCTCCACGCATTTGCTGCTGAAGCTGTGAGTCAAAGGATGAACACTATTGTGTTAGCCTGCCTCTGAGGTGGCAGAACCAGGGATTGTCGTGCCCGGGGCTGACTGGTGGAGAAGACTAACCACTGGGGTGTTGTGGTGAGGAGAGTGATCTGTGAAATCACACGAGGCTCCTGCCTAGGGGTCGCAACCCTAGTATCGGTCGTGGAGTGGCCTAATCAGCGGAACTGATTGGACCCTGCCAGTTACAGGCTGGATTTGTGGTTGAAGGCCTCCACGACGGTGCCCCTAGTGGAACTGATTTGGCTGGCCTGTGGCCAGGGTAGACTCGAGAGAATCGAAAGATTCGTCGAGATGCCACAAGAAGAGAACCAGGGCTACTCGTCTTGAGCACCGTTAAGCAGAGCATCCTGTGTCTTCGGAGGAAGACAAGTGATTGTGAATAAGTGTAGTTATAGTAACAGCGTGCGACTGTTTATATATTTATTTATTGGTGGTGGTGGTAAATATATATTTAATTCTGAGCAGTTTTATCCCTTCCCCTTTAATTTACTTGCGTTATGGAACACACCCCTTGAAAGCCACTACTAGCTTGGGGCCGGATACCCTAACTCTACTAACATCAGAGAAAAAACCCAGTTGCGACCCAATAGGGCCGTAACAGTGTGCGTTCTTTTTTCTTTCTTTCCCCCTTACCCAGACTGAGCCACAGCAACGCGTATATTTTTATTTTCCATAACTCTGTTGGAGATGAAGGAGAGCCGGTGGTCAACATGATTGCAAACAATGCACAATTTTGATTTGGATTTGACGTGTTGGACGCGTCATTAATGCATACATCCTACTGTTGGTCTTTCTATAATTAATTCAGAGGTTGACATGCACTATGGAAAGTGGCATGTGTAACGCCGTTGACAAATCTCAATTGCTGGAAGACGTTGATCCAGGCACATTTGCCAACAGCATGCGAAGAAAGAAACATTCATCTTGATTGGGATGCATGGTGGATGTCTGTCTATTGTAGTTTATTTCATTATGCCAAGTTGTCCGTCGACTCACTCTCCTCATTTGCGTCGTTCAAATGATTTTCTACTGGCATTCCGCGTGTAATACGTAGGCACTTCTGAATACAGCAGTCTATTTGCAAATGCGTCATTTTGACATAACATGAAGAAAGCAGTAACCGTTGTAGCCGGTGGATTCATAGCTGTTTGTTGCACATTTGCAGCTGTGAAATAAAAGTATTTTCCATTTTCTTATTTTCAAAAGAAAACCAAAAAATACTAACAAAATATTTCAATTCAAACGTAGATCAATAGACACAGCTCAATTTCATCGCCAATTGCACTGAAAAATAAGAACAGTTTGTTACGAACCCGGATCCAGCATCCGAGCAAGGAGCAGTAACAACTACGCCATCTGTGGGTCGGCTCCCGAAACCCCCGCCAAACGGACGACGACACCTAGTGAGGACAGCGTGTACTGGCCTCAAGGACCAGTTTCCAGTCTGGTTCAGCGCTCAACACCGCCGCTCCTGACCTCTGGTGAGGTGGTGCTCCGACGACAGCGCCATCTAGGGAGTGGATATGTCGGGCGTTTGTATCTGAGCCTGTGAGTGTGGTGTATTAGTGTCTCGGTTATTAATGACGTGTCTGCTTACAGAGCCAACCTGGGACCACTGTGTTGAAGGTGTAGTCAGTCTACCCGAGGCAGCCAGTCTCCATACAGTGAAGTTTGCTGCAGCTGTCGTGACGTCGTCCCCCCGGAAGAACACTGTGGTGTGTTAAGCCTGCCAGTGGAGTGGCAGTGGAAGGATTTACCCGGGACCGACGGTCGGAGACGATAATCCACTGGGGTATTGAGGACAGGAGGGTGATTGGTGATATCACACGAGACTCCTGTCTAGGGCGTACCCCTTATATCGTTCGTGGAGGGGCCGTACCAGCCTTGGTGGCTCAGTACCTGCCAGCAGACCTGCTGGACGTGTGGTTGACGGCCTCCACGACGGTGCCCCCAGTGGACCTGTGTTGTGGCTGACCTGTGGCCAGGGTAGGCTCGGCGTTCTCAGAGGACACGTCTTGAGGCCACGAAGAAAGCACCGCGGACTCAGCACCTAGCTTCGAGGATCCATAGTCTCCAGCAGAAGACTACAGTGTTGATCCCCTTTGTAAAGTGTTAATACCCTTCCCCCTTGTGTACGTTTTACTTTTATATATTTAAATGGTGAAGGTTATATTATATTATATTAAGTTCTTACCTTTCTTTCCCTACTCCCTTTAAGTTACTTGCGTCACGGATCGCATCCCTTGATAGCCTCTACTGGCTTGGGGCCGGATATATATCTTCCTCTAACTACATCAGAGTAAGAACCCCGTTGCGTCCCGAGAGGGCCGTAACATAATTGGCATCCCCAGCGGGATCCGTCCCCTTGTTAAGTATGTTTGACAGGGGTGGTGAAGTGGCGTAATCCCTGTATATAATTCCCCCTGTGTGTGACGATTGTGACGTTATACGTCCTGTGCGGTGCTCAGAGTGACTAAGTGCGATATTGTGCAGTGCGGTGCTCGCTGTGATTAAGCGATTAAGTGCAATATTGACTAGTGCGGTGCTCAGTGATTCAGTGCAATATTGTAGAGCGAAGTGTTCGCTTGGACTCAGTGCAATATTGGGTAGTGCGGTGCCCGAAGTAATTACGTGCAATATTGGCAAGTGCAGTGTTTGGTGCGATAAAGGGCCATATTGACGTAGAACAGTGCTCAGTGCGTTAAGTGCTAACGTGTAAGCGGTGTGTTAAGTGCTCGTTAAGTGTTCCATCTGTGACAATGGCAGACAAGGCTACCATCGATGATCTGGACGATGTCCAGGCTTTCCTGAACAGAGAGGACTGTCTTGCCAGATTAAAATATCTGAGCAAACCGGAACTTGTACTAGTGAGCGCCTACCTGGAGATCAAGATCCGTGCCAGTGATTCCCGTGTGGAGATTTTGTCCAAGGTTCACCGGCACCTGAAGGCAGAAGAGAAACAGGAAGGCGAGACTCCTAGTACAAGGGAAGGTGAGGAAATAGCTTCCACAGAAAAGGAAGATAAGGGCAGTGACATTGACAGTGATGCAGGTGAGCTTAATATCAGCTTCCTAACAGTCAAAATGCGTGCCCTAGAGATCAATCGCGAGATAGAGTGGAAGAAGTTAGAATTAGAACGAGAATTAAAAGATAAAGAAGTGGAGATGAAAAATAAAGAAATGGAGATGAAAGAAAAGGAATTGGCGATGAGGCGTTTAGAATTAGAAAGAGAAGAGAAACGAGAGAGAGAAGAGAGAGAAAGAGAAGAAAGAAGAGAAGAACGAGAAAGAGAAGAGAGACGAGAGAGAGAAGAACGAGAAAGAGAAGAAAAAGAAAGACAGAGACAACATGAACTAGAAGTATTACGACTAGGCGCTGGACAGAGACAAACTGGAGTAAGCGGTTTCGATCCGGTAAGGAATATCAAAATGGTCCCCAAATTCAACGAGAGAGAGGTTTCGAAGTTCTTCGCAGCCTTCGAGAAAGTCGCTGCCTCTTTGGAGTGGCCAAGGGAGAATTGGGCCATCATGATACAGTCAGTTTTGACTGGGAAGGCCCAAATCGCCTACTCTACGTTATCCCTTGACGACTCCGGCGATTACGATATGGTGAAGAAAGTGGTGCTCATGGCGTACCAATTGGTACCTGAGGCATATAGGCAAAAGTTCCGAAACCTGAAGAAGACCTCAGAGCACACTTTCACCGAATTCGCCACCATCAAGGAGCGACTTTTTCAAGAATGGTGCGCCTCTCGGAAGGTGGAGACCAAGGAAGACCTCGAGCAGCTGATTCTGCTCGAGGACTTCAAGGATTGTTTGTCTGTAGACCTGAAGACGTACTTAGAAGAGCAGCAGGTGGAGACCTTGAGTGCAGCAGCCACCATGGCTGAAGAGTATATCCTGACTCATAGGCCGTCTGCTAAGTACGTCCCGAGGAATTACCAGCGCCGGTTTGACAGACCTCACGACGAAGAAGAAGAAAGACCCGTCCCACGAAGCGCTAAGAAGACGCCCCCAAGTAGCCCTCGAAGAACAAGTCCTAGTAGTCCGAAACACCGTAGTCCGAGGAGGAACATGGTGTGCTGGACTTGTGGGCAGAAGGGACACATAGCTGCTAGGTGCCGAGGCAGAAGAGGTGGCAGCGCACGAAGGGAGGTGATGATGATGAGCTGTGTTACACCACCAGTAGGAAACCAGTCGACGACGACGCAGGAAGGACCAAGTTCGTTGGCCCCTCACACTTCAACCGGGTATGTAACGAGTGATCATACTGGTAGATCAATTGTAGTGCTCAGAGATAGTGGAGCAGCCCAGTCCCTGATCGTGAAGAGCTCGTTACCCGAGGGAGTAAGTGTGGATGGGCGACAAAAGGTTGTCCTGGTTGGGTTTCCTAGGACGCAGTACATCGCCCCCTTAGTGCCAGTACATCTTGACTCGCCTTATTTCAGCGGCACATGTGAGTTGGCAGTAGTCGATACCCTCCCTGTGGCTGGGATTGACGTGGTACTAGCCAACGACTTGGTGACCGATTGGAGCACCAATCATCCCAAGATAGCGGACGAGTCTACCGGGGCAGCAAGGTCTGAAGTAACAGGCAATGGTAATGTCCAGGTAAAGACAGACCCGGGTTTGAACATGTCTAATTTGTCCTCTCGCCTACAGATTGAGATCGACAGTTATCTAGCAGTGTCTCCTGATTCTCTCGACAAGGAACATGAGGTTAAGAAGGCAGAAGTACCTGAGCTAGAAGAGGGGCCTCGTGTGCAGACACCCACGGATACCAACGAGTCTGGAGCGAAGGCTGAGGTGTGCTTGCGGTATGGCAAGTTGCAGCGTGTGGTGGACCAGCCAGAGATTCCCCAGACGTGAGAGGTATGTGAGGTGTGTTCAAAAGGTCTAGTGCCCTCTTTGGTCCAAGCCAGGCTAGTGGATGGTGCCGGCTATGGACATGACAAGCTCAGGAAACTTATCCTTCAATTGGCCTCATGTTTCTTAGCGGTATTTTGTTTTGTTCTCCTATGTGCTCTCTGTGTTCTCAGTAAGGATCAGTGTACGACCCGAAGGATGATGGCTCCCATGAACATCGAGAAGAGGTCCCAGGGATTGGAGAGTTGTACTGCAAGTGTTGTAGTTGAAGAAGGGACCTGGAAGCTGATAGTAGATACAGGAGGTACGACAGATGATAAAATGAGTGACTGTTTCCGACAGGTTGGCACCCCCCGCGTGACAGCTGAGCCTCAACACAGCGTTATGCGGAACGTTGGTCGACCTGACGGTGGCAGAGTGAATGCCATCTGCGACATACAAACAGCCCCGTTGAGACTAGGAGTGGACCTAGTAGGGTATGCCGTAAGTATTGACTTACCCACTGTCGCGATCACTCTGAATTATCTGACCCCTGTATTCCAGGTTCCTGTCTCCCTGAAGGACCACCGGATCGGTACTAGAAATACCGTCTGTGGTCAGCCATCATCGGTGCCACGACATAGGAAAGTGTCGAGTCACCCCAGATCGTGTCGAAACCAATCCGTACTCGAGAGATGTGAGATGACGCCCCTGTTTGACATCGCAGTGGAGACGTGGAAGATTACGTCAGGCAGATCATTGCCTTCCATTTTCAAGCTCCCTTTGGGCCAGGGTTTCTCAGAAAAAAAAGTTCTGTGGACAAGACAGCCTCATCACTCCACTTCATAGTATAAGTAAGTCCATTTGGAGTTGTGTCGCCCTGCTAATTTGGTTTGTGTTTTTTATAGAACCCCAAACCAAATTCTTTTTGGTGGGGAGGTGTTACGAACCCGGATCCAGCATCCGAGCAAGGAGCAGTAACAACTACGCCATCTGTGGGTCGGCTCCCGAAACCCCCGCTAAACGGACGACGACACCTAGTGAGGACAGCGTGTACTGGCCTCAAGGACCAGTTTCCAGTCTGGTTCAGCGCTCAACACCGCCGCTCCTGACCTCTGGTGAGGTGGTGCTCCGACGACAGCGCCATCTAGGGAGTGGATATGTCGGGCGTTTGTATCTGAGCCTGTGAGTGTGGTGTATTAGTGTCCCGGTTATTAATGACGTGTCTGCTTACAGAGCCAACCTGGGACCACTGTGTTGAAGGTGTAGTCAGTCTACCCGAGGCAGCCAGTCTCCATACAGTGAAGTTTGCTGCAGCTGTCGTGACGTCGTCCCCCCGGAAGAACACTGTGGTGTGTTAAGCCTGCCAGTGGAGTGGCAGTGGAAGGATTTACCCGGGACCGACGGTCGGAGACGATAATCCACTGGGGTATTGAGGACAGGAGGGTGATTGGTGATATCACACGAGACTCCTGTCTAGGGCGTACCCCTTATATCGTTCGTGGAGGGGCCGTACCAGCCTTGGTGGCTCAGTACCTGCCAGCAGACCTGCTGGACGTGTGGTTGACGGCCTCCACGACGGTGCCCCCAGTGGACCTGTGTTGTGGCTGACCTGTGGCCAGGGTAGGCTCGGCGTTCTCAGAGGACACGTCTTGAGGCCACGAAGAAAGCACCGCGGACTCAGCACCTAGCTTCGAGGATCCATAGTCTCCAGCAGAAGACTAGTGTTGATCCCCTTTGTAAAGTGTTAATACCCTTCCCCCTTGTGTACGTTTTACTTTTATATATTTAAATGGTGAAGGTTATATTATATTATATTAAGTTCTAACCTTTCTTTCCCTACTCCCTTTAAGTTACTTGCGTCACGGATCGCATCCCTTGATAGCCTCTACTGGCTTGGGGCCGGATATATATCTTCCTCTAACTACATCAGAGTAAGAACCCGGTTGCGTCCCGAGAGGGCCGTAACACAGTTAAAAAAACGAAATGAAAAAAGAAACAAAATAAACTATACTCAGGAAATGAACACTATGGTAAACAACGCAGCTCAATTCCAAGGCAATGTCACACAAAATAATTAAATATAAATAAAAATAAATCAGTCTATGAAAAATCAATTTATCAATGCAATTGGAAACATTGAAATGAAATCGTAATGTATTTTAAAAAGTGTGTGTTACTCTTACATACAACAAATGGCAATGGTTTAAAAAAAAAAAGTTTTTACCTGTCACAGGTGTGACATCTAGATAGTAGGTATATAAAACATGCAAGTAATTGAATGGAACGTTGTGACCAAATTTCAAAGCAATCGGAGAAGAACTTTCAGAGTTTACAGCATGTGTTGCTCTTACGTCCTACAGATGGTGCTGATTTTCAAAAAAAGCATGTTTTCCTGTCACAGGTGAGGCATGTATCTAGTAGGTTTATAAAAACACTCGTCTATTCGAATGCAACGTTGTGTCAAAAATTCAAAGCAATCGGTAAAGAGGTTTCAAATTTTTCTGACATGAATAATACATGAAAAACACATTTATTTAAAAAAAAAACCATTTTTTTCCGTTACTGACATGACATCTATATAGTATGTATATAAAAACCTGTTCGGATGCGAATGGAATGTTGTGTGAAAATTTCAAAGCTATAGGTGAAGAACTTTCGGAAATTAGCGATTTTCAACAAACGAACATTTCCATTTTTATTTATATAGATATTACCGTCCTGACAATGCAGGATATATTTGCAGGTATGCGTATTGTAGTAAATTGTAGTAAATAATAAACAAGCAATCCAGGCACTTAATGCCTATACAGAATCAACAGAAACAGTACCCACATTAAATTCTTTAATTGAAACTCCTAAATTGACACTGTCATTCGGTAATAAGGTTACTAATGTAAAATTAACAGGTCGAACACTGATTTATGAGTGAGACCTAAGAGTACCATAAGTACTCCCAAGAGTCCGATAAGTGCACCCAAGAGCCCAATAATTACTACCAAGAGTACAACAGGTACTCTCAAGAAACAAACTAATAAATACACGCAACCAGCAAAGCCTTCAAAACCTGTAGACAGTGTTTAACCTAAACCGGTGAACCTTAAGCATGCTGTAGGCTTGGGGTTTTGTTTGTTTTGCCATCAAACCCATTCTCTATACAATTTTATAAATTACCCTAAAAGTCAGAAGACTCAAGCAGTTACACAGATTTTTTTTTCAGGTATATTCCTGCGCGGGGTCCTAAGCCTCTGGTTGGCCCACTAAGTGTTGCTTGTTTCTGTTTTACTTGGGCGGAGTATGAGTATTTATAACTCGTAAGGTCGCTTCAGTAAGATTCCCACCTCCCCGCTCAGCTCGTTGTCGCCGTGTGGGGGCTTAGTGGGCGGCTGCCGGAGTGTGATGCTCCTTGGGACAGTCCTCTGTCCTTTTCTAGCCTTGAGCTCCTGCTGCCGTCCTCTCCAATTCTGCTGGGCATCTTTTCCTTTTCCTTCTGTTTCGTTTTTCTCCCCCCTCTTCTCCTATCTGCTTGCCGTTTCCTGCCGACCTTTTGCTCATTCTGGTTCTTCCCTTGGACTTCTTCTATTTTGACGCCCGGGTGCTTGAGGAGGCATACTCTTGCACCCGTAGAACTGTAGTACCCGACTTCGAGAGCGAGGGGAACCTTTTATTGTCAATCCCCCTTTCGTCACTGAACCCGATCTCGACGGACTGTCGGTTTCTTAAGGTGGCGTTTGTGGGGCGTATACTCAAGACGCACCCCTAGGAGGCCCCGGCAAGATCGGCGATAGCTTCTTGTTGGGTGTCCTGCCTCTAATTGTGGCTCCATGGTGGGTGTGGGGGCACATTCGTGAATGAAATCTTCTTTTCGTAATGATGATAACCCCTGTTTCGGCTGCTTCTGGTTTACCTTCTCAGGCTCGTGGGGTGGGCGACCAAGCCCCCGAGTCGGTCCGTATTGGAAGACCGGGCTCTGTAGCCTCCGCTGCATTGGGCCCCGACCTTGCTCCTCCTTTGGCCTCTCTGACTCCTTCCCCTGGCTCCCCTCTCTCCTCTGTGGTTGGGTCGAGCCTCAAGCCCCCGGTGGTGACTACCTCGTCCCCTGGCGCGGCTCCTTCTCTAGTTGTAACTACTGCGCCTTTTAACCCCTCTCTCTCTGGGGGTTCTCACCGCCGTCCTCGTTACGGCCGCCTTCGCTCGATTCCTTCCAGTTCTGCTACCTATCAAGCCTTGTTTGGTCCCGCTTCGTGGGCCAAATATCTCCTCCCTCTTGATTCTGCGCCTCCTGACGATTTCTCCCTCCATCGACATCTCGTTGATTCCGTGGATGCCTCCATTACTTTCAACCTCACTCGTCTCGGTACACGTGTCGTTGCTGCTCCTTCTCAGGATGCTGCTTCCCGCTTGGCTGCCTTATCCTGCCTTGGCGAGACCCCTGTTCAGGTCTCGAAGAACGTTCAGTTGAATGCCAGTGTTGGCACTATTTTGCTCCCGCCCCATGTTGCGACCGATGTTCGGGACCTGCGCGACTGCCACGACGATATTCGACATATCCTTGCTGCCCAGGGCCATTCTATTCTCCAGGTGGACACGTTTACTCGTCCCCCTCGTGGTAGTCGCCGTCAACCCCTCCGGGTTGTGAAGATTACCTTTGATGGTAGGACCCTTCCACCCTCTGTCATTCTTGCTGGTGCCAGGTGCTCTGTCCAGGAGTACATTCCTTCTCCCAGGCTCTGCAACAAGTGCTGGAGGTTTGGGCATGGTGCCCTCCACTGCTCCGGGACTGTCTCTCTCTGTCCTTTGTGTGGTGGTGAAGGTCACTCTAAGTCGGAGTGCACTTCTCCCCAGGCTCGTTGCCTCAACTGCGGTGAGGCCCATCCTGCCTTCTCCCGTGCGTGTGTCCATCACAAGCTGGAGGCAGCCGTCCTCAACTTGAAGCACCGGGAGCGTTTATCTTTTCTTGAGGCGAGACGCCAGGTTCGCCGGCTCCCGCCTTATGCTAATATCTCTTATGCTCGCGTGTTGCGCTCTTCTTCTCCTCGTCCGTCCCGCCTTCCTCAGACTCGCAACCGTTTCCGGGCCTTGGACCCTGATGCGCCCACTGCCCCCTCCTCTGTTCCTTTGGGTTCTCTCCCGAAGGATCCTCCTCCTGGTCCTCTGTCTGGGGTTCCCCTTCCTTCTACCCGGTCTGTCGTGTCTCCTGTGTCTTCTTCCTCGTCTCCCTCCGTTCCTCCTTCCCATCCTTCCCCTCCGTCTCTTGACTCTCCCCGCCGCCTGTCGGTGCGGGCTGATGTCCATCGCTCTCCAAACGGCCGTCTTGTGTTCTCTCGTTCAGCTTCTCCTGTTGAGACACTACAATCCGTTGCCCAGTACGTGGTTGCTGGAACACCTGTCTCTTTACGTCAGAAGCGTAAACCTGGCTCCTCTCCTTCCTCCTCCCCGGCGGGTAAGAAGGTTTCGCTTTCTTCCTCGGCCCCTACTTCTGCCTCTCTCGCTCCTTCCCCTCCCATTTCGGTGGTTGCGCCCCCTGTTCCTGCTATGGAGGTTTCTTTAGCCCCCGCTTCCCTCTCAGTTGCTGCCCTTGCTGAGGTACGCTCCCCTCTTTCTACCCCTCCTCTTCCTGCTGCTGTCCTTGCCTGCTCCTCTCCGTTGTCTCCTCCTCCTCCTCCTTCTCCGGACCCTGCCCGCCCACCTCTGATCTGTTCTCCCGTTTCCTTCCCTCCGTCTTTGCTCAGTTTACCCATGCCCCCTAACCCTGACTTTGCTGACCCTGATCCCGACCCTGATATTCTTTAACGTGCTCTGTTGCTCTTTCGCCTTTGTTTCTTCCTTGTTCTCTGTTTTTGTCCTTTCTCTTCTCGTCGTTGTCCATTCTTCAATGGAACGTTCGAGGTTATTACGCCAATTTCCTCGAACTCCAACTTCTGATTTCGCGGTTTTCGCCCCTTTGTGTCTGTCTCCAGGAGCCGATGCTTGGTGCTCGTCCTGGTCGTTTTTGGTGGCTATTCCTTTCTCTCCCCCCCACCCCAGCTGTTGCTGGGGCTTCTAATTCTTCTCCTCTCTTGATTCGTGCTGATGTTCCCTTTGTTCCTTTACTTTTTCCTTCGCCTCTCCATTGTTCTGCTGCTCGTATCTTTGTGGGGAAATGGTACACAGTTTGTTCCATTTATCTCCCCCCGAGTGTCCCGCTTTCTCTTCCTGATTTGAGACACCTCCTAGACTCCTTGCCGGAGCCTGTGCTCCTGCTGGGTGACTTCAATTGTCGTCATTCTCTTTGGGGTGACGTTCTGACGAATACCCGGGGTCGCCTCCTTGAGCCGTTTCTCCTCTCTTCTTCCCTGTCTCTTCTGAATTCTGGTGAGCCCACTCATTTCCCAGCAAACACAAATCATCTACACAACGTTCGCCTATCTCTTCCCATAGGTGTGGGAATGATTTGCATTGAGAATGGTGCAGGAGAGCCTTTGAGAAACTTTTACTCAAAAAATCCAAACACAAAGGTTTAATTATAAATTGTTTTTCTACAATTATTTTCTTCCAAATGTAAAACAAATAGTTTTTACATGTTTAAATATAAAATTTATGGTGTTTTTTTGTAAAATTCATTAATAAATTGTGAATGATATATATTGGCTGAGTGAAACCTTTAAAATCCATTTAGTTATAATATGAACAGAAAAAAGTAGTTTTCCAAATTTTCTAAAAATCGCTCTTTTTAACACAATTTGACTCCTTATGCATTCCACTAAACACTAATATCATGTTTAAATATATAATTTATGTATTATTCCCTAAGATAATTTATATAAATTATAAAAGTTACTGGAAAGTGGTGAGAAAGAATCTGAAAACGTTTTGTTGTCTTATATTGGCGTGTTCTTATTAACTAGAGTGAGTAAGAGTGAGCGAGAGTGGGTAAGAGTGAGTAAGAGTGACTGAAGGTGAGTGAGAGTGCCAGAGAGTGTGTAAGTGTGAGTAAGAGTGAGTATAAGTAAGAGTGACTGAGAGTGAGTAAGAGTGACAGAGTGAGTAAGAGTGAGAGTAAGGGTGACAGAATGAGTAAGAGTGAGAGTAAAGTGATTGAGAGTATGGGTGAGTATGAGAGTAAGAGTGATTGAGAGTTAGAGTAAGAGTGATTGAGAGTTAGTGAGAGTAAGAGTGATTGAGAGTAAGAGTGATTGAGAGTAAGAGTGATTGAGAGTAAGAGTGATTGAGAGTAAGAGTGATTGAGAGTAAGAGTGATTGAGAGTAAGAGTGATTGGGAGTAGGAGTTAGAGTAAGAGTAGGAGTAAGAATGAGAATAAGAGTGATTGAGAGTAAGAGTGAGTAAGAGTAAGAATGCAAGTAAGAGTGATTGAGAATAAGAGTGATTGAGAGTAAGAGTGATTGAGAGTAAGAGTGATTGAGAGTAAGAGTGATTGGGAGTAAGAGTGATTGGGAGTAAGAGTGAGAGTAAGAGTAAGAATGAGAATAAGAGTGATTGAGAGTAAGAGTGATTGGGAGTAAGAGTAAGAATGAGAGTAGGAGTGATTGAGAGTAGGAGTGATTGGGAGTAGGAGTGATTGGGAGTAAGAGTGATTGAGAGTAAGAGTAATTGAGAGTAAGAGTATGAGAGTAAGAGTGAGAGAGTGAGTATGAATGGGTAAGGGTGACTGAGAGTGAGTAAGAGTGACAGAGTAAGAATGACAGAGTAAGAGTGATAGAGAGTAAGAGTGACAGAGAGTAAGAGTGACAGAGAGTAAGAGTGACAGAGAGTAAGAGTGACAGAGAGTAAGAGTGACAGAGAGTAAGAGTGACAGAGAGTAAGAGTGACAGAGAGTAAGAGTGACAGAGTAAGAGTGAGTATGAGAGTAAGGATGACTGAGAGAAAGAGTGAGTAATAGTGCGTAAGAGTGATTGAGAGTTAGAGTGAGAGTAAGAGTGATTGAGAGTTAGTGAGAGTAAGAGTGATTGAGAGTAAGAGTGATTGAGAGTAAAAGTGATTGAGAGTAAGAGTGATTGAGAGTAAGAGTGATTGGGAGTAAGAGTGATTGAGAGTAAGAGTGATTGGGAGTAAGAGTGATTGGGAGTAGGAGTAAGAATGAGAATAAGAGTGATTGAGAGTAAGAGTGATTGATAGTAAGAGTGATTGAGAGTAGGAGTGATTGGGAGTAAGAGTGATTGGGAGTAAGAGTAAGAGTGAGAGTAAGAGTAAGAATGAGAATATGAGTGATTGAGAGTAAGAGTGATTGGGAGTAAGAGTAAGAATGAGAGTAGGAGTGATTGAGAGTAGGAGTGATTGGGAGTAGGAGTGATTGGGAGTAAGAGTGATTGAGAGTAAGAGTAATTGAGAGTAAGAGTATGAGAGTAAGAGTGAGAGAGTGAGTATGAATGGGTAAGGGTGACTGAGAGTGAGTAAGAATGACAGAGTAAGAGTGACAGAGAGTAAGAGTGACAGAGAGTAAGAGTGACAGAGAGTAAGAGTGACAGAGTAAGAGTGACAGAGAGTAAGAGTGACAGAGAGTAAGAGTGACAGAATAAGAGTGACAGAGAGTAAGAGTGACAGAGTAAGAGTGAGTAAGGATGACTGAGAGTAAGAGTGAGTAATAGTGCATAAGAGTGATTGAGAGTAAGAGTGAGTAATAGTGTGTAAGAGTGATTGAGAGTAAGAGTGAGTAATAGTGCATAAGAGTGATTGAGAGTGAGAGTGATTATGAGAGAGTTAAGAGTGTGAGGTGTGAGAGGGTAGCAGGCCAGGGAGGCAGGATGTGTGGTCACAGGCGAGGCCTAGGCCTCGTGATCTCTAATGTTGGTTTTTATATATATGTTGGATTTTTTGTCCTGTTTCCTGCTAAATAATTATATTCCTGCTAAATAATTATAATTATTTAGCAGGAATGTAATAAGATATTGCACAGTATTAATGTGACAATAATATATGCATTATTTCCTTGATAATCAAACTTGTTGTTCAAAGATAATATACAATCTTTGAAGGAAACATTTTGAGAGCGCGAGCTGGCAACACTGGGCTGGTGGTGAGTGAGGCACATGGTTAGTTGTGCTCAGACCTTCAGTGGTGAAGGGTGTGTCCCAGCTGGCCGCCACCCGCCATCCACCACCAGCCGCCACCCGCCACCACCCACCACCAGCCGCCACCACCCACCACCAGCCGCCACCCGCCACCAGCCACCGCCACCCACCACCGCCACCCGCCGCAGTAGTGGGATTGACGCCTACGACGTGCGATTTTCATTTTTTCCTAAGCACGTCGTAGGCGTCACAGGTTTTTGATAGCTACGACCGGCTTTTTTCATTTTTTCCAAAGCCGGTCGTAGGCGTAGGGGGTTTTTCCTGTTTTTTTCCCTATGTCGGTCGTAGCATCTGGGGTTTTTCCTGGGTTTTTTTCCTATGCCGGTCGTAGCTTCAGGGATTTTTCTGGATTTTTTTGTTCCTATGCCGGTCGTAGCATCATGGGTTTTCTCTATTCAACTTGCCTAGGGATTAAAAAGCCGGTCCCTGGCATCCCCAAATTTCGTTGGCTCAGTGACCCTGCACAGACATTGCTAATGGTCAATGACGTCACCAGGTAGCCGCTCAGCATTCCTGCACAGGCATGTTCGAGGGGATTAAAAAGCCGGTCGTAGCATCATGGGTTTTTGTGAATTTTTTTGTTCCTATGCCGGTCGTAGCATCATAGTTTTTGTTCCTATGCCGGTCGTAGCATCATAGTTTTTGTTCCTATGCCGGTCGTAGCATCATAGTTTTTGTTCCTATGTCGGTCGTAGCATCATAGTTTTTTGTTCCTATGCCGGTCGTAGCATCATAGTTTTTGTTCCTATGCCGGTCGTAGCATCATAGTTTTTTGGTCAATGACGTCACCAGCTAGCCGCTCAGCATTCCTGCACCGGCATGTTCAAGGGGATTAAAAAGCCGGTCGTAGCATCTGGGGTTTTTCCTGTTTTTTCCCTATGTCGGTCGTAGCGTCATGGGTTTTTGTGAATTTTTTGTTCCTATGCCGGTCGTAGCATCATAGTTTTTTGTTCCTAGGAATTAAAAAGCCGGTCCCTGGCATCTCCAAATTTCGTTGGCTTAGTGACCCTGCACAGACATTGCTAATGGTCAATGACGTCACCAGGTAGCCGCTCAGCTTTCCTGCACCGGCATGTTCGAGGAGATTAAAAAGCCGGTCGTAGCATCATGGGTTTTGCGATACAACAGTATCCTTGAAACCTAATATAAAATACCATCATCCCTAGTCTATTTTTAATTTCATATTTACTTCCAACCATCGCCCATTACATTTATCAAAGGGGATCATGTATGTGAGGGAAGAACATAACTTCAGCACTGCAAGAAGTTATGTGTGTATTTTCAAGTTCGTCCCCTGCTGCCTGTATTTACCCAGGTCTTTTTCCTAAATATAAAACTTATCCAATTCATTCCTATTCTGTTTCATGTTGATACGTATAATAGGTTATAAATATTCCCCTTTAGTATGACCATTCAGTCACACCTCTATCATGTCACCCCTATTTCTTCTTCTTTGTCGTCGTTCTAGAGAATGTAATTTGAGCTATGACAATCTTTCTTGAAGGATCGTTTATTATGCATAGGGCAAAAAACAGTAACCCTGAAACCTAATGTAAAATACCATCAACCCTAGACTATTTTAAATTTCCTATTTACTTCCAACCATCGGTCATTGCATGAAACAAAAGGGGAGCAGCACTGCAAGAAGTTATTTGTGTATTTTTCGAGTTCTTCCCCTGTTACCTATATTGACCCAGGTCGTTTTCCTAAATATATAAGTAATCCAATTCATTCCTGTTCTGTTTCATGTTGATACGTATAATGGGTCATTAATATTCCCCTTTACTATGACCGTTCAGTCACACGTCTATCATGTCACCCCTATTTCTTCTTCATCATCGTCGTTCTAGAGAAGCACTGCAAGAAGTTATGTATGTATTTTCAAGTTCGTCCCCTGTTACCTATATTTACCCAGGTCTTTTTCCTAAATATAAAACTTATTCAATTCATGCCTATTCTGTTTCATGTTGATACGTATAATAGGTTATTAATATTCCCCTTTACTATGACCATTCAGTCGCACCTCTATCATGTCACCCCTATTTCTTCTTCGTCATCTTCATTCTAGAGAATGTAATTTGAGCTTTGACAATCTTTCTTGAAGGATCGTTTATTATGCATAGGGCAAAAAATAAAATGAAAAAACTGCTATCATTCATTTATATGAAAAAACAGAGCCCTGGGCATTGGCGATTTCAATGCGTTTTCAGTAGTAACCAATATTGTCCTTAACTTCACACACGTCTCACATTCGCTCAAAACATACCTCCCACACCTTGCTATGGCATATAACAAATAAAAAATCTCATTCAGTAAAAGCAAGCCTCTCATATTTTAAAATAAGGCCTTCTGCGGCGCAAGGCGCGCTAAATGCGGATCCCAGGAGGTTCACACATAAGTGTGAACTCTTCATCGAGCATCCAGGTCGGTTGGGTTGATGTGTAAAAACAAAATACACACCCAACACTATATCTACAATATTGAACACAGTTCCAAGTTTTAAAGGAGAGGGGCTGTTAGGTCCATATCCAAAACATCACTTTTCTATGAATATGGTTACAATGTTCAACAAAGATCCTAGCAGGTTAGGCACAGTGCGGATAGGTTCATATCCAAAACTTCAGTTTTCGAAGAAATATTCAACAAAGCTCCAAGACTCTTGCAGGTTAGGCACGGGCATTTAGGTTCATATCCAAAACATCACTTCTCTGAGTATCAGAGGTTAGGTCCAGGTTTAGATGGAATGGGTGAAAATGTGGGTAAAATGGGTTTTGGCTGTGCTATGATACACAACATTTAGGCATATTTGGTGGAAATTGTCTCCAATTTCATGGCGATAGCTTAAATTTTCCCAACTTAAATCAAATCTGCTAGGTCAGGGATAGGTAAGGCTATGTAGGGTAGGTTGGAATATGTGAAAACTCGGCTAAAATGGTCTTTTGCTGAGCTATGTAACAAAACATTTTGGGTATATTGGGTAGAAATTGTCTTAAATTAGGTAAAATTTAGGTTGGAAAGGCATAAATTTCGCCAACTATAATCAAATCTGACTTTGGATATGCCAGGAGAGGCTGGGTAGGGTTGTCTAGGGCAGGTTGGAATAGGTGAAAACTCAGCTAAAATGAGCTTTGGCCGTGCTACGTTCCAAAACATTTCTGGGTATATTTGGTGGGAATTGTCTTAAATTAGGTCAAATTTATATGGGATAACTTAAATTTTGCCTACTTTAACCAAATCTAGGTTTGGATATGCTAGGATAGGTTAGGTAAGGTTGCGTAGGGTAGGATGGAATAGGAGAAAATGTAGGTAAAAATGGGCTTTGGCAGTGCTGTGATACAGAACATTTTGGATATATTTGGTGGGAATTGCCTTAAATTAGATAGAATTTAGGTGGGATAGCTTAAATTTCGCAGACTTTAACCAAATCTTTGTTTTGATATGGTAGGATAGGTTAGGTAAGGTTGCGTAGGGTAGGATGGAATAGGAGAAAATGTAGGTAAAAATGGGCTTTGGCAGTGCTGTGATACAGAACATTTTGGATATATTTGGTGGGAATTGCCTTAAATTAGATAGAATTTAGGTGGGATAGCTTAAATTTCGCAGACTTTAACCAAATCTTTGTTTTGATATGGTAGGATAGGTTAGGTAAGGTTGCATAGGGTGGGATGGAATAGGAGAAAATGTAGGTAAAAATGGGCTTTGGCAGTGCTGTGATATGAAACATTGGGTATATTTGGTCAGATTTAGGTGGCATAGCATGAATTTCGCCGACTTTAACCACATCCAGGTTTGGATATGCTAGGTCAGGTTGGGTGAGGTAGTGTAGGGTAGTATGGAATAGGAGAAAATGGGCTTTGGCGATGCTATGATACACAACATTTGGGTATATTTGGTGGAAATTGCCTTAAATTTGGTGAAATTTAGGTGGCATAGCATACATTTCGCCAACTTTAACCAAATCCAGGGTTGGATATGCTAGGTCAGGTTTGGTGAGGTCGTGTAGGGAAGGACATATATAATATCTTAGGGTAATGAACTAGTATGTTTATGAAATAGTGTAAATTTCCCTATTTGGGGTTCGTGCTATATGGCAGACTCATATAATGTATGGACATAGGCTTGTATGTGAGGATATGGGATGCTCATATTTAGTAAGTTTAGCTAGGTAGAATTTAGTCAAATTTGCGTAGTATAAGTATATTTTTGATAGATTTAGATGAATTTAAGTTTTAACAGGATGCATTTTGATAAGATATAGCAAATTTGTCTAAAATTATCATAGAAAATACTGACTCTACCTAACCCACCTGCCCTAACATAACTAAGGCTAGAACAAATAAGTCTGTTAGATGGTTTGAATAAATACATAAATATGGTGGTCTGATTGGAGAGAATGTAACAAGGAAGGTATTAATAAGACATAAAAACAGTGGACATATGTTAGATGAATAGTTAGCACTAATAATGTTGATATCTTAATGGAAAAGAATGTGTTATATATTGAGCTCATTGGAAGTTATAAGAAACATTTTTATATGTGAAATTCTAACTTTTGGGGAGTTGGTTAAACTCAGCATATTATAATTAATGTCCTAAATATACCCAGAAAAATATCATGCAAATTGTGTATTGTTTGACCCAGTTGGTTGTGTTTGTACATATATAGCACAATTAATATACTTGTGTATTAATTGTGCAGATTATGTATTTTGCATATGTTGTATGATTATTGAAATTACGTATTGATTATATTTCTATAAATTGTGTATTGTTTTGTGCAAGTTGTATGTATTAATTGTATATGTTTTTGTATGTGTATTTGCGGAAATTGCATAGTTGTGGATTTAATGAATATGTGCTAGTTATGTATTGTTCATATTTTGGTAAGTTGTGTATTGATTATATTTTTGAGCTAGTTGTGTAAATGTCGCAATTGTATTTGTGTAAATCGTGTATTTATGCTAGTTGTGTATTTTCATATTTGGGGTAGTTATGTATTGCACGTATTTGTGCTAGATATGCATTTGTGCAAGTTGTGTGTAATAAATATGAAAGATGTGTAATATTGTATAAGTTGTGTATTAATTGCGCATGTTGTGTAATTGCATATGGACGAATTGTTTATTTATATCTTTGGGTATTGATTGTCATTGTGCAAGCTGAGTAATTATATAGCAAGTTTTCTTGTATTAATTGTGCAAAGATGTAAAATAATTACACAAACTGTGTAATAATTTTTGTGATAATAGTGCATTTATGCAAGTTGTGTTTTTAATATGTTGAAGTGTAACTGGTGAAACTGTATTTGTGTGTGAAAATTGTGTATTTTGTGTAAGCTCTGTAATTTGATAAAATAGATCTCTATGGTGTAAGTGTATTTTGGTTTATGAGACAATGTGTGGGTATTTTGTGAAAATTACGTTTGTGAAATTGTGTAATTTTAGTTAAAGTGCATTTTTTATTGTCTAAATGCATAAGCATTTTGATATATTTGTGCAAAATACCGTACTTTGTGTAAATGTCATACTCTGAGTGTACATGCAATATTGTGTAAATGGTATATTTTTGTTTGCAACTGACATATTTTGTATGAAAATCTCATATTTTTTTATGTGATGGTATATTTTGAGTGTAAATAATATATTTTGTGCATAAATAGCATATTTGGTGTGTAAATGCTGTATTTTCTGTGTGAATGGCATAAATTACATCTGATTAATGGGGAAATGGTGGCAAAAACTAGGCTATTCTCTATGAATGCATAGGTTTTGAAGTATGTGTAGGTATGCATGATTGTATTTGCGAGTGTTGGTTTAGAAACAAGTTAGCTGATTTGCGCAGCAAGACTAGGATTTTTTGAGGTGTAGAAATGATTAGCCTATGAATATAGTGGCTAGCATCCAGCTGAGTTGCTAGATGGATGAATTGAGGTGCGACATTTGGATATCTATTTGATGGATGTGAGGACAGTTGACTAGCCTATGAACACAGCCACTAATCCGCTGTACTGCCAGATGTGTGGTAACTACTTGTGGATTATAGTAGAATATCTAGATATAGGGTTTTCATAATTGCTGTTGTGTATAAAACTAGAATAAGAGCTATTTAATAAAACTATTATTGTAAACTAATACTTTAAGTGGGATCCCTTGGTTGTTTTAAGCATAGGGTGGACATGAATGAGATTGGGTGGAAATATATAGGAGCTGCCTCGTATGGGCCAATAGGACCTCTGCAGTCACCTTTATTCTTATGTTCAGCTCACCTGCTATGCTGCCAGATGTACGATTCTGCTTAAATTGCAGTATGACATTTGGCATTCTGTTATACTTTTGAACTTATCACTGAATAATGATTACAGTTGTGGATGACTAAAATGTATATTCTTATACCTCTGATTAGGTTAGGTGGGGATGGATAGTCTAGTCATTTTTTAATAATAACATCAAATACTCATGCCAGTAGGACGCCAAAGGCCGCATTGGTTGTCTGGTGACGTCATACATAGTTGACCAGTAAGGTACTGTAGTACCTTCACACCTATATGCTAATGGCCATCAATACCTTATCCCTATACCTGAGGTCACTTTTCACGATGTCACTAAACAACAACAATAACTGTTCTGTAGAATGTATTTGTTTGTTATATATAATAAGTTAGGATAGGTTAGGTTAGGAAGGTTTGATCGGGTTTATGAATAACAGAAAATATAAGCAATGAGCCAAAATATGAGCTATTGTAGCTGAATATCAACTTTGATGAAGCACAGAGTATAGGTGAGGTAATAAGCTAGATTAAGAGTTCACACTTATGTGTGAACCTCCTGGGATCCGCATTTAGCGCGCCTTGCGCCGCAGAAGGCCTTATTTTAAAATATGAGAGGCTTCCTTTTACTGAATGAGATTTTTTATTTGTTATATGCCATAGCAAGGTGTGGGAGGTATGTTTTGAGCGAATGTGAGACGTGTGTGAAGTTAAGGACAATATTGGTTACTACTGAAAACGCATTGAAATCGCCAATGCCCAGGGCTCTGTTTTTTCATATAAATGAATGATAGCAGTTTTTTCATTTTATTTTTTGCCCTATGCATAATAAACGATCCTTCAAGAAAGATTGTCAAAGCTCAAATTACATTCTCTAGAATGAAGATGAAGAAGAAGAAATAGGGGTGACATGATAGAGGTGCGACTGAATGGTCATAGTAAAGGGGAATATTAATAACCTATTATACGTATCAACATGAAACAGAATAGGCATGAATTGAATAAGTTTTATATTTAGGAAAAAGACCTGGGTAAATATAGGTAATAGGGGACGAACTTGAAAATACATACATAACTTCTTGCAGTGCTTCTCTAGAACGACGATGATGAAGAAGAAATAGGGGTGACATGATAGACGTGTGACTGAACGGTCATAGTAAAGGGGAATATTAATGATCCATTATACGTATCAACATGAAACAGAACAGGAATGAATTGGATAACTTATATATTTAGGAAAACGACCTGGGTCAATATAGGTAACAAGGGAAGAACTCGAAAAATACACAAATAACTTCTTGCAGTGCTGCTCCCCTTTTGTTTCATGCAATGACCGATGGTTGGAAGTAAATAGGAAATTTAAAATAGTCTAGGGTTGATGGTATTTTACATTAGGTTTCAGGGTTACTGTTTTTTGCCCTATGCATAATAAACGATCCTTCAAGAAAGATTGTCATAACTCAAATTACATTCTCTAGAACGACGACGAAGAAGAAGAAATAGGGGTGACATGATAGAGGTGTGACTGAATGGTCATACTAAAGGGGAATATTTATAACCTATTATACGTATCAACATGAAACAGAATAGAAATGAATTGGATAAGATTTATATTTAGGAAAAAGACCTGGGTAAATACAGGCAGCAGGGGACGAACTTGAAAATACACACATAACTTCTTGCAGTGCTGAAGTTATGTTCTTCCCTCACATACATGATCCCCTTTGATAAATGTAATGGGCGATGGTTGGAAGTAAATATGAAATTAAAAATAGACTAGGGATGATGGTATTTTATATTAGGTTTCAAGGATACTGTTGTATCGCAAAACCCATGATGCTACGACCGGCTTTTTAATCTCCTCGAACATGCCGGTGCAGGAATGCTGAGCGGCTACCTGGTGACGTCATTGACCATTAGCAATGTCTGTGCAGGGTCACTAAGCCAACGAAATTTGGGGATGCCAGGGACCGGCTTTTTAATTCCTAGGAACAAAAAACTATGATGCTACGACCGGCATAGGAACAAAAAATTCACAAAAACCCATGACGCTACGACCGACATAGGGAAAAAACAGGAAAAACCCCACATGCTACGACCGGCTTTTTAATCCCCTTGAACATGCCGGTGCAGGAATGCTGAGCGGCTAGCAGGTGACGTCATTGACCAAAAAACTATGATGCTACGACCGGCATAGGAACAAAAACTATGATGCTACGACCGGCATAGGAACAAAAAACTATGATGCTACGACCGGCATAGGAACAAAAACTATGATGCTACGACCGGCATAGGAACAAAAAACTATGATGCTACGACCGACATAGGAACAAAAACTATGATGCTACGACCGGCATAGGAACAAAAACTATGATGCTACGACCGGCATAGGAACAAAAAAATTCACAAAAACCCATGATGCTACGACCGGCTTTTTAATCCCCTTGAACATGCCTGTGCAGGAATGCTGAGCGGCTACCTGGTGACGTCATTGACCATTAGCAATGTCTGTGCAGGGTCACTGAGCCAACGAAATTTGGGGATGCCAGGGACCGGCTTTTTAATCCCTAGGCAAGTTGAATAGAGAAAACCCATGATGCTACGACCGGCATAGGAACAAAAAAATTCAGAAAAACCCCTGAAGCTACGACCGGCATAGGAAAAAAAAAACAGGAAAAACCCCAGATGCTACGACCGACATAGGGAAAAAAACAGGAAAAACCCCCTACGCCTACGACCGGCTTTGGAAAAAATGAAAAAAGCCGGTCGTAGCTATCAAAAACCCCTGACGCCTACGACGTGCTTAGGAAAAAATGAAAATCGCACGTCGTAGGCGTCAATCCCACTACTGCGGCGGGTGGCGGTGGTGGGTAGCGGTGGCTGGTGGCGGGTGGCGGCTGGTGATGGCGGGTGGCGGCTGGTGGTGGGTGGTGGCGGCTGGTGGCGGGTGGCGGCTGGTGGCGGCCAGCTGGGACACACCCTTCACCACTGAAGGTCTGAGCACAACTAACCATGTGCCTCACTCACCACCAGCCCAGTGTTGCCAGCTCGCGCTCTCAAAATGTTTCCTTCAAAGATTGTATATTATCTTTGAACAACAAGTTTGATTATCAAGGAAATAATGCATATATTATTGTCACATTAATACTGTGCAATATCTTATTACATTCCTGCTAAATAATTATAATTTGAAACAGGACAAAAAATCCAACATATATATAAAAACCAACATTAGAGATCACGAGGCCTAGGCCTCGCCTGTGACCACACATCCTGCCTCCCTGGCCTGCTACCCTCTCACACCTCACACTCTTAACTCTCTCATAATCACTCTCACTCTCAATCACTCTTACGCACTATTACTCACTCTTACTCTCAATCACTCTTACACACTATTACTCACTCTTACTCTCAATCACTCTTACGCACTATTACTCACTCTTACTCTCAGTCATCCTTACTCACTCTCATACTCACTCTTACTCTGTCACTCTTACTCTCTGTCACTCTTACTCTCTGTCACTCTTACTCTCTGTCACTCTTACTCTCTGTCACTCTTACTCTGTCACTCTTACTCTGTCACTCTTACTCTCTGTCACTCTTACTCTCTGTCACTCTTACTCTCTGTCACTCTTACTCTGTCATTCTTACTCACTCTCAGTCACCCTTACCCATTCATACTCACTCTCTCACTCTCATACTCTTACTCTCAATTACTCTTACTCTCAATCACTCTTACTCCCAATCACTCCTACTCCCAATCACTCCTACTCTCAATCACTCCTACTCTCATTCTTACTCTTACTCCCAATCACTCTTACTCTCAATCACTCATATTCTCATTCTTACTCTTACTCCCAATCACTCTTACTCCCAATCACTCCTACTCTCAATCACTCTTACTATCAATCACTCTTACTCTCAATCACTCTTACTCTCATTCTTACTCTTACTCACTCTTACTCTCAATCACTCTTATTCTCATTCTTACTCCTACTCCCAATCACTCTTACTCCCAATCACTCTTACTCTCAATCACTCTTACTCCCAATCACTCTTACTCTCAATCACTCTTACTCTCAATCACTTTTACTCTCAATCACTCTTACTCTCAATCACTCTTACTCTCACTAACTCTCAATCACTCTTACTCTCACTCTAACTCTCAATCACTCTTACGCACTATTACTCACTCTTTCTCTCAGTCATCCTTACTCACTCTCATACTCACTCTTACTCTGTCACTCTTACTCTCTGTCACTCTTACTCTGTCACTCTTACTCTCTGTCACTCTTACTCTCTGTCACTCTTACTCTCTGTCACTCTTACTCTGTCACTCTTACTCTCTGTCACTCTTACTCTCTATCACTCTTACTCTGTCATTCTTACTCTGTCACTCTTACTCACTCTCAGTCACCCTCACCCATTCATACTCACTCTCTCACTCTTACTCTCATACTCTTACTCTCAATTACTCTTACTCTCAATCACTCTTACTCCCAATCACTCCTACTCCCAATCACTCCTACTCTCAATCACTCCTACTCTCATTCTTACTCTTACTCTTACTCCCAATCACTCTTACTCTCAATCACTCTTATTCTCATTCTTACTCTTACTCTCACTCTTACTCTTACTCCCAATCACTCTTACTCCCAATCACTCTTACTCTCAATCACTCTTACTCTCAATCACTCTTACTCTCAATCACTCTTACTCTCAATCACTCTTACTCCCAATCACTCTTACTCTCATTCTTACTCTTACTCACTCTTACTCTCAATCACTCTTATTCTCATTCTTACTCCTACTCTTACTCTAACTCCTACTCTCAATCACTCTTACTCCCAATCACTCTTACTCTCAATCACTCTTACTCTCAATCACTCTTACTCTCAATCACTCTTACTCTCAATCACTCTTACTCTGAATCACTCTTACTCTCACTAACTCTCAATCACTCTTACTCTAACTCTCAATCACTCTTACTCTCATACTCACCCTTACTCTCAATCACTTTACTCTCACTCTTACTCATTCTGTCACCCTTACTCTCACTCTTACTCACTCTGTCACTCTTACTCACTCTCAGTCACTCTTACTTATACTCACTCTTACTCACACTTACACACTCTCTGGCACTCTCACTCACCTTCAGTCACTCTTACTCACTCTTACCCACTCTCGCTCACTCTTACTCACTCTAGTTAATAAGAACACGCCAATATAAGACAACAAAACGTTTTCAGATTCTTTCTCACCACTTTCCAGCAACTTTTATAATTTATAAAAATTATCTTAGGGAATTATACATAAATTATATATTTATACATGATATTAGTGTTTAGTGGAATGCATAAGGAGTCAAATTATGTTAAAAAGAGCGATTTTTAGAAAATTTGGAAAACTACTTTTTTCTGTTCATATTATAACTAAATGGATTTTAAAGGTTTCACTCAGCCAATATATATCATTCACAATTTATTAATGAATTTTACAAAAAAACACCATAAATTTTATATTTAAACATGTAAAAACTATTTGTTTTACATTTGGAAGAAAATAATTGTAGAAAAACAATTTATAATTAAACCTTTGTGTTTGGATTTTTTGAGTAAAAGTTTCTCAAAGGCTCTCCTGCACCATTCTCAATGCAAATCATTCCCACACCTATGGGAAGAGATAGGCGAACGTTGTGTAGATGATTTGTGTTTGCTGGGAAATGAGTGGGCTCACCAGAATTCAGAAGAGACAGGGAAGAAGAGAGGAGAAACGGCTCAAGGAGGCGACCCCGGGTATTCGTCAGAACGTCACCCCAAAGAGAATGACGACAATTGAAGTCACCCAGCAGGAGCACAGGCTCCGGCAAGGAGTCTAGGAGGTGTCTCAAATCAGGAAGAGAAAGCGGGACACTCGGGGGGAGATAAATGGAACAAACTGTGTACCATTTCCCCACAAAGATACGAGCAGCAGAACAATGGAGAGGCGAAGGAAAAAGTAAAGGAACAAAGGGAACATCAGCACGAATCAAGAGAGGAGAAGAATTAGAAGCCCCAGCAACAGCTGGGGGGGGGGAGAGAAAGGAATAGCCATGAAAACGACCAGGACGAGCACCAAGCATCGGCTCCTGGAGACAGACACAAAGGGGCGAAAACCGCGAAATCAGAAGTTGGAGTTCGAGGAAATTGGCGTAATAACCTCGAACGTTCCATTGAAGAATGGACAACGACGAGAAGAGAAAGGACAAAAACAGAGAACAAGGAAGAAACAAAGGCGAAAGAGCAACAGAGCACGTTAAAGAATATCAGGGTCGGGATCAGGGTCAGCAAAGTCAGGGTTAGGGGGCATGGGTAAACTGAGCAAAGACGGAGGGAAGGAAACGGGAGAACAGATCAGAGGTGGGCGGGCGGGGTCCGGAGAAGGAGGAGGAAGAGGAGGAGACAACGGAGAGGAGCAGGCAAGGACAGCAGCAGGAAGAGGAGGGGTAGAAAGAGGGGAGCGTACCTCAGCAAGGGCAGCAACTGAGAGGGAAGCGGGGGCTAAAGAAACCTCCATAGCAGGAACAGGGGGCGCAACCACCGAAATGGGAGGGGAAGGAGCGAGAGAGGCAGAAGTAGGGGCCGAGGAAGAAAGCGAAACCTTCTTACCCGCCGGGGAGGAGGAAGGAGAGGAGCCAGGTTTACGCTTCTGACATAAAGAGACAGGTGTTCCAGCAACCACGTACTGGGCAACGGATTGTAGTGTCTCAACAGGAGAAGCTGAACGAGAGCACACAAGACGGCCGTTTGGAGAGCGATGGACATCAGCCCGCACCGACAGGCGGCGGGGAGAGTCAAGAGACGGAGGGGAAGGATGGGAAGGAGGAACGGAGGGAGACGAGGAAGAAGACACAGGAGACACGACAGACCGGGTAGAAGGAAGGGGAACCCCAGACAGAGGACCAGGAGGAGGATCCTTCGGGAGAGAACCCAAAGGAACAGAGGAGGGGGCAGTGGGCGCATCAGGGTCCAAGGCCCGGAAACGGTTGCGAGTCTGAGGAAGGCGGGACGGACGAGGAGAGGAAGAGCGCAACACGCGAGCATAAGAGATATTAGCATAAGGCGGGAGCCGGCGAACCTGGCGTCTCGCCTCAAGAAAAGATAAACGCTCCCTGTGCTTCAAGTTGAGGACGGCTGCCTCAAGCTTGTGATGGACACACGCACGGGAGAAGGCAGGATGGGCCTCACCACAGTTGAGGCAACGAGCCTGGGGAGAAGTGCACTCCGACTTAGAGTGACCTTCACCACCACACAAAGGACAGAGAGAGACAGTCCCGGAGCAGTGGAGGGCACCATGCCCAAACCTCCAGCACTTGTTGCAGAGCCGGGGAGAAGGAATGTACTCCTGGACAGAGCACCTGGCACCAGCAAGAATGACAGAGGGTGGAAGGGTCCTACCATCAAAGGTAATCTTTACAACCCGGAGGGGTTGACGGCGACTACCACGAGGGGGACGAGTAAACGTGTCCACCTGGAGAATAGAATGGCCCTGGGCAGCAAGGATATGTCGAATATCGTCGTGGCAGTCGCGCAGGTCCCGAACATCGGTCGCAACATGGGGCGGGAGCAAAATAGTGCCAACACTGGCATTCAACTGAACGTTCTTCGAGACCTGAACAGGGGTCTCGCCAAGGCAGGATAAGGCAGCCAAGCGGGAAGCAGCATCCTGAGAAGGAGCAGCAACGACACGTGTGCCGAGACGAGTGAGGTTGAAAGTAATGGAGGCATCCACGGAATCAACGAGATGTCGATGGAGGGAGAAATCGTCAGGAGGCACAGAATCAAGAGGGAGGAGATATTTGGCCCACGAAGCGGGACCAAACAAGGCTTGATAGGTAACAGAACTGGAAGGAATCGAGCGAAGGCGGCCGTAACGAGGACGGCGGTGAGAACCCCCAGAGAGAGAGGGGTTAAAAGGCGCAGTAGTTACAACTAGAGAAGGAGCCGCGCCAGGGGACGAGGTAGTCACCACCGGGGGCTTGAGGCTCGACCCAACCACAGAGGAGAGAGGGGAGCCAGGGGAAGGAGTCAGAGAGGCCAAAGGAGGAGCAAGGTCGGGGCCCAATGCAGCGGAGGCTACAGAGCCCGGTCTTCCAATACGGACCGACTCGGGGGCTTGGTCGCCCACCCCACGAGCCTGAGAAGGTAAACCAGAAGCAGCCAAAACAGGGGTTATCATCATTACGAAAAGAAGATTTCATTCACGAATGTGCCCCCACACCCACCATGGAGCCACAATTAGAGGCAGGACACCCAACAAGAAGCTATCGCCGATCTTGCCGGGGCCTCCTAGGGGTGCGTCTTGAGTATACGCCCCACAAACGCCACCTTAAGAAACCGACAGTCCGTCGAGATCGGGTTCAGTGACGAAAGGGGGATTGACAATAAAAGGTTCCCCTCGCTCTCGACGTCGGGTACTACAGTTCTACGAGTGCAAGAGTATGCCTCCTCAAGCACCCGGGCGTCAAAATAGAAGAAGTCCAAGGGAAGAACCAGAATGAGCAAAAGGTCGGCAGGAAACGGCAAGCAGATAGGAGAAGAGGGGGGAGAAAAACGAAACAGAAGGAAAAGGAAAAGATGCCCAGCAGAATTGGAGAGGACGGCAGCAGGAGCTCAAGGCTAGAAAAGGACAGAGGACTGTCCCAAGGAGCATCACACTCCGGCAGCCGCCCACTAAGCCCCCACACGGCGACAACGAGCTGAGCGGGGAGGGGGAATCTTACTGAAGCGACCTTACGAGTTATAAATACTCATACTCCGCCCAAGTAAAACAGAAACAAGCAACACTTAGTGGGCCAACCAGAGGCTTAGGACCCCGCGCAGGAATAACCCTGAAAAAAAAATCTGTGTAACTGCTTGAGTCTTCTGACTTTTAGGGTAATTTATAAAATTGTATAGAGAATGGGTTTGATGGCAAAACAAACAAAACCCCATTTCAATTCAACAAAACCCCAAGCCTACAGCATGCTTAAGGTTCACCGGTTTAGGTTAAACACTGTCTACAGGTTTTGAAGGCTTTGCTGGTTGCGTGTATTTATTAGTTTGTTTCTTGAGAGTACCTGTTGTACTCTTGGTAGTAATTATTGGGCTCTTGGGTGCACTTATCGGACTCTTGGGAGTACTTATGGTACTCTTAGGTCTCACTCATAAATCAGTGTTCGACCTGTTAATTTTACATTAGTAACCTTATTACCGAATGACAGTGTCAATTTAGGAGTTTCAATTAAAGAATTTAATGTGGGTACTGTTTCTGTTGATTCTGTATAGGCATTAAGTGCCTGGATTGCTTGTTTATTATTTACTACAATTTACTACAATACGCATACCTGCAAATATATCCTGCATTGTCAGGACGGTAATATCTATATAAATAAAAATGGAAATGTTCGTTTGTTGAAAATCGCTAATTTCCGAAAGTTCTTCACCTATAGCTTTGAAATTTTCACACAACATTCCATTCGCATCCGAACAGGTTTTTATATACATACTATATAGATGTCATGTCAGTAACGGAAAAAAATGTTTTTTTTTAAATAAATGTGTTTTTCATGTATTATTCATGTCAGAAAAATTCGAAACCTCTTTACCGATTGCTTTGAATTTTTGACACAACGTTGCATTCGAATAGACGAGTGTTTTTATAAACCTACTAGATACATGCCTCACCTGTGACAGGAAAACATGCTTTTTTTGAAAATCAGCACCATCTGTAGGACGTAAGAGCAACACATGCTGTAAACTCTGAAAGTTCTTCTCCGATTGCTTTGAAATTTGGTCACAACGTTCCATTCAATTACTTGCATGTTTTATATACCTACTATCTAGATGTCACACCTGTGACAGGTAAAAACAGTTTTTTTTTTTAAACCAGTGCCATTTGTTGTATGTAAGAGTAACACACACTTTTTAAAATACATTACGATTTCATTTCAATGTTTCCAATTGCATTGATAAATTGATTTTTCATAGACTTTGATTTATTTTTATTTTTATTTAATTATTTTGTGTGACATTGCCTTGGAATTGAGCTGCGTTGTTTACCATAGTGTTCATTTCCTGAGTATAGTTTATTTTGTTTCTTTTTTCATTTCGTTTTTTTAACTGTTCTTATTTTTCAGTGCAATTGGCGATGAAATTGAGCTGTGTCTATTGATCTACGTTTGAATTGAAATATTTTGTTAGTATTTTTTGGTTTTCTTTTGAAAATAAGAAAATGGAAAATACTTTTATTTCACAGCTGCAAATGTGCAACAAACAGCTATGAATCCACCGGCTACAACGGTTACTGCTTTCTTCATGTTATGTCAAAATGACGCATTTGCAAATAGACTGCTGTATTCAGAAGTGCCTACGTATTACACGCGGAATGCCAGTAGAAAATCATTTGAACGACGCAAATGAGGAGAGTGAGTCGACGGACAACTTGGCATAATGAAATAAACTACAATAGACAGACATCCACCATGCATCCCAATCAAGATGAATGCTTCTTTCTTCGCATGCTGTTGGCTAATGTGCCTGGATCAACGTCTTCCAGCAATTGAGATTTGTCAACGGCGTTACACATGCCACTTTCCATAGTGCATGTCAACCTCTGAATTAATTATAGAAAGACCAACAGTAGGATGTATGCATTAATGATGTGTCCAACACGTCAAATCCAAATCAAAATTGTGCATTGTTTGCAATCATGTTGACCACCGGCTCTCCTTCATCTCCAACAGAGTTATGGAAAATAAAAATATACGCGTTGCTGTGGCTCAGTCTGGGTAAGGGGGAAAGAAAGAAAAAAGAACGCACACTGTTACGGCCCTATTGGGTCGCAACTGGGTTCTTTCTCTGATGTTAGTAGAGTTAGGGTATCCGGCCCCAAGCTAGTAGTGGCTTTCAAGGGGTGTGTTCCATAACGCAAGTAAATTAAAGGGGAAGGGATAAAACTGCTCAGAATTAAATATATATTTACCACCACCACCAATAAATAAATATATAAACAGTCGCACGCTGTTACTATAACTACACTTATTCACAATCACTTGTCTTCCTCCGAAGACACAGGATGCTCAAGACGAGTAGCCCTGGTTCTCTTCTTGTGGCATCTCGACGAATCTTTCGATTCTCTCGAGTCTACCCTGGCCACAGGCCAGCCAAATCAGTTCCACTAGGGGCACCGTCGTGGAGGCCTTCAACCACAAATCCAGCCTGTAACTGGCAGGTTCCAATCAGTTCCGCTGATTAGGCCACTACACGACCGATACTAGGGTTGCGACCCCTAGGCAGGAGCCTCGTGTGATTTCACAGATCAATCTCCTCACCACAACACCCCAGTGGTTAGTCTTCTCCACCAGTCAGCCCCGGGCATGACAATCCCTGGTTCTGCCACCTCAGAGGCAGGCTAACACAATAGTGTTCATCCTTTGACTCACAGCTTCAGCAGCAAATGCGTGGAGGTTCTACGGCTGCCTTGGGTAGACTGATCCAACGTTCATTACAGCAGTCCCAGGTCGACTCTGTAATCAGACACGTCATCAGTACTAGTGATCATCAGTACTACATCAGTACTCTAGGGCACCTCACTTACAGGTTTAGACACAAACGCCCACCTATCCACTCCATAGATGGCGTTGCTGTCTAAGCGTCACCTCACCAGAGGTTAGCAACGGCTATGTCATGAGCTGGTTAGGACGGGAAACTAGACCTTGTGGCCCGTATATCTCATCCTCACTAGATGGCGTCGTCCATTTGGAGGAGGTTTCGGGAGCTGACCCACAGATGGCGTGGTCGTCACTGCTCCGGGCTCGGACGCTGGACTCGGGTCCGTAACACACACGTTTCTAATATGTTTAATTTTACAATGCTTGTGGGTATATAATATTTTTTGTTGTTCCAGAGACTGTCTGGTTGGCCAATTCTTGAACACGCAAAATATAATTGTCCATGTGAGAAGCAATCCGTGTCTAGATATAAACTGCACAAGTCTAAAGATTGGCTCTGAGCTTTGTTGATGGTGATTGCAAACGTTAATCGAAATGGAAATTACAATCTCTTAAATTGAAATGGCATATCTGTGGGAATCACAGGAATGCGGGGAATGAGGACATCTTCACCTTTGAAAGGTCCTGTCAGGATTGTTGCTTCTACGACGTCGCTGATTATTTTGTTTACTGCAAGGCGCGTGGCGTTGCAAAGTTTTGGCTGGTTGATACTTTGCAACATGATAATTGGCACGCCGATTTTCAATTGCCGTTCGTGTGATGGTATCCCTGACAGATCGAGTGAATTCAAAAATTCTGTTGGATAATTAACCGCTTCGTCTGCTTCCTCAACAGTGTCGACGGACTTATATGTGACTACCTCGCTTTGAATGTTAGACTGAATAATATTTTTAAGTTCGTGTGCCGGATGCTTTGGAAATGTTGCACGTGAGAGTTTCAATGAATTGTATGTTCAATGGCAATTTCAAAGCCGAGGTACCAGTTCTTCCACTTGGTAGCAATGTCGCACCTATTCCGGACGATGCAAGAGCTAAGGCTATGCCATTTTGGGATCGAAATGATGCTAGAATCAATCTAATTAGAAAGGTTTTACTAGTTCTTCCTGGCGCATCTAAGAAAACTTCTCAAGCCCGTTATTGACAGTTGGAATTATTTGATTGTAAATGCCTTTTCGCTTAACCATTAGATTAGGAATATTTGATTGCACACACGACATCAGATCACCCATGTTGTAACTTTGTTCATGACGCAATTCTACATCGAATGAAGCAGCAGCAGATCGATTCGGTGATGGCATTTCCAATTGAGTGAGAACTTTGTTCGCGAACTTTGTTCACAGGGAGAAACCGTTATTATTTTTTTTTGTGTCAGCTTCCCGTGTGAAAGTTATATTTTGTGCTGATCACTTATTGGCAAGACTGTGGGAAACCGTTATTATTGTTTCACCTAGTTGGCAATATTTGTCGGATATTATTTCCTGCCATGTTGGCAGTTGACAACACATTCTTTTATTTTATAAATATGTGACTATTATATTTGTAACTACATTATTTCTGTTTATACATGTAAATCTGATCATTCCTTAATTTAGTTAAGTAATTCCCATTATATGGCTCCATGTAAGTAAGATTTATATTAAGTAAAAACTGTCACTTAAAATGTTGTGCAGAAGCGACATCGGCTCCTGCCGTGAGAACTATTCAGTAACTGTTTGGACACCGCAAGGATCACATCTAGGAGTAAAGTCTGTAACATTATATCTATTCTGTTCTGTTGTAATATGTTAGTCTGTGAAGACAAAATTTTTTTTGATTTACATGTGATTACCCATTTGTTGCTTAACATATAATATTGATAATTAACTGAATTTATTTATAATATATATTTATTTTAATTTAGTGAATATTTAGTCCTAAAGGGGGTGATTAATTTTAAATCTTGCCTGTACAAACCATGGGATTATACTGGTGACCCACCTTAGATTGCTGTATAAGTAAATGCCCCTAGACTACAAGATTTTTTTTGCTGTACAGGTCACGAGCATTAATGAACGGTTTGTAACAGTGATTTTGGGGGTCTGGCCTAGAGATATTGTTCCCACTTATATTTAACTTTTGCTAATCTAACCTTGCCTTCCTAGATACCAGTGTGCTTAGAAATCTGTGTGTTTAAGACACTTGCAATATGCCATGCCAGAGTCAGCCTGTGTAACAAGTAACCTACGTTTCACGATTTTGGAGGTAAGTCATCCAATAATTTGTTTGTGCAGTGAGGCCATGCAATTTTTCAGTGTCGTGACAATTTAAAGTGAAGTGTAGTGCCGTGCCAGTCTGTTAATTATTTTTGTCAGTCAAGTGCCAAGTGTTATTTAACTATGGAGGATCAAGTGTTGTCGCTGTTGGAAAATCCAGACTTTGAGGGAATTAAAAATCTAAAAAAGTCTGCCTTAATAAATATGGCAAATAAGTTAGAATTAACAGTAAAAAATAACATGACTAAAGCACAAATTCTGAGAGTCATAGTGATACATTTGGTAGAAAATGAGGAGTTAGGAGAAGAATTTCTGGAGAAAGTAAACGAGGAGACTAGTGAGCAAATTGCTTTAAGGCTTCTTGAGTTAGATGCACAAGTAACGTATGCTAAACTTGAGGCTCATGAAAAAGAAATTGAATTTGCAAGGCAACAGAAAATATTAATATTAGAACATGAAGCTCAGCAGAGGTAGCTTGACACTAGACATTTAGAGATTGAGGCATAAAATAGTAGAATTGAAGTGCAATTGCAGCTGGAAGCCTCAAAGAAGCAACAGTTAGAAATTCAATAGAAAATGGCAGAGGCTAACCACAGACTTGAAACAGTGTTAGGCAGCTGGGCATGGTAATACGAGCAATGTTTCTAAGAGCAGTGATAATAATCCCATAAGGATGAATAAATACATAGTTACCCAAGTTCAATGAGAGGGATCCCGAGGTTTTTTCTCACATTTTTCTAAGATTGCAGTCAGTATGAACTGGCCAAGGGATCAATGGGTCGCAATCATGCAAAGTCAGTTAAAAGGACGTAGTCAGGAGGTTTTTGCATCCTTGCCTGATGAGAATAATTTTGACTGAGTTTGTTAAGAAAAACATCTTAAATGCTTTCCAATTAAATCCAGAAACACACAGACAAAAGTTTAGGAACCTAAAGAGGGTAAGTGATCAGACAATAGCAGACTTCACCCGTCTAAAAGTTAATTACTGCAACAGATGGCTAAAATCACTTTCAATAACCGAGTAAGATGCTCTTAAGAATTTTTTTTATAACAGAAGAAGTGATGTCATGTCTCCCAGACAAATTGTCTACTTTTATGGCAGAACAGAAAAATATAACAGACATTTATGAGCTGTCTAAGCTCGCGGATGAGAGAGTTGTTGACTAAGGCCCAGTTTAAGGCCCAACCACCTAAGTTTAACCGTAGAGTAAATTATAATGCTCACCGAACTCCTTATCAGTATCAATCCAATCCTAGTGCTCCAGTTACTCCCATGAACTCTTCTCTTATTAAATTTAAAGTTGTTACTCCATTGCCAGGACCATCTAATCCTAGTAATGTTAATTCTAAACCTGCAGTTGGTTCCACAGGTGTCCACTGTCAGGCATTGTACACATTGTAAGAGAAGAGGACATGTGATTGCTTCTTGCTATAGTTTGCATCCTGAATTACGGCCAACTGGTCTTATTATGAGTAGAGGATTGCAAACTAATAATTATCCATGTACTACAGTCAATCCCCATTGGATGGCTGAATTTAAACCCTACATTTCTACAGGTACATTATTGTGTAAAGATGGTAGTAGTAAGACTGTTCAATTACTCCGTGATACTGGAGCTTCATAGTCTCTTATTGCCCAGAATGTACTTGCTGATGTTGACACCCAAAATCTTGGTGAAGTTGTGCTTCTCCAAGGTATTGCAGGTAGTGTGCAACAGGTGTCTTTAATGCAAATTAACCTTGATTCTAATTTTACTTTAGGATGGTGTAATGTTGGTGTAAGTAAACAATTGCCCATTCCAGGGGTAGATGTTATTCTTGGTAATGATTTTGACAACCGAAAGGTTGAAGGGACCAAGTGCCCCATAATGTTAATTAGTCCCAATAATGTACTAGATCAACCAGAAGCAGATGATGGCATTATTTACCCTGCTTGTGTTGTAACTAGATCAATGAGAAAAACAGGTGAGAGTAATCCTGTCTTCACTAAGGTTCTCGAGACCAGGACCCCTTCAGTAAAGGAGTGGGAGGTGGATCTTGAAGATTCTTTTATGACTCGACAGGATGATGAGAGTGAGGCAGTAGTAGAAGCCCCGCCGAACCTAAACCATAAGGAAAGTGAAGGTGAGGAGGCTGAACTATCTGTTCCTTGCCCGCTTGTCTCCACTAAACCAGTTGTCGAGATATCACACCGAACCTGTCCCCAGAAGCCCACATCAAAAGGATATCATCAACGGCATATGCTGGTTAGCAAATATAAGAACTGCTTTTAGAAACAAGTGCAATGAGTTTGTTCAGGACCTTGTATACCACACATGTCAGACGAATCTTGGAATAGGCAGCTTCAGCCTGGAGTCCATACGTAGTTAAACTCAAGACAAAGAGAGAAAAGATTCAGAGAAATGCCTCCAGATTAGTCCCAGAACTGAGAGGAATGAGTTACGAGGAAAGGCTACGGAAGCTAAACCTCACGTCCCTAGAAGACAGAAGAGTAAGAGGAGATGTGATCAACACCAACAAAATTCTCAGAGGTATTGATAGGGTGGTTAAAGACAAACTACTTAGCACGGGTGGAACACGAACAAGGGGACACAGGTCGAAGCTGAGGACCCAAGAGTGATATGCTGGCAGTGATGTGGTGGAGGCTGACTCCATACACAGTTTCAAATGTAGATTTGATAGAGCCCTGTAGGCCCAGGAACCTGTTCACCAGTTGAGAGGCGGGTCCAAAGACCCAGAGTTCATCCCCCGCAAACACAACTAGATGAGTACACACACACACACACACAGTCCACTTTGGCCAAATGAAACCATAGACAACATCACTTTTCATCATGACACAGCACCGAGGCAGCCGTCACCGCTGCTCCACTCATTGTCAATCACTCGTGCTTCTTCCTCGCTGCATGCCCAACCACTTGGGATGGACGGTAGAGCGACGGTCTCCTTTAATGCAGGTCGGCGTTCAATTCCCGACCCCCGAAGAGGTTGGGCACCATTCCATCCTTCAGTCCCATCCCAAATTCTTATCCTGATTCCTTTCAATGCTATATTGTCCTAATTACTTGGCACTTTCTCCTGATGGTTCTCTCTCCTAAGATCGTGGCTCAGCGGGTTGTTCCCTGAGTTGTGGCATCATGTCGTGGCTCAGAGAGTTGTTCCCAAGGTTGTGGCATCATGTCGTGGCTCAGAGGGTTGTTCCCAGGGTTGTTGCATCATGTCGTGGCTCAGAGGGTTGTTCCCAGGGTTGTGGCATCACGTCGTGGCTCAGAGGGTTGTTCCCAGGGTTGTGGCATCATGTCGTGGCTCAGAGGGTTGTAGGAGCGGTGAGAGCCAATTTGTGCTGTACACCGATGCAATCACGGTCCCGAGGACGGGGCACACGTCGCGACCAGGCATTAATAAACAAAAATATTAAGATACCCAAAGAAATTGGCAGAATTTCCCAACGACTCCAGATTGCAATAGGCTGCGCTGCAGGCACCTCTCCGACCTGCACCAGGAAGTCCTTCAGACCCCTCACCAGCCGGAGAGTCTGCTGGTGCCGCAGGAATGTGCCCACGAAGGGCACACTATCCCAGAAAGGCTCCAGCTCCACGTCACCGTCGAGCAGCGAGTCATCACAGCCAATCGCAGGCGGGAGGAGGTGGAGGAAGACGGCCAGCTGCCTCAGCAGGTGAAGGAGGCTATATTAGTTCTTGTGCCACTCAATAACCTGTAGCCGAAGGAGATGCAGGTGGGTATGTCTCTCCGCTTCCTGGCTTGTCATCCACACTTGCACCATCCCTACCATCACCAACCCAGTCATCAACATCAATAAATTAACGATCTTATTCATTTTCTATTTCATTTTGAATCAGAAACTTTTGAATAAATAAATTATAATACACCAAAATATAGAAACAATTATAAATACCGTGAAGGATGAACAAATTAAAATAAAGTCAATATCACAGATGGATAAAATATAGCGAGGTTGGCAGTGTTTCATAGTTGGGTTGGACGTGTTGATGCACGGCACAAGTGCTTTGAGAAACCTGGACATGTTCATCACCTACAAAGTCAAGGAAGATTCCTATTACTGCAGAGTGAAATATCTTTATTCATAAGGATGTCTGTATCTCTTTATCTATTCACGGTTGAAGGGCAGTCGCCTGGGTATGGGGAAAGAGACAGACATAGACTGGACGAAGTCGACCCAATTGGGCCAATGGTAAAGGGCAGGGAAGGTGGTGAAGGGTTCATAAAATTGATGGGTTGGAAAGGTTTTGAGGGGTAGACAAGGTGGTGAAGTGTAGGGAAGGTGGCGAAGGGTGAGAAAGATGATGAAGGGTAGGTATTGTGAAGGGAATTATAGGTGGTGATTGGTGGGAAAGCATGTGAAGGGTAGGGAAGATGGAGAATGGGAGGGAAAGTTTTGAAGGGCAAAGAAGGAAGGTCGTGTAGAGATGGGAAGGTTGTGAAGGTTAGGATAGGTGGTCATGGGTTGGGAAGGTAGTGATGGGTAGGGCAGATTCTGAAAGATAGGGAAAGTTGGGAAGGTGGTGGAGGGTAGGGATGGTTGCAAAGGGAAGAGATGGTAGTGACTGTAGGGAATGTAGTAAGGGTAGGGAAGATGATAAAGGGTAGGGGAGAATGTGAAGGGTAGGGAAGGAGTTGAAGGGAAGGGAAGGTAGTGAGGAGTACGGAAGGTTGTGAAGGGTAGGGAAAGTTGTGAAGGTTAGGGAAGATGTTGAAGGGTAGGGAAGGAGTTGAATGGAAGGGAAAGCAGTGAAGAGTAGGGAAGGTTGTGAAGGGTAGGGAAGATGGCGAAGAATAGGGAAGGTGGTGAAGGGTAGGGAAGGTAGTGAAGGATAGAGAAGGTGGTGAAGTGTAGGGCAGGTGGTGAAAGGTAGGAAAGGTATTGAAGGGTTGATTAGGTGGTGAATGGTACGTAAGGTGGTGAAGGGTAGGGATGGTGGTGAAGGGTAGGTAATATAGTGAAGGTTAGGGAAGATGGTGAACACTAGAGAAGGTGGTGAAGGGTAGGCAAGGTGGTGAAGACTACAGAAGGTGGTGAAGGGAAGGTAAGATGCTGAAGAGTAAGGAAGATGGTGAAGAGTTGATTAGGTTGTGAATGGTTGATTAGGTGGTGAAGGGAAGGGAAGGTGTTGAAGGGTAGAGAAGGTGGTGAAGGGTGAGGTAGGTGGAGAAGGGTAGGGAAGATGGTGAAAGGTTGATTAGGTGGTAAAGGGTAGGGAAGGTGGTGAAGGGTAGAGAAGGTGGTGAAGTGTGAGGTATGTGGTGAAGGGTAGAGAAGATGGTGAAGGGTAGAGGTGGTGAAGGGTAGGAAAAATGCTGAACAGATGATTAGGTGGTGATAGGTAGGGAAGGTGGTAGAGGACAGAGAAGGTGGTGACGGGTAGGGTGGTAATTGGTAAGGAAGATTTTGAAAGGTAGGGAAGTTAGTGAAGGGTAGGGAAGGTGGTGAAAGGTAGGGAAGATGGTGAAGGGAAGGAAAGTTGATGAAGGGAAGGGAAGGTGATGAAGGGTAGTGAATGATATGAAGGGTATGGAAGGTGGTGAAGGGTAGGGAAGACGGTGAAGGGTAGAGATGGTAGTGAAGTTTAAAGAAGGTGGTGAAGGGTAGGGAAGATGGTGAAGGGAAGGGACGATGGCATTGGGTAGGGAAGTTAGTGAGGGGTAGGAAAGGTGGTGAAGTGTAAGGAAGGTAGTGAGGGTAGGGAATATGGTGAAGAGTTGGGAAGACGATAAAGGATAGGGAAGATGGTGAAGGGTTGGGAACGTGGTGAAGAGTAGGCAAGATGGTGAAGGTTAGGGAAGATGATGAAGACTAGAGAAGGTAGTGAAGGGAAGGTAAGATGGTGAGGAGTAAGTAAGGTGGTGAAGGGTTTATTAGGAGGTGAAGGGTAGGGAAGATGGTGATGGGTTGGGAACGTTTTGAAGTGTAGGGAATGTGATGAAAGGTAGAGAAGGTAATGAAGGATAGAGATGGTGGTGAAGGGTTTATTAGGTGGTGAGGGGTGGGGAAGGGGGTGAATTGTAGGAAAGTTAGTGAAAGGTAGGGAAGATTGTGAAGAGCAAGGTAAGTGGTGAGGGGTATATTATGTGGTGAAGGGTAGGGCACGTGGTGAAGGGTAGGGAAGGTGGTGACGGCTAGGGTGGTGAAGTGCTGGGAAGATGGTGAAAGGTAGTGAAGTTAGTGATGGGTAGGGAAGCTTGTGAAAGGTACAGAAGGTTGTTAAGGGTAGGGGAAAGGGTTGGGAAGATGGTGAAGGGTAGAGAATGTTGTGAAGGGTAGGGAAGGTTATGAAGGGCAGGGAAAGTGGTAAAAGGTAGGGAAGGTGGTGAAGGGTTGGAAAGATGGTGAAGGGTAGGGAAGGAAGTTAAGGGAAAGGAAGGTTATGAAGGGTAGGGAACGTGGTTAAGAGTAAGGAAGGTTGTGAAAGGCAGGGAAGTTTGTGAAGGGTAGGGAAGGTTGTGAAGGGTAGGAAAGGTGGTGAAGGACAGGGATGTTGGTGAAGAAAAGGGAATATGGTAAAGGGTAGGGAAGGTGGTGAAGGGTAGGGAATGTGGTGAAGGGTAGGGAAGGTGGTGAAGGGTAGGGAAGGTGGTGAAGGGGGTGAAGGGTAGGGAACGTGGTGAAGGGTAGGGAAGGTGGTGAAGGGTAGGGAAGGTGGTGAAGGGTAGGGAATGTAGTGATGGGTTGATTAGCGGTGAAGGGTAGGGAAGCTGGTGAAGGGTAGGGAATGTGGTAAAGAGTAGTGAAGGGGGTGAAAGGTAGAGAAGTTAGTGAAGGGTAGGCAAGGTGGTGAAGGTTAAGGAAGATGGTGAAGACTGGAGAAGGTGGTGAAGGGAAGGTAAGATGGTGAAGGGAAGGTAAGATGGTGAAGAGTAAGGAAGGTGGTGTGAAGCCGAAGTAGCTATGGCTCCATTTTATTCTGATCAATCAGGAAAAGAGATCAAGCTACTAGGTTCTTGCCCGCTCGCAACTGAGTCTGAGTCATTGCCCTAAAGTGTTATACAGACTATTGATCCTAGTTTAATTGAGTGTATTTCTGAGGCACCTGATAATGTTGATGCATTGGAGGAAGGGACGGGTTTCTTTTTCAAGGATCGACTTCTGATGAGAAGGTGGAGACCAAAGGGAAAAATGTAATAAGTTTTACGAAACGCGCTCAAGTGTTGCGTCCGACTAGAAATAAAAATGAATTTTGGAGAATTGATCTTTGAATTACCATCAACAGTGAAAAGAAACGTAAGAAAGATAGAGAAAATTCGTGTTAGAATTATTTATCTTACTTTTTCGGTCATATTTATTAATATACATATATATATATATATATATATATATATATATATATATATATATATATATATATATAATTCACATAAGAATAGAGCGACCTACCATGAACACCCAAATCACGGAACTATTTACTCTACCCACCATGAGAGTAAGGACAAGACAAGAACATATCGATGCCAACACAGAAGACAATGTCCAACATAACAGGCCAATTACACTGGATTAATCTTTGTGTTTAGATAGGAGATGCCTCGTATGGGCCAATAAGCCTTCTGCAGCCCCTATGTTTATCCCTTATGTATCCCCCCATGTTTTCACCTTCATTGTATTATCACCTGACCTAATGCGGGTATAAAATCAACTAGTATTGTAAGATCTGTTCACTTGAGAATGAACCATGGAGGTTCGAAACGTCGTGCAAATTATACAAATAAGTGTAATACACTCTATAGTAAATCACTTCTTTTCTTCACCTTAAAAGTACGAAAATGAGTTTTGGAGAACTCCTATTTCAATTAAGCCCTGATGCTAAGAAAATAGTTAGAGGGATAGAAGCCCTAAACCAGAAAATAATAAATACAGAATATGCGGTCATATTCAATGAAACATGTTTGAAAGAAAACCTGCTGCCAGTATACACCAATATATATATATATATATATATATATATATATATATATATATATATATATATATATATATATATATATACATATATATATATATATATATATATATATATATATATATATATATATATATATATATATATATATATATATATATATATATATATTTATGGTAGTGAACACTGGCAATGACTGACAGATGGCAGACAGATAATCAGGTGATGAACACCTCAGGGCAGGTAGCTGGCGGCAGCTTAGATAGCTTCGGGGCAACTTAAGTATTACAGGTTAAATTGAGATGCCTCGGTTGATTTGTGTAAAATTGTCTCGTTTAATGTAAAGGAATTAACATTATGATGTCTAAAAGAGCTGTACGGAATTATGAACAAACAATATCAAGATAATGAAGGAGAGGGGTAAGGTAACAGGAATAGAGGGGGAGGGATGGTACAGATATTACGGCGACACTGGGATAAGATTACGGCGGTGACTTGGGGTGTGAGGTCAGAACAGGTGATGCTGGGGTTGGCAGGGAAGAGGGAGGGGGGGGGTGTAAGGTCGGAACAGGCGACGCGGGGGGGGGGGGGGGATGTGGGAGAGGCAGGCCGAGTAATTAATGATGTCTTATGTAGCTGGGTAATGCTACAGTTTTAGTTATATAGACATATTCGTTTGTAGGTAAGAATTTCTACTTAAAAGAATAAAGTCTAAAAAAATATGTTTATTCTCGGTAAGAATTCTGACATTTTTTTACCCCTTAACAAACTTCTATGAATACTTTATCTGAAAATGATCTTTGAAAATTTCAGTCTTTAACTCCGAAATTGACTGATTTGAAAAAAAAAATTGTCCGTAGAGTTTACCTGGAAACCCTCTGACACAAACACGATTTCCCTACCCCCCCTCCCCCCCCCCAAAAAAACAAAAATCGTCTGTATGGGGTCGTCCCTACTACTCACACCCTGCTCCCATGGGGTCTGCCACCCTGTAACGGTCACCCACACCCTCCTCCCACGGTCCTCCACACCCTCCTCCCACGGTCCTCCACACCCTCCTCCCACGGTCCTCCACACCCCTCCCAGGGGAAGTCTCCCACCCTCCAACGGTCACCCACACCCTCCTCCCACGGTCCTCCACACCCTCCTCCCAGGGGGTCTGCCACCCTCCAACGGTCACCCACACCCTCCTCCCACGGTCCTCCACACCCTGCTCCCAGGGGGGTCTCCCACCCCTCCAACGGTCACCCACACCCTCCACCCACGGTCCTCCACACCCTCCTCCCACGGTCCTCCACACCCTCCTCCCACGGTCCTCCACACCCTCCTCCCACGGTCCTCCACACCCTCCTCCCACGGTCCTCCACACCCTCCTCCCACGGTCCTCCACACCCTCCTCCCAGGGGGGTCTCCCACCCTCCAATGGTCACCCACACCCTCCTCCTTAGGTCCCCCATCCCCTCCTTCCATGGTCCCACACACCCTCCTCCCACGATCTCAGACACTCTCCTCTCACGATCTATTACACCCTCCTCCCACGGTCTCCCCCACCCTCATTCTCTCAATGCTCATTCATTAAAATCAAGGAAGATTCTGAATCGACAGTGATACCTGGTTGATACCTGGTTGATGGGGTTCTGGGAGTTCTTCTACTCCCCAAGCCCGGCCCGAGGCCAGGCTCGACTTGTGAGAGTTTGGTCCACCAGGCTGTTGCTTGGAGCGGCCCGCAGGCCCACATACCCACCACAGCCCGGTTGGTCCGGCACTCCTTGGAGGAATAAATCTAGTTTCCTCTTGAAAATGTCCACGGTTGTTCCGGCAATATCTCTTATGCTTGCTGGGAGGACGTTGAACAACCGCGGACCTCTGATGTTTATACTGTTTTCTGATTGTGCCTATGGCACCTCTGCTCTTCACTGGTTCTATTCTACATCTTCTTCCATGTCGTTCACTCCAGTACGTTGTTATTTTACTGTGTAGATTTGGTACTTAGCCCTCCAGTATCTTCCAGGTGTATATTATTTGATATCTCTCTCGTCTTCTTTCTAGTGAGTACATTTGGAGGGCTTTGAGACGATCCCAATAATTTAGGTGCTTTATTGCGTTTATGCGTGCCGTATATGTTCTCTGTATTCCCTCTATTTCAGCAATCTCTCCTGCTCTGAAGGGGGAAGTGAGTACTGAGCAGTACTCAAGACGGGACAACACAAGTGACTTGAAGAGTACAACCATTGTGATGAGATCCCTGGATTTGAAAGTTCTCGTAATCCATCCTATCATTTTTCTGGCTGTCGCAATATTTGCTTGGTTATGCTCCTTAAACGTTAGGTCGTCAGACATTATTATTCCCAAATCCTTTACATGCTGTTTTCCTACTATGGGTACATTTGATTGTGTTTTGTACTCTGTATTATGTTTAAGGTAATCATTTTTACCGTACCTGAGTACCTGGAATTTATCACTGTTAAACATCATGTTATTTTCTGATGTCCAGTCGAAAACTTTATTAATATCAGCTTGAAGTTTTTCAATGTCCTCAGCCGAGGTAATTTTCATACTGATTTTTGTGTCATCTGCAAAGGATGATACGAAGCTGTGACTTGTATTTTTGTCTATATCTGATATGAGAATAAGGAAAAGCAGCGGTGCAAGGACTGTACCCTGAGGTACAGAGCTTTTCACTGCACTTGGACTAGATTTTATATGATTGACAGTTACTCGGTGAGTCCTGTTTGACAGAAAACTGAGTATCCAGCGTCCTACTTTACCGGTTATTCCCATTGACTTCATTTTGTGTGCTATCACGCCATGGTCACATTTATCGAAAGTGAGATTAATAATTTAGTCATTATGACTTGTAGTTAATTGAATTCACTGAAGACTCATTAATTCAACCTCAACTTTAAATGAGGAATAATAACTTTATTTAAATCAGTCTTTATTAATAGTCATTTATATTTATTTGTGAGCACAGACTCAGCTGATACTCTGTTGACTAACTAATTTCCCTAATATCTACCTAAACAGAGGGTTTAATTTCCCTAATCCTACCTATGTAGAGGGCTATGCTAATTGTGACAACTTACTATTTCTTTGGTAGTGTCACCCTAGCTAAATTGTGAGCAGTTAACCTGCTCGTGTACTGATGTGTTAGGCTACAGTGCTATAGGCCTCTAGAGACTTAACGAAGCACCTAGCTTAACAGAATTACTTATGAGTAGTAGTGCCTATTTGGTTTATATATGTATTACGCTACAATGCTATAGTCCTCTTGAGACTTAACGAAGCACATAGCTTAAGAATTTCATGGTGAGCAATAATGGCTGCTCAGGTTTTCATGGTGAGCAATAATAGTTGCTCAGGTTTTCATGGTGAGCAATAATGGTTGCTCAGGTTTTTATGGTGAGCAATAATGGTTGCTCAGGTTTTCATTTGGAGCAATAATGGTTGCTCAGGTTTTCATGGTGAGCAATAATGGTTGCTCAGGTTTTCATGGTGAGCAAAAATGGTTGCTCAAGTTTTCATGGTGAGCAATAATGGTTGCTCAGGTTTTTACGGTGAGCAATAATTGGCTCAAATTAACGTGGGGAGCAATAATGGGCTAGAATTATTGGGGTGAGCAACAATGTGCTCGAATTATCATGGTGAGCAATAATGGGCTCGAATTATCGTGGGGAGAAATAATGGGCTCGAATTATCACGGTGAGCAATAATGTGTTCAAATTATCATGGTGAGCAATAACGGGCTCGAATTATTGGGGTGAGCAACAATGTGCTCGAATTATCATGTTGAGCAAAAATGTGTTCGAATTATTATGGGGAGAAATAATGTGCTCGAATTATCATGGGGAGAAATAATGTGCTCGAATTATCATGGGGAGAAATAATGTGCTCGAATTATCATGGTGAACAATAATGTGCCCTAATTATCATGTGAACAATAATGTGCCCTAATTATCATGTGAACAATAATGTGCCCTAATTATCATGTGAACAATAATGTGCTCTAATTATCACGTTAATTCATAAGTGAGCAGTTGAGTCTGCTCGTTTTATTCAGGTTAAATTAGTGCAAGATCCTTCTTGAGGGAAAACTAAGCACAAAATAAATTGAAGATTCATGGGCGAGCAGTAATGCCTACTCGTATTAGGCAGGTTAAGTTACAGTACTATAGTCCTCGTAAGATGTAGCGAAGCACAGCAATATAATATTTAATGTTAATTCATTAGATTGAGGGAAACCTAAGATTGCTGGACAGAATAAATTCATTGTTACTACGACCAATCATGCCTGGAAGATAAATTGTAATGGATTATTCCAACCTATACGTTTCACGGTTTATAGTTCTCTGTTATATGTTCACTTACAGATTTGCAAGTTTTAAATTTTGCTTGTGCTAGTACTTGTTCAAAAACGTTTCTAAAGTTGCTTAAAGGCATAAGCGGGAAAGAAGAAGCGGCCCAAGCAAAACTGATGCAACACGGGAAGTGGAAATTCATTAGGTAAATTACGAGAATCCTAGTTCAGAGAAACTTGATTAAATGTGGTTGTCTGCTTAAGACTAATTTAAGGTTTTCATGGCAGACCTTAGGTGCCAGGTTAATTTGAACCTTGGTCCCAGTAAATTTGCAGGTATAGAAGTTTCTTGATGACTTCATGTTCCCACGAGATTCATTGGGTACTAGAGTTTTCTAGCTTACTTTTGTTGATTTATATAGGGGACTGAGTGTGGTCACTTATTACTGTCGAGAATAGTTCTGGGTCTACGGTAGGGTTCAGAGGCTTGGTCGCTATGACTTGCACCGGTTTAGGCTGCTGACCACTGATAATCCACTGAGATCCATAAAAAAATCTTGGCTAATATTAATTGTACCAGACTCAATCTGGATTTATTTACCCAGCTGTTTACTTTTTTAGGCTTGTTGCTGGAGAATTATTTTCAGCTGATGATTAATTTCTATTAACATTGATTGTTAGCAGGCATAGGCTTGTTCGGGTTTAAAACTTTACCTGTAAGTAAATAGCCTCCTGCTGATTTGAGCAAATTCATGCCCTGTTGTTTATCTTGACCAGTAAAAAACTGGCAGTAGTACTCTGTTCCTACTAGTAGATTCGCATTGGTGAAGCGGTCAGGCATTAACGTGTTGTCAGCCAATTTAACTCCATTTTCCAGTAGGACTCTGGCTGTGTACCCTAGATCCTTAATATTTAGGTCAAATGAGATTTGATCGACTACTGGGGCCTGGACAGGCCTGACATAACCACCTAGGCGCATGAGCGGTTGTGCTACTGTATATTCTTGGGGTTCTCTATTTATCATGAACCCTGACAGGTTTAATTTTACCTATGTTACTGATTTTAATTTAAGTGCCTCTGCCGCTTTCTGTGTAATGAATGTTTTCTGGCACCCTTGATCGAATAGGCCACGAATTGCATTCTTGGGCCCCTTTATTCTTAACTTGGAGTTGGGCAGTGGGCAATGTTGCATTAACTTGAGATGCTGGTGATTGTATGCTGTAAACTTCTCGCACCTTGCAGCACTGTACTTGCGTAAGATTTCTATCTCTTACCTCGGGGTTTGAATAATTTGATTTAATAAATTTGCACGGTGCAGCATGATGCTGTTCCCTTCTACACCTATTGCATGTGTTCAGTGGGGTCTCACAGCTGTTAGTATTATGTGGTTTGAGAACATCTGGAACATCTGTGTAACTTGGATAGCTTCGGCAAAATCTTACTGAAGCGACCTTACGAGTTATAAATACTCATACTCCGCCCAAGTAAAAGAGAAACAGCAACACTTAGTGGGCCAGCCAGAGGCTTAGGACCCCGCGCAGGAATATCCCTGAAAAAAATCTGTGTAACTGTTTGAGTCGTCTGACTTTTAGGGTAATTTATAAAATTGTATAGAGAATGGGTTTGATGGCAAAACAAACAAAACCCGATTTCAATTTCAATTCAACAAAACCCCAAGCCTACAGCATGCTTAAGGTTCACCGGTTTAGGTGAAACACTGTCTACAGGTTTTGAAGGCTTTGCTGTTTGCGTGTATTAATTAGTTTGCTTCTTGAGAGTACCTGTTGTACTCTTGGTAGTAATTATTGGGCTCTTGGGTGCACTTATCGGACTCTTGGGAGTACTTATGGTACTCTTAGGTCTCACTGATAAATCAGTGTTTGACCTGTTAATTTTACATTGATTATTAGTACCCTTATTACCGAATGACAGTGTCAATTTAGGAGTTTCAATTAAAGAATTTAATGTGGGTACTGTTTCTGTTGATTCTGTATAGGCATTAAGTGCCTGGATTGCTTGTTTATTATTTACTACAATTTACTACAATACGCATACCTGCAAATATATCCTGCATTGTCAGGACAGTAATATCTATATAAATAAAAATGGAAATGTTCGTTTGTTGAAAATCGCTAATCTCCGAAAGTTCTTCACCTATAGCTTTGAAATTTTCACACAACATTCCATTCGCATCCGAACAGGTTTTTATATACATACTATATAGATGTCATGTCAGTAACGGAAAAAAATGTTTTTTTAAATAAATGTGTTTTTCATGTATTATTCATGTCAGAGAAATCTTCGAAACCTCTTTACCGATTGCTTTGAATTTTTGACACAACGTTGCATTCGAATAGACGAGTGTTTTTATAAACCTACTAGATACATGCCTCACCTGTGACAGGAAAACATGTTTTTTTTTAAATCAGCACCATCTGTAGGACGTAAGAGCAACACATGCTGTAAACTCTGAAAGTTCTCCGATTGCTTTGAAATTTGGTCACAACGTTCCATTCAATTACTTGCATGTTTTATATGCCTACTATCTAGATGTCACACCTGTGACAGGTAAAAACATGTTTTTTTGGAAAAACAGTGCCATTTGTTGCATGTAAGAGTAAAACACACTTTTTAAAATACATTACGATTTCATTTCAATGTTTCCGATTGCATTGATAAATTGATTTTTCATAGACTTTGATTTATTTTTATTTTTATTTAATTATTTTGTGTGACATTGCCATGGAATTGAGCTGCGTTGTTTACCATAGTGTTCATTTCCTGAGTATAGTTTATTTTGTTTCTTTTTTCATTTCGTTTTTTTAACTGTTCTTATTTTTCAGTGCAATTGGCGGTGAAATCGAGCTGTGTCTATTGATCTACGTTTGAATTGAAATATTTCGTTAGTATTTTTTGGTTTTCTTTTGAAAATAAGAAAATGGAAAATACTTTTATTTCACAGCTGCAAATGTGCAACAAACAGCTATGAATCCACCGGCTACAACGGTTACTGCTTTCTTCATGTTATGTCTAAATGACGCGTTTGCAAATAGACTGCTGTATTCAGAAGTGCCTACGTATTACACGCGGAATGCCAGTAGAAAATCATTTGAACGACGCAAATGAGGAGAGTGAGTCGACGGACAACTTGGCATATTGAAATAAACTACAATAGACAGACATCCACCGTGCATCCCAATCAAGATGAATGCTTCTTTCTTCGCATGCTGTTGGGAAATGTGCCTGGATCAACGTCTTCCAGCAATTGAGATTTGTCAACGGCGTTACACATGCCACTTTCCATAGTGCATGTCAACCTCTGAATTAATTATAGAAAGACCGACACTAGGATGTATGCATTAATGACGCGTCCAACACGTCACATCCAAATCAAAATTGTGCATTGTTTGCAATCATGTTGACCACCAACTCTCCTTCATCTCCAACAGAGTTATGGAAAATAAAAATATACGCGTTGCTGTGGCTCAGTCTGGGTAAGGGGGAAAGAAAGAAAAGAGAACGCACACGTTTCTAATATGTTTAATTTTACAATGCTTGTGGGTATATAATATTTTTTGTTGTTCCAGAGACTGTCTGGTTTGCCAATTCTTGAACACGCAAAATATAATTGTCCATGTGAGAAGCAATCCGTGTCTAGATATAAACTGCACAAGACTGAAGATTGGCTCTGAGCTTTGTTGATGGTGATCGCAAACGTTAATCGAAATGGAAATTACAATTTCTTAAATTGAAATGGTATATCCGTGGGAATCGCAGGAATGCGGGGAATGAGGACATCTTCACCTTTGAAAGGTCCTGTCAAGATTGTTGCTTCTACGACGTCGCTGATTAATTTGTTTACTGCAAGGCGCGTGGCTTTGCAAAGTTTTGGCTGGTTGATATTTTGCAACATGATAATTGGCACGCCGATTTTCAATTGCCGTACATGTGAAGGTATCCCTGACAGATCGAGTGAATTAAAAAATTCTGTTGGATAATTAACCGCTTCGTCTACTTCCTCAACAGTGTCGACGGACTTATATTTGACTGCCTCGCTTTGAATGTTAAACTGAATAATATTTTTAAGTTCGTGTGACGGATGCTTTGGAAATGTTGCACGCGGGAGTTTCAATGAATTGTATGTTCAATGGCAATTTCAAAGCCGAGGTACCAGTTCTTCCACTTGGTAGCAATGTCTACTGTTGATTGCCGTACATGTGATGGTATCCCTGACAGATCGAGTGAATTAAAAAATTCTGTTGGATAATTAACCGCTTCGTCTACTTCCTCAACAGTGTCGACGGACTTATATTTGACTGCCTCGCTTTGAATGTTAGACTGAATAATATTTTTAAGTTCGTGTGCCGGATGCTTTGGAAATGTTGCACGCGGGAGTTTCAATTGTATGTATTGTATGTTCAATTGTATGAATTGTATGTTCAATGGCAATTTCAATGCCGAGGTACCAGTTCTTCCACTTGGTAGCAATGTCGCAGCTATTCCGGACGATGCAAGAGCTAAGGCTATGCCATTTTGGGATCGAAATGCTGCTAGAATCAATCTAATTAGAAAGGTTTTACCAGTAGCAATGTCGCAGCTATTCCGGACGATGCAAGAGCTAAGGCTATGCCATTTTGGGATCGAAATGCTGCTAGAATCAATCTAATTAGAAAGGTTTTACCAGTAGCAATGTCGCAGCTATTCCGGACGATGCAAGAGCTAAGGCTATGTCATTTTGGGATCGAAATGCTGCTAGAATCAATCTAATTAGAAAGGTTTTACCAGTTCTTCCTGGCGCATCTAAGAAAATTTCTCAAGCCCGTTATTGGCAGTTGGAATTATTTGATTGTAAATGCCTTTTCGCTTAACCGTTAGATTAGGAATATTTGATTGCACACACAACATCAGATCACCCATGTTGTAACTTTGTTCACGACGAAATTCTACATCGAATGAAGCAGCAGCAGATCGATTCGGTGATGGCATTTCCAATTGAGTGAGAACTTTTTCGCGAACTTTGTTCACATGGGAAAACCGTTATTATATTTTTTTGTGTCAGCTTCCCGTGTGAAAGTTATATTTTGTGCTGATCACTAATTGGCAAGACTGTGGGAAACCGTTATTATTGTTTCACCTAGTTGGCAATATTTGTGGGATATTATTTCCTGCCATGTTGGCAGTTGATAACACATTCTTTTATTTTATAAATATGTGACTATTATATTTGTAACTACATTATTTCTGTTTATACATGTAAATCTGATCATTCCTTAATTTAATTAAGTAATTCCCATTATATGGCTCCATGTAAGTAAGATTTATATTAAGTAAAAACTGTCACATAAAATGTTGTGCAGAAGCGACATCGGCTCCTGCCATGAGAACATTATTCAGTAACTGTTTGGACACCATAAGGATCACATCTAGGAGTAAAGTCTGTAACATTATATCTATTCTGTTCTGTTGAAATATGTTAGTCTGTGAAGACAAAATTTTATTTTGATTTACATGTGATTACCCATTTGTTGCTTAACATATAATATTGATAATTAACTGAATATATTTATAATATATATTTATTTTAATTTAGTGAATATTTAGTCCTAAAGGGGGTGATTAATTTTGAATCTTGCCTGTACAAACCATGGGATTATACTGGTGACCCACCTTAGATTGCTGTATAAGTAAATGCCCCTAGACTACAAGATTTTTTTTTGCTGTACAGGTCACGAGCATTAATGAACAGTTTGTAACAGTGATTTTGGGGGTCTGGCCGGGAGATATTGTTCCCACTTATATTTAACTTTTGCTAATCTAACCTTGCCTTCCTAGATACCAGTGTACTTAGAAATCTGTGTGTTTAAGAAACTTGCAATATGCCATGCCAGAGTCAGCCTGTGTAACAAGTAACCTACGTTTCACGATTTTGGAGGTAAGTCATCCAATAATTTGTTTGTGCAGTGAGGCCATGCAAATTTTCAGTGTCGTGACAATTTAAAGTGAAGTGTAGTGCCGTGCCAGTCTGTTAATTATTTTTGTCAGTCAAGTGCCGTGTTAATTAACCATGGAGGATCAAGTGTTGTCGCTGTTGGAAAATCCAGACTTTGAGGGAATTAAAAATCTAAAAAAGTCTGCCTTAATAAATATGGCAAATAAGTTAGAATTAACAGTAAAATATAACATGACTAAAGCACAAATTCTGAGAGTCATAGTGATACATTTGGTAGAAAATGAGGAGTTAGGAGAAGAATTTCTGGAGAAAGTAAAGGAGGAGACTAGTGAGCAAATTGCTTTAAGGCGTCTTGAGTTAGATGCACAAGTAACGTATGCTAAACTTGAGGCTCATGAAAAAGAAATTGAATTTGCAAGGCAACAGAAAATATTAATATTAGAACTTGAAGCTCAGCAGAGGTAGCCTGACACTAGACGATTAGAGATTGAGGCATAAAATAGTAGAATTGAAGTGCAATTGCAGCTGGAAGCCTCAAAGAAGCAACAGTTAGAAATTCAATAGAAAATAGCAGAGGTTAACCACAGACTTGAAACACAGTGTTAGGCAGCTGGGCATGGTAATACGAGCAATGTTTCTAATAGTAGTGATAATAATCCCATAAGGATGAATAAATACATAGAGTTACCCAAGTTCAATGAGGACTCCCCCACCGGTCAACACCCCACCTTACATTGTAAGACCATCACCACTGAACAGAAGTGTTCAAAAAATGGCTTTGATAAAAACGTGCATAGAATGCAACATGAAGGTAGATTACCATCAGAGCTTTCAATGCCAACTCTGTTCAGCAGCCATACACAAAAAATGTGCCAACATGACTAACAATTCAAGGAGAAATGGTCCCAGTGACCACTCTGTGTACTGGCTCTGCAAAAAGGATTATGTAACTTTTTTGACATTGATGGAAATCCTGGATAAAACACCCGCCGAAAACAGAGAATTACTAATTAATGCCTGCATAGCAATTTCTAATGTCTTCAAACAAACTGTACATGACACCAAGGTACAAACAGCTGTAGCACAGAGCTCTGTGGCAGCGGCGCCTGAGCAGGGCGCGGAGTCGGGGATGCCTGAGCAGGGCACGGAGTCGGGGATGCCTGAGCAGGGCACGGAGTCGGGGATGCCTGAGCAGGGCACGGAGTCGGGGATGCCTGAGCAGGGCGCGGAGTCGGGGATGCCTGAGCAGGGCACGGAGTCGGGGATGCCTGAGCAGGGCGCGGAGTCGGGGATGCCTGAGCAGGGCGCGGAGTCGGGGATGCCTGAGCAGGGCGCGGAGTCGGGGATGCCTGAGCAGGGCACGGAGTCGGGGACCCCTGAGCAGTGCGCGGTGTCACAGGCACCGGAGCAGAGCGCGGTGTCACAGGCCCCAGAGCAGAGCGTGGTGTCACAGGCACCGGAGCAGAGCGCGGTGTCACAGGCCCCGGAGCAGGGCACAGTGTCACAGTACCTTCTCCAGTGTCTTCCTCGTCGGCCACTTCTGCCTTCGTCACTACCGAGACAGGGTATTCAATGGCTTGGCGGTCTCCTGACTCATCCCCTCGGATGTCAGTCAGGTTCACACTCTCAGGTGTCCCACCCGTGCCATGGCCTTCTGGGCACTCCTCTGGCACAGTCTCCGCTATGACTCTTGGCAACACCTTTGTCCCGCACAAGTCATTTCCCAGGATCACTTGGACTCCTGGAACGGGTATGTCGGGGCACACTCCCAACATCACCTCCGCCGACACATATTCCGACCTTAGCTGGACAGTACATACGGGCATGTCACTCTCAGACAATAACCCATATACTCTCATCTTACTCCTGCCAGCTAACCGTCGATCATTCCCAATCAGGCTTCTCGTAATCAAGCTCTGATTAGCTCCGGTATCTCTTAAGATACCAACTTCTACCTCAGGTTGGCCTCCTACACTGATCCAACCTTTGCTCATGAACGGCCTATACCTCTCGTTCACTAAGTTCGCTCTCTGTGGTTTGTCTCGGAACACATTAGTATATTTGCTTCGGGGGTCACACATGGCCAGGGTCACAACTCTCTTGCCCTGCCGACAATATCGCATCACGTGACCCAATCCGTTACAATTGTAACATCTCATCTGGGAGAAATCTCTCCTATACGTACCAGAGTAGCTCTGACTCTGCCCACTCGTATTGGAGTTCCTCGGGCCAGACGTACTACTCGTACTCTGTAGAGCTTTACTGGACTCTTGATTTCCCGGATACCGATCAGTTTCTCGTTTAGCTCCTCCATCTTCACTTTCAGATGAAGTGCGCGACCTACTCTTCTGAGCTTTAGGGTACTTACTTTTATCTGCCCATTTATCAAAATTTTTCTCACCCCAGACTCTTCTGGGTTTCTCATAATTTCTTCCTCCCCAGACTCCATTGGATCTGCCATTGCTGCATCTCGCCTCACTTCTCACTCTGTTCTCCCTTAAGCTCTTATATGCTTCAGTAATCATATCCGCCCTATCTGCGGCATCTTTCACCTCCAATATCCCTGCTTCTTGGATCTTGAACTTTGTTTCGGGATGCATCATCTCCAAGAACTTCTCCATGACCATCAGTTGCTTCAGGTCAGCGTAAGATCCAACTCCAGCAGCCTCAATCCACTTCTGGAATCGTCTTTCCAGATCTCTTGCTGTCTCAGCAAACGTACATGCTCCAACTTTGATCATTTCTCTGAAACGCTTTCTATAAGCTTCTGGGGTTAACTGAAACGAGCGCAATATGCTGCTCTTTACCGTGGCATAATCCTGGCACTCTTCCAGTGACAATTGGGTGTATGCCTCCCTGGCTGCACCGGTCAATCTTAACTGGACCAGCTGGGCCCATTCCTCCTGTGGCCACTCCTTGATGCTGGCTACTTTTTCAAAGTGCTCGAAAAAGCTCTCTGCCTCTTCGGGAACAAACAAGGGAATGTCCTTCTCCCTAACCCTAACATCTGGTGGGTGTGATACCTGGGTGGTGCTCTCTGGCAACCCATGTTCAATCCTTTGCTCAGCCAAGGTTCTGTTCGCTTCTATCTGCATTTGTTTTGTTCTCTCTTTTTCTTTTTCGACCTCTAGTCTTGCTTTCTCTTTTTCTTTCTCTTGTTCCAACTCCAGTTCCCTTACTCTGGTTTTCTCTTTTTCTACTTCCAGTTTGGTTTTCTCTTTTTCTACTTCCAGTCTGGTTTTCTCTTTTTCCTTCTCGGCTTCATTTTTCATCTGCAGTTCTAATTTCATCTTTTCCAGCTGGAACTGTCTCTCCTTGTCCTCACGCTGCATCTGGAGCTCTAACTGGAATCTCTCCAAGCTCCTATTCCGGCTACTCCTACTACTGCGGCTACTCTTGCTGCTCCTACTCGATCCCTGGGATCTCACGTCATCCTGCCCATCATCCTCCTTTCCACTTTCAGCTCCTTTTTGGGCTCCTTGCTCTGCCGCTTCACTTTTGGCTCTTAACTGCCTCAGGATCTCATCCTTCATCCCAGCTACTTTAGATGCTTTCAACCTGATGCCACATTTTTCTGCTATTTGTTTCAATTGATCCCTCGTGCAACCTTCCAAGTCCTCGGGCTTGCCTGACTCCACAAACGTTTGCACCTTATCCATCTTTGTCCTGTGAGTCTTCCCAAGAGAGAGAATATACACCTGCGGTCACACAGTTTATCTATTTCAGCAAGGGTGTACAAATCCACTTTTGGACAGGGTGTGGGTGTGTCAGTTCACTCTCCCGGACACAGGCCCCCAATTTATTATAGACTGTGGGTTGGTTGGTGTTGTCGTCGTCGATCCTTCTCTACGGACAACCCCACCCACAACTCGGTAGAGTGCTTATACTAGGAGATCACCCTTGGCGCTTCTGGCTCTTGGAGAGGGGCTCAACGTCACACGCTTAGGGGATGCGGCTCCAACACTTAGCCTCGTTGTCACGTGCACACACCCACTCGAGCCGCTGTGACTCCCCACTCTCTCCTTATGAGATATGATCTCCTCAATCCGGGGGCCTGTCCGGGAGAGACACATTTACTGAACAAAGCACATACACGATACATACACACATATAATAATAATGAATCCTATACTCTATAATATCACAATCAGGTTGCACTCCAACACCATCAGAGCTCTATTATCAGCTTATCAAGTGGTATCCTACCTCCTGGTTCACCACCTGATACTATTAACTTCCTCAAGTTGGTCAAGCCTACACACTGTTGCACCATCAGCAAGATAACATATATATATAGAAAATCAGCATTTGAATGCAATAACATATACCAGTATAAATGTTCATTGATACTTCAGTATAAAAAACTCCTTGACATAAGAATGCCAACAGTCACTCACCTCTCACTGCGTCTTGCACGCTAATGACAACCAAACACTATCAACTCCCTACTAGTAATCCACCAGAACTTCCCCTTCCACCTCTGGAAGTTCACAACCCTAATATCCTTAGGTTCTTCCAGGCTTCACTACCAGGATCCTCTGCAGCTCCTCCAGGCTGCTATCATGAAGTTTCCTTGTGCAACTACGGTGCTTCACCCTTCTGTTAGGTTCTTCCACAGCTCTCTTGGCTGCTACACCACCTCTACAGAAGCGCGTGACACTCCTCTTCACTGCTGCTTCTCCTCACAGCTCGAGGTCCTCTGCTCCACTACCTTGGAGTCTCATCAGCTACATCATCTGCTGGCTTCGAAGTTCTCAGCAACTTCTTCCCCAAAGACAAACCTGCAACCCATCGACGTTCCAATAAAATGTTCCCCTTTAACACATAAACAAAAATAACCACACAATATGCTTGCCTCAAACCTCTATCTGTCCTCTACATACAGTGAGAGTGGACTCCCCCGTTTTGGGCGGGTCCATACTCCACCTCGCCTGGCGGCGTCCTCACTCGCTGGGAGGGTCTTCCTCCATCCGGAGCCAGGCTCCCTCAGTCGTCCGCCAGCGCTCAGAGAGGACGGACGTCGCTCCGTGTTCCTCCCTCTTCACTCTCCTATTTCAGGCCTTCTGCCTTATTAAAACATGTCTAACTTATAAATAAACATCGCTACTGTCGCTGGGCACACGACCAACTACAATGCAATCACTATGAACTGGCGTATATCGTGCTTACCACAGAACGTCTGGTCGAGGGCGCTTCTTCCTCTGACGAGGCTTGGTCAGGGCGCTCCCACGGCCCACAATAATGCTTCTGGGCGATTTAATATCTGCTCGTCGACCCGGACTTGAGACCACAACGTTCCCAGCTCGATTCCACAGCTGGTACGTCTGCACACTTCTCTTCTCTTAGAGATATATCACTAGGGGTTCCCTTCTGGCGGGAGCTCAAACGGAGCGCGGCTTCCCCCTGCGATGTCTGGCACTCAAGTGAGGTCAAGGTCCTCCGGAAGCGAGCCTCACGCCTCCAGCAAAATGTCCACATCTCCTAGCCAGTCATTTATCTATTTCCTTACTTACTGCCCATAATCTTAAATTGTTTTACATATCCAACCAGCCATTTTTCATATGGGTTATCACCTCAATATTTGCTAGACCTTCTAGTTAGGTCAGGCTTGCTGAATAACTCTCAAGAAGGGAGACTCGTTTCTCCTGCAGGCTGAGATCATAACACACAGGCACCGGAGCAGGGCACAGTGTCGGGGGCGCCGCAGCAGAGTGCGGTCCCTGGCAGAGGGACACAAACAAAACAAGGCCCCAAAATCTGTTGGTATTACAGATGGGCTACCTGTAAGCATGGGGAATCGGGAAGAATAAATGGAACATGTACACACGATCACCCTAGAAAGTGCAGAAACCTCCTCAATACAGGTAAATGTACCAAAAGCTGTGAATTCTTTCACCCAGAAATTTGCAAGAACTCTTTGGACAGGAAAGAGTGCTTCAATGCTGAATGCCCAGCTTTTCATATAAGAGGTACCAGGCGAATAAAACCGACAGACTACCACTATGAAAACAGCCACTACTCCATCAACCGGGATAATTTTTTAGCAAGAGGAGGAGGAGAAGAATGGCTAAAAATGACCAGACTCTACCACCAACTCGGTCAAATGCTAGAGAGGACGCAAACACAGTGGCCTCCTTACCAGAGCCTCAGATATTAACACCAATTAAAGCATCCAGCACTTCCACTAACACGATAACATCATTTATATTTGCCAACATCCAGGGTATAAAAACACGCAAATGCAACAAAGTTCATTTTATAGATGGTCTCCTTCATGAGGCAAATGCAGTGTTTGCAGCCCTAACGGAAACTCACACAAAGGACTACCTTGATGGTGAAATATGGATCTCAGAATACAATCTCTTCAGATGTGATAGGAAACACCGGCTTCAGGGTGGGGTCAGCCTCTACATCAAAGACACACTCATCTGTACTGAGCTGCTAAACACCTCAAATGATATGGTGGAAGTGCTGATAGTCAAAATAGAGATCCTAAATGTAGTTGTTGTCCTTGTATATAAGTCACCGGAGGCAAACCCTCAGCAGTTTAAAGACCAACTAATGAAAATAGAGCACTGCTTGGAAAACCTCACAAATCCAGCTCCGAACATCATCCTGCTTGGGGACTTCAACCTACGGCACCTGAAATGGAAGCACCTGGCTAATACAGTAATATCAGAAAGAATACCAGGAAGTAGCCTAAATGAGGAGGCACATGCAAATGACCTGCTACGGATGTGCGATAGGTTTGCCTTAAACCAGCAAATAGTAGAACCAACTAGGAAGGAGAACACGCTGGACCTCATTTTCACTAATAATGATGAGTTGATCGGGAACATAATGATTACAAATACCTGTTATTCAGATCACAACTTAATTGAAGTTCTGACAACCATGGGGAATGGACCTTCAAAACCAGTCCAGATTCCCGGTGGAGGAGATTTCAGCAAATTCAACTTCAATAATAAACGGATAAACTGGGAGCAAATAAACCAGGACTTCACAGAAATAAACTGGGTAGAACAGCTAGGAAATGCAAACCTGAACCAGTGCCTGGAAAAAAATAAGCTCAGTAGCACTAGAAATATGTTCAAACCGCATACCCCTAAGAAAAAAGAGAAAGAGATGCAGATTGGAACGGGAACATCGTTCCCTATATAGGCGAAGAAAACGAATCGCGGAACAACTTGAGAGTCGCACCCTATCTCAAGAACGGCGAAGAAGGTTAGGTAGAGAAATAGAAACAATTGAACTCAAGCTACAAGAATCATACAAAACCCAGGAGAGGCAAAGAGAGCAAAAGGCCATCAGTGAAATCGAGAGAGAAATCCGAAATATTTTTTCTCCTATGCAAAATCAAGATCAAAAACCACATCTAGTATCGGACCCCTGCAAAAGGGAGATGGAACTTTCACAGATGACAACAAAGAAATGAGCGAGTTACTGAGGAAGCAGTACGACTCTGTTTTCAGTGAGCCATTAAATGCACTAAAGATTGATAACCCAAATGAATTTTTCATGGATATGATACCAACATCAAATCATATATCAGACGTCGCCCTATCCCCACTAGATTTTGAAGAAGCCATAAACAGTATGCCTATGCACTCTGCACCAGGCCCGGATTCTTGGAACTCCATATTCATCAAGAACTGTAAAAAACCACTATCGCAGGCCTTTCACATTCTGTGGAGACAAAGCCTAGATACTGGCGTTATCCCTGACATACTAAAAACAGCAGAGATAGCACCACTCCATAAAGGAGGAAATAAGGCAGAGGCAAAAAATTACAGACCGATAGCACTAACATCGCACATCATAAATTTTTTTGAGAGAGTGCTAAGAAGTAAGATCACAAAATACATGGAATCACAGCATCTCCATAACCCCGGACAACATGGTTTCAGAACAGGGCGCTCTTGCCTGTCGCAGTTGCTGGACCACTATGATATGGCATTAGATGTTATGGAAGACAAACAAAACGCTGATGTAATTTACACAGATTTCGCAAAAGCTTTTGATAAATGTGACCATGGTGTTATTGCACATAAAATGCGTTCAAAAGGAATTACCGAGAAAATAGTCAGATGGATCTACAATTTCCTGACTGACAGAACCCAATGTGTAATAGTCAACAAAATAAAATCCAGCCCATCAACCGTGAAGAGCTCAGTCCCCCAGGGTACTGTGCTTGCTCCAGTACTTTTTCTCATCCTCATATCGGACATAGACCAGAACACAACCTATAGCACTATATCATCCTTTGCAGATGACACTAGGATTTTCATGAGAGTTGGCAACATAGAGGACACGGCAAACCTCCAATCAGATGTAGATCAGGTCTTTCTATGGGCTACAGAAAATAATATGCTGTTCAACGAGGATAAGTTTCAGCTCATGCGCTACGGAAAAATTGAAAATATAAAAACAGAAACCACGTACAAAACTCAGGCAAATCATAACATAGAACGAAAAGGCAATGTAAAGGACCTGGGTGTACTCATGTCGGAAGACCTTACCTTTAAAGAACACAATAAAGTAGCCGTCACAACTGCAAGAAAAATGACAGGTTGGATAACAAGAACTTTTCACACTAGAGATGCTATACCGATGATGATACTTTTCAAAACGCTTGTGCTCTCTAGAGTGGAGTACTGCTGCACAATGACAGCCCCTTTCAAAGCTGGAGAAATTGCTGACCTAGAGAGCGTGCAGAGATCCTATACTGCTAGAATCCACTCAGTAAAACATCTAAATTACTGGGACCGACTAAGGAGCCTAAATCTGTACTCCCTTGAGCGCAGGCGGGAGAGATACATAATAATTTACACGTGGAAAATAATTGAGGGGCTGGTCCCAAACCTGCACACAGAAATAACACCACATGAGACCAGAAGACATGGCAGGATGTGCAGAATACCCCCGTTGAAAAGCAGAGGTGCAACAGGTACTCTGAGAGAGAACTCTATCAACATCAGAGGCCCGAGACTGTTCAACACGCTTCCACTACACATAAGGGGCATAACTGGCAAACCCCTCACAGTGTTCAAGAGAGAACTGGATAAGCACCTCCAAAGGATACCTGATCAACCAGGCTGTGACTCATACGTCAGGCTGCGAGCAGCCGCGTCTAACAGCCTGGTTGATCAGTCCAGCAACCAGGAGGCCTGGTCGACGACCGGGCTGCAGGGACACTAAGCCCCGGAAGCACCTCAAGGTAGCCTCAAGGTAGGATCCTGAGGTTTTTTCTCACATTTTTCTAAGATTGCAGTCAGTATGAACTGGCCAAGGGATCAATGGGTCGCAATCATGCAAAGTCAGTTAAAAGGACGTAGTCAGGAGGTTTTTGCATCCTTGCCTGATGAGAATAATTTTGACTGAGTTTGTTAAGAAAAACATCTTAAATGCTTTCCAATTAAATCCAGAAGCACACAGACAAAAGTTTAGGAACCTAAAGAGGGTAAGTGATCAGACAATAGCAGACTTCACCCGTCTAAAAGTTAATTACTGCAACAGATGGCTAAAATCACTTTCAATAACCGAGTATGATGCTCTTAAGAATTTTTTTTATAACAGAAGAAGTGATGTCATGTCTCCCAGACAAATTGTCTACTTTTATGGCAGAACAGAAAAATATAACAGACATTTATGAGCTGTCTAAGCTCGCGGATGAGAAAGAGTTGTTGACTAAGACCCAGTTTAAGGCCCAACCACCTAAGTTTAACTGTAGAGTAAATTATAATGCTCACCGAACTCCTTATCAGTATCAATCCAATCCTAGTGCTCCAGTTACTCCCATGAACTCTTCTCTTATTAAACCTAAAGTTGTTACTCCATTGCCAGAACCATCTAATCCTAGTAATGCTAATTCTAAACCTGCAGTTGGTTCCACAGGTGTGTCCACTGTCAGGCATTGTACACATTGTAAGAGAAGAGGACATGTGATTGCTTCTTGCTATAGTTTGCATCCTGAATTACGGCCAACTGGTCTTATTATGAGTAGAGGATTGCAAACTAATAATTATCCATGTACTACAGTCAATCCCCATTGGATGGCTGAATTTAAACCCTACATTTCTACAGGTGCATTATTGAGTAAAGATGGTAGTAGTAAGACTGTTCAATTACTCCGTGATACTGGAGCTTCACAGTCTCTTATTGCCCAGAATGTACTTGCTGATGTTGACACCCGAGATCTTGGTGAAGTTGTGCTTCTCCAAGGTATTAGCAGGTAGTGTGCAACAGGTGTCTTTAATGCAAATTAACCTTGATTCTAATTTTACTTTAGGATGGTGTAAGTAAACAATTGCCCATTCCAGGGGTAGATGTTATTCTTGGTAATGATTTTGGCAACCGAAAGGTTGAAGGGACCAAGTGCCCCATAATGTTTATTAGTCCCAATAATGTACTAGATCAACCAGAAGCAGATGATGGCATTATTTACCCTGCTTGTGTTGTAACTAGATCAATGAGAAAAACAGGTGAGAGTAATCCTGTCTTCACTAAGGTTCTCGAGACCAGGACCCCTTCAGTAAAGGAGTGGAAGGTGGATCTTGAAGATTCTTTTATGACTCGACAGGATGATGAGAGTGAGGCAGTAGTAGAAGCCCCGCCGAACCTAAACCACAAGGAAAGTGAAGGTGAGGAGGCTGAACTATCTGTACCTTGCCCGCTTGTCTCCACTAAACCAGTTGTCGAGATGATATCACACCGAACCTGTCCCCAGAAGCCCACATCAAAAGGATATCATCAGCGGCATATGCTGGTTAGCAAATATAAGAACTGCTTTTAGAAACAAGTGCAATGAATTTGTTCAGGACCTTGTATACCACACATGTCAGACGAATCTTGGAATAGGCAGCTTCAGCCTGGAGTCCATACCTAGTTAAACTCAAGACAAAGAGAGAAAAGGTTCAGAGATATGCCTCCAGATTAGTCCCAGAACTGAGAGGAATGATCTACGAGGAAAGGCTACGGAAGCTAAACCACACGTCCCTAGAAGACAGAAGAGTAAGGGGAGACGTGATCAACACCAACAAAATTCTCAGAGGAATTGATAGGGTGGTTAAAGACAAACTAATTAGCACGGGTGGAACACGATCAAGGGGACACAGGTCGAAGCTGAGGACCCAAGAGTGATATGCTGGCAGTGATGTGGTGGAGGCTGACTCCATACACAGTTTCAAATGTAGATTTGATAGAGCCCTGTAGGCCCAGGAACCTGTTCACCAGTTGAGTGACAGTTGAGATGCGGGTCCAAAGACCCAGAGTTCATCCCCCGCAAGCACAACTAGATGAGTACACACACACACACACACACACACAGTCCACTTTGGCCAAATGAAACCATCGACAACATCACTTTTCATCATGACACAGCACCGAGGCAGCCGTCACCGCTGCTCCACTCATTGTCAATCACTCGTGCTTCTTCCTCGCTGCATGCCCAACCACTTGGGATGGACGGTAGAGCGACGGTCTCCTTTCATGCAGGTCGGCGTTCAATCCCCGACCCCCCAAGAGGTTGGGCACCATTCCATCCTTCAGTCCCATCCCAAATTCTTATCCTGATTCCTTTCAATGCTATATTGTCCTAATTACTTGGCACTTTCTCCTGATGGTTCTCTCTCCTAAGATCGTGGCTCAGAGGGTTGTTTCCAGGGTTGTGGCATCATGTCGTGGCTCAGAGGGTTGTTCCCAGGGTTGTGGCATCATGTCGTGGCTCAGAGGGTTGTAGGAGCAGTGAGAGCCAATTTGTGCTGTACACCGATGCAGTCACGGTCCCGACGACGGGGCACATGTCGCGGCCAGGCATTAATAAACAAAAATATTAAGATACCCAAAGAAATTGGCAGAATTTCCCAACGACTCCAGATTGCAATAGGCTGCGCTGCAGGCACCTCTCCAACCTGCACCAGGAAGTCCTTCAGACCCCTCACCAGCCGGAGAGTCTGCTGGTGCCGCAGAAATGTGCCCACGAAGGGCACACTATCCCAGAAAGGCTCCAGCTCCACGTCACCGTCGAGCAGCGATTCATCACAGCCAATCGCAGGCGGGAGGAGGTGGAGGAAGACGGCCAGCTGCCTCAGCAGGTGAAGGAGGCTATATTAGTTCTTGTGCCACTCAATAACTTGTAGCCGAAGGAGATGCAGGTGGGTATGTCTCTCCGCTTCCTGGCTTGTCATCCACACTTGCACCATCCCTACCATCACCAACCCAGTCATCAACATCAATAAATTAACGATCTTATTCATTTTCTATTTCATTTTGAATCAGAAACTTTTGAATAAATAAATTATAATACACCAAAATATAGAAACAATTATAAATACCGTGAAGGGTGAACAAATTAAAATAAAGTCAATATCACAGATGGATAAAATATAGCGAGGTTGGCAGTGTTTCATAGTTGGGTTGGACGTGTTGATGCACGGCACAAGTGCTTTGTGAAACTTGGACATGTTCATCACCTACAAAGTCAAGGAAGATTCCTATTACTGCTGAGTGAAATATCTTTATTCATAAGGATGTCTGTATCTCTTTATCTATTCACGGTTGAAGGGCAGTCGCCTGGGTATGGGGAAAGAGACAGACATAGACTGGACGAAGTCGACCCAATTGGGCCTATGGTAAAGGGCAGGGAAGGTGGTGAAGGGTTCATAAAAAAGTGATGGGTTGGAAAGGTGTTGAGGGGTAGACAAGGTGGTGAAGTGTAGGGAAGGTGGCGAAGGGTGAGGAAGATGATGAAGGGTAGGTATTGTGAAGGGAATTATAGGTGGTGATTGGTGGGAAAGCATGTGAAGGGTAGGGAAGGTGGAGAATGGGAGGGAAAGTTTTGAAGGGCAGAGAAGGAAGGTCGTGTAGAGATGGGAAGGTTGTGAAGGTTAGGATAGGTGGTCATGGGTTGGGAAGGTAGTGATGGGTAGGGCTGATTCTGAAAGATAGGGAAAGTTGGGAAGGTGGTGGAGGGTAGGGATGGTTGCAAAGGGAAGAGATGGTAGTGACTGTAGGGAATGTAGTAGGGGTAGGGAAGATGATAAAGGGTAGGGGAGAATGTGAAGGGTAGGGAAGGAGTTGAAGGGAAGGGAAGGTAGTGAGGAGTAGGGAAGGTTGTGAAGGGTAGGGAAAGTTGTGAAGGTTAGGGAAGATGTTGAAGGGTAGGGAAGGAGTTGAATGGAAGGGAAAGCAGTGAAGAGTAGGGAAGGTTGTGAAGGGTAGGGAAGATGGCGAAGAATAGGGAAGGTGGTGAAGGGTAGGGAAGGAGTTGAATGGAAGGGAAAGCAGTGAAGAGTAGGGAAGGTTGTGAAGGGTAGGGAAGATGGCGAAGAATAGGGAAGGTGGTTAAGGGTAGGGAAGGTAGTGAAGGATAGAGAAGGTGGTGAAGTGTAGTGCAGGTGGTGAAAGGTAGGAAAGGTATTGAACGGTTGATTAGGTGGTGAATGGTACGTAAGGTGGTGAAGTGTTGGGATGGTGGTGAAGGGTAGGTAATATAGTGATGGTTAGGGAAGATGGTGAAGACTAGAGAAGGTGGTGAAGGGTAGGCAAGGTGGTGAAGATAAGTGAAGATAGTGAAGACTACAGAAGGTGGTGAAGGGAAGGTAAGATACTGAAGAGTAAGGAAGATGGTGAAGGGTTGATTAGGTGGTGAAGGGTTGATTAGGTGGTGAAGGGAAGGGAAGGTGTTGAAGGGTAGAGAAGGTGGTGAAGGGTGAGGTAGGTGGAGAAGGGTAGAGAAGATGGTGAAGGGAAGGGAAGTTGATGAAGGGAAGGGAAGGTGATGAAGGGTAGTGAATGATATGAAGGGTATGGAAGGTGGTGAAGGGTAGGGAAGATGGTGAAGGGTAGAGATTGTAGTGAAGTTTAAAGAAGGTGGTGAAGGGTAGGGAAGATGGTGAAGGGAAGGGAAGATGGCATTGGGTAGGGAAGTTAGTGAGGGATAGGAAAGGTGGTGAAGTGTAAGGAAGGTAGTGAGGGTAGGGAATATGGTGAAGAGTTGGGAAGGTGATGAAGGATAGGGAAGATGGTGAAGGGTTGGGAACGTGGTGAAGAGTAGGCAAGATGGTGAAGGTTAGGGAAGATGATGAAGACTAGAGAAGGTAGTGAAGGGAAGGTAAGATGGTGAGGAGTAAGTAAGGTGGTGAAGGGTTGATTAGGTGGTGAAGAGTAGGGAAGATGGTGATGGGTTGGGAACGTGGTGAAGTGTAGGGAATGTGATGAAAGGTAGAGAAGGTAATGAAGGATAGAGATGGTGGTGAAGGGTTTATTAGGTGGTGAGGGGTGGGGAAGGGGGTGAATTGTAGGAAAGTTAGTGAAAGGTAGGGAAGATTGTGAAGAGCAAGGTAAGTGGTGAGGGGTATATTAGGTGGTGAAGGGTAGAGCACGTGGTGAAGGGTAGGGAAGGTGGTGACGGGTAGGGTGGTGAAGTGCAAGGAAGATGGTGAAAGGTAGTGAAGTTAGTGATTGGTAGGGAAGCTGGTGAAAGGTACAGAAGGTTGGTAAGGGTAGGGGAAAGGGTTGAAGGGTTGGGAAGATGGTGAAGGGTAGAGAATGTTTTGAAGGGTAGGGAAGGTGGTGAAGGGCAGGGAAAGTGGTAAAAGGTAGGGAAGGTGGTGAAGGGTTGGAAAGATGGTGAAGGGTAGGGAAGGAAGTTAAGGGAAAGGTAGGTTATGATGGGTAGGGATTGTGGTTAAGAGTAAGGAAGGTTGTGAAAAGCAGGAAAGTTTGTGAAGGGGTAGGGAAGGTTGTGAAGGGTAGGAAAGGTGGTGAAGGATAGGGATGTTGGTGAAGAAAAGGGAATATGGTAAAGGGTAGGGAAGGTGGTGAAGGGTAGAGAATGTGGTGAAGGGTAGGGAAGGTGGTGAAGGGGGTGAAGGGTAGGGAATGTGGTGAAGGGTAGGGAAGGTGGTGAAGGGTAGGGAAGGTGGTGAAGGGTAGGGAATGTAGTGATGGGTTGATTAGTGGTGAAGGGTAGGGAAGCTGGTGAAGGGTAGGGAATGTGGTAAAGAGTAGTGAAGGGGGTGAAAGGTAGAGAAGTTAGTGAAGGGCAGGCAAGGTGGTGAAGGTTAGGGAAGATGGTGAAGACTGGAGAAGGTGGTGAAGGAAAGGTAAGATGGTGAAGAGTAAGGAAGGTGGTGTGAAGCCGAAGTAGCTATGGCTCCATTTTATTCTGATCAATCAGGAAAAGAGATCAAGCTACTAGGTTCTTGCCCGCTCGCTACTGAGTCTGAGTCATTGCTCTTAAGTGTTATACAGACTACTGATCCTAGTTTAATTGAGTGTATTTCTGAGGCACCTGATAATGTTGATGCATTGGAGGAAGGGACGGGTTTCTTTTTCAAGGATCAACTTCTGATGAGAAGGTGGAGACCAAAGGGAAAATGTAATAAGTTTTACGAAACGCTCTCAAGTGTTGCGTCCGACTAGAAATAAAAATGAATTTTGGAGAATTGATCTTTGAATTACCATCAATAGTGAAAAGAAACGTAAGAAAGATAGAGAAGATTCGTGTTAGAATTATTAATCTTACTTTTTCGGTCATATTTAATATATATATATATATATGTATATATATATATATATATATATATATATATATATATATATATATATATATATATATATATATATATATATATATATATATATATATATATATATATATGTGTCGTACCTAATAGCCAGAACGCACTTCTCAGCCTACTATGCAAGGCCCGATTTGCTTAATAAGCCAAGTTTTCATGAATTAATGTTTTTTCGACTACCTAACCTACCTAACCTAACCTAACCTAACTTTTTCGGCTACATAACCTAACCTAACCTATAAAGATAGGTTAGGTTAGGTTAGGTAGGGTTGGTTAGGTTCGGTCATATATCTACGTTAATTTTAACTCCAATAAAAAAAAATTGACCTCATACGTAATGAAATTGGGTAGCTTTATCATTTCATAAGAAAAAAATTAGAGAAAATATATTAATTCAGGAAAACTTGGCTTGTTAAGCAAATCGAGCCTTGCATAGTAGGCTGAGAAGTGCGTTCTGGCTACTAGGTACGACATATATATATATATATATATATATATATATATATATATATATATATATATATATATATATATATATATATATATATATATATATATATATATATATATATATATATATATATATATATATTATTATGGTAGTGAACACTGGCAATGACTGACAGATGGCAGGCAGATAATCAGGTGTTGAACACCTCAGGGCAGGTAGCTGGCGGCAGCTGAGATAGCTTCGGGGCAACTTAAGTATTAAAGGTTAAATTGAGATGCCTCTGTTGATTTGTCTAAAATTGTCTCGTTTAATGTAAAGGAATTAACATTACGATGTCTAAAAGAACTGTACGGAATTATGAACAAACAATATCAAGATAATGAAGAAGGAGAGGGGTAAGGTAACAGGAATAGAGGGGGAGGGATGGTACATATATTACGGCGACACTGGGATAAGATTACGGCGGTGACTTGGTGTGTGAGGTCAGAACAGGTGATGCTGGGGTTGGCAGGAAAGAGGGAGGGGGGGGGTGTAAGGTCGGAACAGGTGACGCCGGGGGGGGGGATGTGGGAGAGGCAGGCCGAGTAATTAATGATGTCTTATGTAGCTGGGTAATGCTACAGTTTTAGTTATATAGACATATTTGTTTGTACGTAAGAATTTCTACTTAAAAGAATAAAGTCTAAAAAAATCTGTTTATTCTCGGTAAGAATTCTGAAATTATTTTACCCCATAAGAACTCTTAACAAACTTCTTTGAATACTTTATCTGAAAATGATCTTTGAAAATTTCAGTCTTTAACTCCGAAATTGACTGATTTGAAAACAAAAATTGTCCGTAGAGTTTACCTGGAAACCCTCTGACACAAACACGATTTTTACCTGTGACATATGGACGACTTTTGACCCGGAAACCCTGTGACTCACACGCGATTTCCTTCCCCCCCCCCTCCCCCCCCCCTCCCCCCCCAAAAAACAAAAATCGTCTGTATGGGGTCGTCCCTACTACTCACACCCTGCTCCCAGGGGGGGTCTCCCACCCCTCCAACGGTCACCCACACCCTCCACCCACGGTCCTCCACACCCTCCTGCCACGGTCCTCCACACCCTCCTGCCAGGGTCCTTCACACCCTGCTCCCAGGGGGGGTCTCCCACCCTCCAATGGTCACCCACACCCTCCTCCCACGGTCCTCCACACCCTGCTCCCAGGGGGGTCTCCCACCCTCCAATGGTCACCCAAACTACGAGGCTAGGGGCCTCGTAGCCTGGTGGATAGCGCGCAGGACTCGTAATTCTGTGGCGCGGGTTCGATTCCCGCACGAGGCAGAAACAAATGGGCAAAGTTTCTTTCACCCTAAGTGCCCCTGTTACCTAGCAGTAAATAGGTACCAGGGAGTTAGTCAGCTGTCACGGGCTGCTTCCTGGGGTGTGTGTGTGTGGTGTGGGAAAAAAAAAAAAAAAATAGTTAGTAAACAGTTGATTGACAGTTGAGAGGCGGGCCGAAAGAGCAAAGCTCAACCCCCGCAAAAACACAACTAGTAAACACACATCCTCCTCCCACGGTCCTCCACACCCTCCTCCCAGGGGGTCTGCCACCCTCCAACGGTCACCCACACCCTCCTCCCACGGTCCTACACACCCTCCTCCCACGGTCCTCCACACCCTCCTCCCAGGGGGGTCTCCCACCCTCCAATAGTCACCCACACCCTCTTCTCACGGTCCCACCACACCCTCCTCCCACGGTCTCCCTCACCCTCCTCCCACAGTCCCTCGCCCTCCTCCCATGGTTTCCACCACTCTCCTCCCACGGTCTCCCACCCTCCTCCAACGGTCACCCACACCCTCCTCCTTAGGTCCCCTATCCCCTCCTCCCATGGTCCCACACACCCTCCTCCCACGATCTCAGACACTCTCCTCTCACGATCTCCTACACCCTCCTCCCACGGTCTCCCCCACCCTCCTCATTCTCTCAATGCTCATTCATTAAAATCAAGGAAGATTCTGAGTCGACAGTGAGATTAATAATTTAGTCATTATGACTTGTAGTTAATTGAATTCACTGAAGACTCATTAATTCAACCTCAACTTTAAATGAGGAATAATAACTTCATTTAAATCAGTCTTTATTAATAGTCATTTATATTTATTTGTGAGCACAGACTCAGCTGATACTCTGTTGACTAACTAATTTCCCTAATATCTACTTAAACAGAGGGTTTAATTTCCCTAATCCTACCTATGTAGAGGGCTATGCTAATTGTGACAACTTACTATTTCTTTGGTAGTGTCACCCTAGCTAAATTGTGAGCAGTTAACCTGCTCGTGTACTGATGTGTTAGGCTACAGTGCTATAGGCCTCTAGAGACTTAACGAAGCACCTAGCTTAACAGAATTACTTATGAGTAGTAGTGCCTATTTGGTTTATATATGTATTACGCTACAATGCTATAGTCCTCTTGAGACTTAATCAAGCACATACCTTAAGAATTTCATAGTGAGCAATAATGGTTGTTCAGGTTTTCATAGTGAGCAATAATGGTTACTCAGGTTTTCATAGTGAGCAATAATGGTTACTCAGGTTTTCATGGTGAGCAATAATGGTTACTCAGGTTTTCATGGTGAGCAATAATGGTTACTCAGGTTTTCATGGTGAGCAATAATGGTTGCTCAGGTTTTCATGAGTAGGGAAGATGAGGACTACGACCGCGCGCGCCACCTGCCAGGTGGCACTCAGGTGAGTGCCACCCGACAGGTGGCGCGCAGGGGTGTAGTCCACAAGGGTTTTGGGGGATTTTCCCAGAAGTTTGGCGCGTTTCGGACGCGTATGAGCGTCTGGTGTTATGGTATGTGGTCAGGAAAGAGGGGAGATCATGTTGTTGGATGGCAGGTGGTGCGCGTCGTTGCCGTCGCGGCGCGTCGTCGACATCGCAGAGGGTTTGGGAGGGGGATTTCCCGGAAGTTTGGCGCGTGTCGGAGGTAATTGGAGCGCGCGCGGATCTAGTCCTCGGGATAGGGTATGTGGTCAGGAAAGATGGGAGTTGTGTGAGAGTAAGTGGTAGAGTAAGTGATAGAGTAAGAAAATAGAAGGAAGAGAGGAAGGAGTAAATGAATATGTATGTGTGTTTGTCATAGACTTAATCCTGTGTGATGATGATAATAGTTTGATGATCGTGAGTAGAGGATGAGAGGGGATCCAACATAGTGGATATGTTGTTTGGGGAGGGGGGAGGGAGAGGAGAACCCCCATACCTGAGAGGAACGCCAGGAGGTCCATTAGCTTCCCCCCTACAGGAAGTCGTAAGTGTCGATGGGTAAGAGAGCGAGAGAGCACCCTCCTGCGGAAGTGGGGCCATTTGTCTAAAGGGTTTTCGTTGTCTTCAGAGTGGCGATGTTCGTCCCACGACGACTCCCCATACACTGTGGATTCGTTAAGGAGGGGCGAGGTACATACTCCTGCCGACAGACAGACCCACACCTGTCACCCATCAATCACTTCTCATTTGACCTGGGTCGTTTCACTCCCCTCACACACAAATGCACTGCCAGTTCCCTGCGAGACTTCATCCGCTACACACGCGTCATACAGCTCCATGTCATGGAAAGGCGAAGCTCTACAGCATGCATGAAATGCGGAGTGTTTTATATTCCATCACCGAATCAACTGTGTCGGCTGCAATGCGCAAGCTGTGAAAAACCGCCCCTAGGACATTACGACATCAAATGCAAGCGATGTCAGCAGATTTTCTGTGATAACCGTGAGTGTTATTCATATTTAATATTCCACAGTTCATTTTATGGCATCCACAGGTGAAATATCGCGTGTAAACTACTATAGTGTGAGAATATTTTCTCATTCGGGCTATTACATTCCACACAGTTAAATATGTTCTTTCCAATTTCAGTTTACAAAACCGTGAAGTGTCCTTATTGCTCACCCGCCCCGCGAGGAGGTCATCGTCGGAATGAAACTTCACATAAACGTAGGTAGCATATAAAAATATACTTCTCGTATCTGTATTTCATCCCGTTGCAAGCGAACACACATGCATAATAAACATATTTTTTCCCCATTCACCCGTGCTGAATATCATTTTGTTCCATTTCAGGTTATAATCCATACCTCAATCGACAGAGTGAACAGATCAACGTCATCGAGCCTATACCCCATTCCTCACACACTGAGCTAAGGAGAGCACATCTCACTCGCCAAGAGTCACAGCCCCTTCATCAAGGTCAGCCACCCCGACAGATGGGGGGCTACGAGACCGTATCTCATCCTGTTAACACGATGTTACGAATTCATACCCACTCACCTGCCAAACCCCTTCACCAGGACATAAGTAAGTTAATACTGTCCTATTTCAGTCTATTTCCTAAACATATTAATTCCCACTAGACTGCTCCCTTACCTCATAATATATATATATATATATATATATATATATATATATATATATATATATATATATATATATATATATATATATATATATATATATATATATATATATATATATATATATATATATATATATATATATATATATATATATATATATATATATATATATATATATATACACTTTCATTCTTTCTAGAGATATATATGCTTCATTCTTTCTAGAGATAATATGTTTTTCTTTTTTTTTACAGACGACACACTGCTGTGCATAGATTTGGCATCCAGCGGCAGCAGCAGCAGCAGTGGTTGTGAGAGTGACACAGCAGGGCGGACAGTGCCCACTTCCGGCTCTCACAGGGAGGGGAGGACTCGTTCACGCGCTCACTCAACCCCCCGTTCCTCCCCCAGCCCCATACCCCAATCAATCAGCGACAGCTATGACAGCAACAGCAGCAGCAACAGCATCAGCAGCAGCAGCAGCAGCAGCAGCAGCAGTGGTGAGAATCGTACCATTTTCATCTCAGACAGTGACTCAGACGACAGCTCAGCAGACCGTGACCTTGACCCGCAAGCGTCTGTCAATTCTGACTTGTTAGCACCGTCTGGCATAATAGCTGACCCTGCGGCCTCCCCCATTCATCTCGGAGGGGGAGGGTTATCACCACCCCCCACCCCTCCCAGCCCTATCCCATCACCCCCGCCACCTCTTTCCCCCTCTCCTCCACATGCCCTAGAAATTCAACCTCAGCTGCTGGATCGAATTGATAACTATAACGGCAGTTATGTCCGGCTTTCATTCTCCATACCAGAACATGTTAATACCTCCCCAGGAGTATATCTGAGAACATACAGGGATTTTTTCATTAATGAGATACGCACCCTCTTCTCTCCACAACACCCATTCCTCCTAATTTACCCAGACGTCACTCTAATTGTGCGGAATTTAAATGTACAACAAGACAGGGAGGATAATCTATTGTATCCTATAAATAACGACGGCTTTCCCATACGAGGTGAGGGGCGAAGAATTACTCTAGAGGAAGTAGAAACTCTTATTGATTTTTGGGCTGATGAATTGACAGAGAAAATATCCCAGTACCTGGAAGCGAAGGAAGGCTCCAATGTCTTGGTTGAGCGGCTCACCGGGTTTTACATTAACTGTGGTCAGATTGAACATCCGATAAGATTAGGCTCGCATGTAGACTATCCGGAAGGCTTGCGTGGAAAGCAGTTGGTTTTCAATCCAGAGGGAGAGGCTGATATTTGCCTTATGCAGTGTGTTGCCGCTTATAAATGTTTAGCTAAGGGGATGCATCTAGATAATATTCGCGCTAGATCTGTGAATGCTAGTTGGTGTCTCAGAAACACGAATTGGCCAGCAGATGTCAATTCTGCAGTAACATTCGAGGATATTCACAAGGTAGAGAAAATAAATAAAGTCAGTATATTCATCTATTCACTAGAAAGAGATGAAAATGCTAGACGACGACAACGACACTACATTACACTAGCTGGGAAGGGAAGAGGGGGATATACAGATGTCATACCGTTGCTGATGTTGGAAGCTCAACACTTAGTATTAATTAAGGATTTTAACCAATATGTACGTAATATGCGCAGCAATCCAGATCGCATCCCAAGTCATCACAGCTTCTGTCACTGTTGTTTGATATCACTCCCAGCAGATAGCATGCAGAGTCATGAAAGTACATGCAAAGTACATCAGACTCTCAAATTCTACCCACCAGAGAGGAAGCTTACTTTCCGTAACTATGGACGGGGATATGGTCCTAGTCACATGTGCTTTTATGACTTTGAGTGCATGTTAGACCGCTCGAACCCTAAGGGAATGATAGAATCACGTCACAACGCAGTGGCGTATGCGTACATCATCATTGACAGACAGATGAATATTGTTGAGAAAGATACTTATTTGGGTAAAGATGCGGTCAATCACTTTGTAACCACGCTAGAAGCGTCATGGGCTAGAATCAAGAAGGGGTTAGTATCCTATGAACTTCACATGTCCCAGCAACAGCAGGCGCTATTTGAGACAAAAACAGCCTGTGAACTCTGTGATGAACCTTTTAACGGAGAAGATGTAATCAAAGTCCGTCATCACGACCACACAGTAAGATTCCACAATTATCAAGCAGCTTACTGTGATAGATGTAATTTGCAATGTATAAATTCATACAAGTTCCTATACACTTTTTCCCACAACGCTTCCTATGATTTAGGAGTAATCCTAAACGAGATGAGAGATCGACAAGGGAGTGAAATAGATATATTAGCTAAGGATGGATTTAAATTTATGAAAGTTGATGTGAACAACTTAAGATTTTTGGATAGTTTAGCCCTTCTCAACGGCTCGCTAGGAAGAATAGCCAAGGATCACATCGATAGTGGGAAACCTACCACATTCACTTCGGCTATGTTAAAAGGGGTAAATAAAGCAGCCATCCCAAAACTGCTCACGGGTAAACAATCATTCTGCTATGATTATTTATCCTCTATGAGTGTGTTGGATGAACCACACCTTCCTTCTCGCGATAAGTTTTACAATACACTAAAAGACGAAGAGTTGTCAGAAACAGATTATAAACAAGCCTTAGAAATTTTTGATTTGGCTAAATGTCGCAACATAGGGGAGTATCTGCTCCTTTACCTCAAAGTGGACACAGGATTGCTAGCCGATGTGTTCACAGTCTGGCGAGATACCATGCTTGCTCTCTACAAATTAGACATTTCACACTACATTTCGTTACCCTCATTTGCTTGGGATGCATTCTTGCTTAAATCGAAAGTTGAACTCGATGTTGTGTCAGACCCATTGTTATATGATTTACTTCGTCGGAATCTCCGAGGTGGGTTCACCAGTGTAACGAGACAGTACACGAATGTGGAGAACAGGCACACAGGCTTAGATCTAGGGGAAGATAGTAGCTACATCATTTACTTAGATTTTAATAGTCTTTACGGGGCGTGTATGACTGAACTACTCCCTCGGGGTGGGATCCGGAAACTGACACATGATGAGCGTGACGTACTGCTGGAGCAAGGCTTGGAGAATATCCCATGTGACGGGACCAAGGGATATTGGGTGTTGTGTGATACACTGCAGGTCCGACCTGAGGTAGCTAGGTATACAGATGAACTGCCCCTTGTTCTTTCACATACATGCATTACTGAGGAACACATTTCACCCTACAGTAAGAATATTCTTACAGAAGAAAGTCGCGGTCTGCCTAAAAACAACACTAAATTAATTGCTTCTCTCCTTCCTCAGAAAGACTACCTCGTTAGTCTGGACTTGTTACAGTTGCTCATGCGCATTGGATTAGAAGTAGCTAAAGTTCATGACATCTACGAATTCGAGCAGGAGAGTTACCTTAAAGACTTCATTTAAACCAATGTTCGTGAACGTGCCAGTACCAAATGCGCGATAAAAAAAAAAGGCTTTCAAACTCGTATCAAACTCTATATATGGAAAGAGTCTCACAGATGTATCTAAATATGGGAACAAACACTATTTGGTCACAGATCGTAGTCATTTCCTGAAACATGCTCGAAACCCATTCTTCAAGCGGAGTCTTTTGTTAAGTAAGGATCGTGTGATATGTACTATCAAGCAGAAGTCTCTCCTAGTCAACACTCCTACCTATCTGGGCTATCATATACTTCAAATTGCTAAGAGGCGACTCTATGAGTACTGGTATGATGTTGTCAAACCTGCGTATGGAGATAAAGCGAGTCTGTTATATAAAGACACAGACTCTTTCATCATTAAACTGGACTGTCAGGATGTGTTTGAAGAGTTGAATAAGTCTCCGCTCTTCGACTGTATGGATTTTAGTAATTTTAATGACACACATCCATCCTACTCTAAAGCGCGAGAAGGTGAACTAGGATTGCTCAAGTCTGAAATAGGCTCTAAGATTATTAACCAGTTAATTGCTCTCAGACCTAAAACATATTCGTTCACCACACATGATGGGGAGTACACTTGTAAGTGTAAGGGCGTACCATACCATCTACAAGAGAAACTCTCACATGACTCATTTCAACACACTCTTGAAACAAACACTTCAATCAGGTATGTGTCGAGATCTATACGCAACGTGCAAGGAAAGATTTGTACATGTTGCAGTACCTGCAGAGGATTGTCAGCATTTGACGATAAACGCTACATTTTAAGCCCCACACAGTCCCTAGCGTATGGGCATCCTGATATTCCCAATAACAATGATGATGAGATGGATGTAGAAGTGAGAGAGGGGGAGGAGCTGGAAGAAGTGTTTATGGAGGAGGAGGAAGTGGAGCAAGCACAGAGACTCTACCCAATATTCCGTCCCTGGAGCAAACGCGATGCCACAGCTCAGAAACTATTCAACCCTCGCTAGATTTTATGTTGTACAATTGTTAGGTAGTATTAAGATGGATGCCCCATATGACTAGAACTTTGTATACTAAATGAATAGGATGTTTAATATTATTGTTTGTGAACTGTAAGAACTATGATTAGTTTTAAAAAATATGATGTTTAATATTATTGTTTGTGAACTGTAAGAACTATGTTTAGTTTTAAAAAAAAATGATGCTGCTGTACATAAAATATGTGAATAAACACCTGTAAATGACTATGTTTGTATAAATACCACCTCAGTTCCTTAGTTTTTAGCAGTCCTAACGAAGCATTAATCATGGACAGTTCCTATGATATAATCCATGCGGAACATCTAGATATTTTCAGAGAACCATCTCGTGTTATTATTGCTGGTTATTCAAACAGCGGAAAATCCTACTTGTGCAGTAAACTTGTAAGGAAGTATCAACACAAGTTCTCCTCAATAATCATATGCGGAGGAGGTTACTCTGAATTACGATCAGATCCACAAATTAAAGGGAAGCTGATCGAGCATTCAACCATTATTGATCCTGTGGAAGAGCGAGTAGATAATGACTCGCATATCTTAGTAATCTAAGACGACCTTTTTACAGAGTCTGCGAATTCAAAAATCGTATCAGACATGTTTACTAGGGGCAGACATTTCACGGTTTCTGTCATATTGATTACTCAAAATATATTTTTTCCTGGTAAATATTCGAGGAATATTAGTTTAAATGTTTCTCATTTCATATTGGTTAAATCACGAGACCTGTCACAAATTGAAACACTCGGACGACAAATATTTGGGAAAGTGGATTCAAAGAAATTTGTAGAGTTATATAAGCAAGTTATTAGCCAGCCCTACGGCTATTTGCTAGTAGATCTGGGCTCGAAGACTCCATCTACGATAACATTACGCGGTAATATTGTTCACGAACCGCCCTATGAGATAGTTTACCAATGGTAAGCAAGAAAGATGTACTGGAACGAGTATATAACGACCCCTCATCTAGCGGAGGGCTTGGAGGGGTACAGAGATTGTATAAGGCCGCCAAATTAATTAACTCTAGTATAACTCTTGCCGATGTAAAGGACTATCTGAAAAGCTCTGACTCCTATACGTTGCATTATTTACAACCACATAAATTCCCTCGGCGTCGGGTGTTAAGCCCTAAACCACGACTATTTCAAGCTATAGACTTGGCCGAGATGAGTTTATTGGACAAACATAATGATGGAGTGAAATATTTACTCGTATGTGTAGATATTTTCTCCAGGTACGCCCAAGTAGTACCCTTACGCGCTAAGGATGGGAAAAGCACCACTAATGCTCTAGCTTTAATTCTAGATTCACCTCATTCTCAGGGAGTGCGCAAAATTAATTCTGATCGAGGATGCGAATTTTATAACGCCACTATGAAAAAAATGCTGGCAGCAAGGAAAGTACAGTTATATAGCGTATTTTCTCAGGAGACTAAAGCTTCAATCGCTGAGCGGTTCATACGTACTTTAAAAGGTAAACTTTACAAGCTTATGACGGCGCACAACACTTTAAAATACACGCAGGCTCTACCAGATATTGTGAAAACATATAATTTAACCCCACACAGAGGATTGAAGGGGAAGACACCTGCGGAGGTGCACGCTCTATCCTCGCCCAGCGAACACGCCAAACAATTTGATTTAATGTATAAAAGCCCGAGCAAATCAAAGAGAGCTGTCATTCCTCGATTGAGTGTTGGTGATACAGTACGCATCACTCTATCTAATCGCATTTCCAAGTTTAAGAAAGGGTTTAAGCAGCAGAACACCCGAGAGATCTTTACAGTTACACGTATTGATCGGAGACAGCACATCCCTTTATACTTTCTAAAAGATCTGAATGGGGAAGAAATTGATGGTGGCTTCTATAAACAAGAATTAACACCAACACATTTGCCTCAAACCTTTAATATTGAGAAGGTATTGGGACAACGCAGAGTCTCCGGCAAACTCCAGTATAAAGTTCGGTACGCAGGTTATGATCGATCATTCGATCAATGGATTGATTATGCTGAGATATTACATTTATAATGAAGAAGCCCTTAGTTTATAAATACAAGGAATTGATCCAACTATTATCAAAACTTCAGTATACCTCGAGAAAGCAGTTGATTGAAAAATTGAAGAAACCACATATAAATTGTTTATCAGAAATTTTTAATAACTTTTAAAAAAAAAAATTGCCCGTGCCTGACAAGGACGTTAAAAAGTTGAAAAAATATAAATTGCTTATTCGGTCACTAGCCTGTAAGAAACCTTCTGTGACAACTAAGAAACGGATATTAACCAGCAAACGAGGAGGCAGTATTTTATCCATTATTTTACCAATAGCAGCTAGTTTAATTACACGGTTGTTCAGTAAGTAAGTAAAATGAAAGCCTTTTATCTTGTATCGCGTAAAATAGTGGACAACCGGAAAGCTGCACACAGCCCTGCTTACCCCACTGTGAAAGCTGTTGCTCGTCATCTTACTGTCAAACCACCACCTCCTCCTCCTCAGTTGCATACCAACCCTTCCATAAAACATTTAATAGATTTGAAGTTGAAAGTGCGAGATCACGAATATGCGAGATCCTTGCTAAACCATTATGATGCTACTGGAATCGTTCGTTGGGATCTGAATGGAAATGTATTGGCTCCAGTATCTGGCATACATATAATTAATGACATTATACATAAAATGACTGTGCTTAAATCTGTTTTTTTAACCGGATAAACTCCCCATTGCTCAACTGTTTTTCACACTAACATCTACATCGCGAGATTTATTCCGTAATACTACGGCAAGCAGTCAAGTGTATGAGCCTCCATCTGTTAAGAGAAAGGCAACTGTCAAGATTGATCCTCACAGTAAAAGGAATGCTTCCTGGATCGTATATTAACAGGTAAGTGTATATAAATGAGCGTGTAATGTGTAGATGGCTTTACTAGGCAAAAAGCAGTCTAAGGAGATAGAGCGATGGACACTCACGTGATATACGCCACCAGCGTATCAGATACGCATTTATTCCCCAATAACATCCCCGCATCTTTCCAAAATCGATTGTTTAACCAACTAGAATTAGATCCCAGGAGGAGTTATGAAATGTGTCAACAAAAATTACTCCTCCCCACTTCCCATTACGTTATTAAGCGTGATAATCCCGAGGCATATATACGTGTAGGCGTTACGTATGAGAAAGTGAGCGAGGGGAAATACATGCATTCAAAGCATTTATTATCATCTGATGTTTTAGCCAGAACTATAAAAGAAATTAATACCACGATTAATACAGAAATAGAGTTCATATTTTCAAGTAATGCTAAACTGAGTTTTTTAGGAAAGTCATTAAAACAATTTTCAGCTAAATATGGAACGCATTTTATTAAATATGATTCTTCCTCCAATCGAAACAAGTTCACTACTGTGATTAGTGATGAGAATATTAGCTCTGCAACGGGGCATAAAAACATCAGTAGAGTTACATTATCATTTGGAACCGCTTTTGGGAAAGTGTTGGGCGTAGTTCTAGAAATAGAATATGACATATTTGCAAAACGGCAGTATGCCTCGAGTGTAGTTAACACATGCCTATTCCCGCCAATGCCTAAAGGAGGAGTTGATATTCTGTGTGTTTATTGCGATAGAATCTCTTCTACTAGATATGGAAACCAGTCTGTAAATATTTTGGATGTAATCTCCCTAAATGGAAGTGATAACAGCAACAATAAAAAACTATATGTGCGTCTTAACACTAACATGATAGACAGCGTCAGCATCACTATTAGGGATCAAGATGGTAACCCAATACATTTCGATGAACGTGGGTGCACCATAGCAGTCTTGCATGTACGCCCCGTTGCAGGAGGTATATAACACCAATGCTTTCCCGCCACTCCTCATTCGTCTGAAACAAGTGGAGAAATGCGTGTCCACTTTATTCCCCCCTCTGTTGAGGAATTATACATTCTGTTAACCCCTCCTAGAGGTGGTGGGACTGATGATATACGGATTTTCAACACCAGTAGACGTTATACGCGAGGAGGAATATTTTCCTTTTTAAGCGGGATAGCGCGTCGAGCTGCGCCCTTTATCATGAGGACTCTGGCCCCGGCTGCGCTTAGCTTGGGGCAGAACGTATTAGACGATATTAATAATGACAAACAAACTTTCAAACAATCTCTTAAGAAACGCGGAATTGAAACATTGAAAGGAGTAGGGAAGCAAATGATAGGCGGAAGAGTGCAGAAAAAGAATAAACAAACAAAAAAATTAGTAAACATCAAACGTTATACTAAAGCGAAATATAATGATGTGTTGTCATAACTTCTTCTCACTCGGTTGGTGTTGTCTAAAGCGCGAACATGGCCGGATATAACGCTCTGGGCCTCCAGGTGCCATTAGAACATTATACAGCTGCTGTTAGTGAAGCCTTTCCTAAAGTATTTTCCCCTCGATTGGTAGAATCAACAATTGCCAGCAGACAAACGGTGGATGTATTACCTGTGAATTCTGGGGTCAATAATAAGTTTACAGACACTTATCTGGAATTCATTATCAAGGGAGTGAATGGCCAACTGGTGGATTTATCATCTATAGCTTTGGAGTTGTCTATTGATCTAACCGAAGAAGATGGAATAACGCCTTTAGGAGATGCTAAAAACGCATCGTTGGTGAATGGATTATCGCAAACTCTATTCAAATCCGCTATTGTGTATTTAAACGAAACAGTAGTTGAAACCAGCTCATTATTCTCATTCTGGTCATACGTAAAGTTATTATCTACGATTTCTGGGTGTAAGGCTAACCGCTATGATAAACTGTCACAGTTTTTTAACCGAGTCGATCCTGGTAAAATTGAAGCTGGTTATTTCACTAACGCCTCGGCTGGTGAGAAGCAGCGGATGACTGATATGAAAACGAGTGGCGTGAATACTTGTTTTAAACTAATGCTGGATGTCACATCCGTTAGTGAATACGTTTTGGATAATGTGGACATCAGGGTGAGGCTCGAACTTCAACCTGATAAGTGGCTTATACTCAGCGATAATGAACACGCTAATTTTAAATATAATATCAAGTCTACACGTCTATGGGTGGATCGGGTATTGCCATACCCTGAAGGATTAGTAGCCATTAATAAAGCCATGGTGCAGAACAACTCTCCTATTACGTATACTTTTAATAAAACTTTATACAAAACGTATATATTGGGCACAGGTCAGCGCTCTATAACAATGGACCAGCCGTGGGGGACTGTTATACCAGAACATTTATATATGATCATCCTTGATATGGAGGCAGTGTCTGGTGCATATAATCGCCACCCGCTTTATTTGGAAAACTGCGAGCTTAGTAAAGTATTAATATCGCAGAATAGCACTAATATTGTCAATATTGGGTGTGACTTCCCTCATAACTGCGCCAAGTTGTATTACACAGCATTACAAGCCTTAGGCTTCGATAAAGACAATATATTATCTTATGACACATATGTGAATGGTGGAACCATACTGGCCTTTAATTTACAACCCGAGGATATCGATGACACCATCCCGATTGAAAAAAGTGGTAATCTGCGGATCGCTTTGGAATTTAAACGCGGAGTGGCTAGAAATAAAGTCATTCTAGTTTACGGCTCTACAACAGGTGTGATCAGCATTAACGCGGATCGTCGCGTTATTTGCGATACGCGAGGATAAAATACTAATATGAATTGTTTGGAAATAAATGAGGCTATCAGAAGTAATTTAGGTGCTAGGGGAGACTATCTAGGATGTTTCCTAGCTGATGACGTACAGAAAATATGGATAAAAATACATAAAAAAAGACCTGTGGTGTTCATAATGAACACTCTGGAGTCGGGTTCTCGTAATAAAATGGGCCTTTGGATAACATTCTATGTAAATAAGGATGAAGGTAGAAGCGAGATAGTTATACTAGACAGCTATGCCAATCCTGCAATAGGATCTTATTCAAGATATTTCGAAGAGTTTATGTCTTACTTCCAAGACTATACCCTATATATTATGAAGAAAAGGATTCAATCCTTGAATAGTTACTTCTGTGGGAATTACGCCGTTTATTTTGCATATCATTTTTGCAGACTAGGCTTAGAGTCCGCCCTGCTTCACTTTGATGAAGCGTTTAAATATGGTCATTTTCGCAAGAATGATGAAAAAGTGTTGAAATTCAATTACGCTCAGATGAAAATGCCTGTGTGTAAGCAAACATTCTGCTTAAACGGTAGTGATGCTGAGTGTGAAACGCTGTGTGACGAAGTTGGTTAGGATGATACTGCGGTGAGTAATACTTTATGTTAGGATTGAATGATGAACATAATAATGTCTGTATTTATGTTTACAACATTGACAACAACAACAAAACTTATAACCTTTTCCCCTCTCTACAGATTGACTGATTGACTAGCGTGTCGGGAAGGTTCGGTGGAGCGGATGAATGACTCCCAATCGGTCTGTCTACTACCTAAACCCTTTCTACAGATTGACTGGTTGACTAGCGTGGTGGGAAGGTTCGATGAACTGAATGAAAGCCTTTCTCCATCTGTCTGCTAGCTAAACCACCAAGAAGAAGTCTTATTATTATTATTATTATTATTATCGTTGTAAATCGCTTAAGTGTTTAATAAAGAAATAAATTTATATAATGTGTTTACTTTTCCCTCGTTATTGCTCTCACCATGTTGATCACGTTACGATATAGCTTACACATATTAACAGAAATAATACTAAAGGGAGTTGCACGGAACAATGGTTGATGGTATGGGGAGCGGGTGGGGATGAGGGGTGGGAGTGATTGATGGCTGACAGGTGTGGGTCTGTCTGTCGGCAGGAGTATGTACCTCGCCCCTCCTTAACGAATCCACAGTGTATGGGGAGTCGTCGTGGGACGAACATCGCCACTCTGAAGACAACGAAAACCCTTTAGACAAATGGCCCCACTTCCACAGGAGGGTGCTCTCTCGCTCTCTTACCCATCGACACTTACGACTTCCTGTAGAGGGGAAGCTAATGGACCTCCTGGCGTTCCTCTCAGGTATGGGGGTTCTCCTCTCCCTCCCCCCTCCCCAAACAACATATCCACTATGTTGGATCCCCTCTCATCCTCTACTCACGATCATCAAACTATTATCATCATCACACAGGATTAAGTCTATGACAAACACACATACATATTCATTTACTCCTTCCTCTCTTCCTTCTATTTTCTTACTCTATCACTTACTCTACCACTTACTCTCACACAACTCCCATCTTTCCTGACCACATACCCTATCCCGAGGACTTGATCCGCGCGCGCTCCAATTACCTCCGACACGCGCCAAACTTCCGGGAAATCCCCCTCCCAAACCCTCTGCGACGACGACGACGCGCCGCGACGGCAATGACGCGCACCACCTGCCATCCAACAACATGATCTCCCCTCTTTCCTGACCACATACCATAACACCAGACGCTCATACGCGTCCGAAACGCGCCAAACTTCCGGGAAAATCCCCCAAAACCCTTGAGGACTACACCCCTGCGCGCCACCTGTCGGGTGGCACTCACCTGAGTGCCACCTGGCAGGTGGCGCGCGCGGTCGTAGTCCTCATCTTCCCTACTTTCATGGTGAGAAATAATGGGCTCGAATTATCGTGGGGAGCAATAATGGGCTCGAATTATCACAGTGAGCAATAATGTGCTCAAATTATCATGGTGAGCAATAATGGGCTCAAATTATGGTGGTGAGCAATAATGCGTTTGAATTATCATGTTGAGCAAAATTGTGTTTGAATTATCATGGGGAGAAATAATGTGCTCGAATTATCATGGTGAACAATAATGTGCTCTAATTATCATGGTGAACAATAATGTGCTCTAATTATCATGTGAACGATAATGTGCTCTAATTATCATGTGAACAATAATGTGCTCTAATTATCATGTGTACAATAATGTGCTCTAATTATCATGTGAACGATAATGTGCTCTAATTATCATGTGAACAATAATGTGCTCTAATTATCATGTGTACAATAATGTGCTCTAATTATCACGTTAATTCATAGGTGAGCCGTTGAGTCTGCTCGTTTTATTCAGGTTAAATTAGTGCAAGATCCTTCTTGAGGGAAAACTAAGCACAAAATAAATTGAAGATTCATGGGCGAGCAGTAATGCCTACTCGTATTAGGTATGTTAAGTTAGAGTACTATAGTCCTCGTAAGATGTAACGAAGCACAGCAATATAATGTTTAATGTTAATTCATTAGATTGAGGGAAACCTAAGATTGCTGGACAGAATAAATTAATTGTTACTACGACCAATCATGCCTGGAAGATAAATTTAATGGATTATCCCAACCTATACGTTTCACGGTTTATAGTTCTCTGTTATATGTTCACTTACAGATTTGCAAGTTTTAAATTTTGCTTGTGCTAGTACTTCTTCAAAAACGTTTCTAAAGTTGCTTAAAGGCAGAAGCGGCTCAAGCAAAACTGATGCAACACGGGAAGTGGAAATTCATTAGGTAAATTACGAGAATCCTAGTTCAGAGAAACTTGATTAAATGTGGTTGTCTGCTTAAGACTAATTTAAGGTTTTCATGGCAGACCTTAGGTGCCAGGTTAATTTGAACCTTGGTCCCAGTAAATTTGCAGGTATAGAAGTTTCTTGATGACTTCATGTTCCCACGAGATTCATTGGGTACTAGAGTTTTCTAGCTTACTTTTGTTGATTTATATAGGGGACTGAGTGTGGTCACTTATTACTGTCGAGAATAGTTCTGGGTCTACGGTGGGGTTCAGAGGCTTGGTCGCTATGACTTGCACCGGTTTAGGCTGCTGACCACTGATAATCCACTGAGATCCATAAAAAAATCTTGGCTAATATTAATTGTACCAGACTCAATCTGGATTTATTTACCCAGCTGTTTACCTTTTTAGGCTTTAGGCTTGTTGCTGGAGAATTATTTTCAGCTGATGATTAATTTCTATTAACATTGATTGTTAGCAGGCATAGGCTTGTTCGGGTTTAAAACTTTACCTGTAAGTAAATAGCCTCCTGCTGATTTGAGCAAATTCATGCCCTGTTGTTTATCTTGACCAGTAATAAACTGGCAGTAGTACTCTGTTCCTACTAGTAGATTCGCATAGGTGAAGCGGTCAGGCATTAACGTGTTGTCAGCCAATTTAACTACATTTTCCAGTAGGAATCTGGCTGTGTACCCTAGGCCCTTAATATTTAGGTCAAATGAGATTTGATCGACTACTATAGCCTGGACAGGCCTGACATAACCACCTAGGCGCATGAGCGGTTGTGCTACTGTATATTCTTGGGGTTCTCTATTTATCATGAACCCTGACAGGTTTAATTTTACCTATGTTACTGATTTTAATTTAAGTGCCTCTGCCGCTTTCTGTGTAATGAATGTTTTCTGGCACCCTTGATCGAATAGGCCACGAATTGCATTCTTGGGCCCCTTTATTCTTAACTTGGAGTTGGGCAGTGGGCAATGTTGCATTAACTTGAGATGCTGGTGATTGTATGCTGTAAACTTCTCGCACCTTGCAGCACTGTACTTGTGTAAGATTTCTATCTCTTACCTTGGGGTTTGAATAATTTGATTTAATAAATTTGCACGGTGCAGCATGATGCTGTTCCCTTCTACACCTATTGCATGTGTTCAGTGGGGTCTCACAGCTGTTAGTATTATGTGGTTTGAGACACCTGGAACATCTGTGTAACTTGGATAGCTTCGGCAAAATCTTACTGAAGTAAGTAAGTAATTATCAAAAGAAGGCACCAAACTGGGAAGGCTATGTAGCACCATCAAATACGCAAAATAATCAGAGGGCGCTAAATATCACCAAGGATGCCAATACGAGAACAAAAACGCATAAGGCGAACGATATCAAAAGTATCCGAGTCACCAAGAATTCTATCGAGGGACAGGCGACCGCGAGGGGCGGTCGGAAAGCAAGACACACGCTTGTCCTGGAAGTCAAGACATTCAAGAAGGACCTGCACGACCGTAAGAGGGACAATGCAACTAGGACAATAAGGAGCAGGGCGGCGCTCCATCAAGTGACCATGGGTTAAGCGAGTATGGCCAATACGCAACCTCGCCAGAGCTGTTTCCCACCGCCGGTTACGGTGGAAGGAGGACGGCCACGAGGAAACACAACATTTAAGAGTACGTAGCTTGTTACCAGTAACAGACAACCAAGAAGCCTGCCAACGGGTAAGGACTGAGGAATGGATAACCGGGTAAAAGTCGGAATACGGAATGCCTTTACGAGAGATGGGACAAGAGCGGACAGCTTCCTTGGCGGCAGCATCCACACGCTCATTTAAAGACACACCAATATGGCTGGGAACTCAACAAAACTCAACCGACTTAAATTTACTGTGAACAAGAAACATCCAATGCTGGATCTCGACAACTACTGGATGAACCGGATTAAAGGACCCGAGAGCCATGAGGGCACTACGAGAGTCAACAACAACTACAAAGGAAGACTGACAACGAGAAAGCAGGAGACGAAGAGCATAGAGAATAGCATAAAGTTCCGCTGTAAAGACGCTAGTCTCCGGAGGTAAGCGACACATATAAGTGCGATCAGGAAAAACAACAGAGTAGCCAACACCGTCCGCTGACTTAGACCCATCGGTGAAGACAGAAACGGAGCGGGAGTGTGAAGAAAAGTGCTCGAGGAAAAGGCGTTTTAGAACCGTAGGAGGGGTAAAAGCTTTAGTGATACGGGTCAAGGATGTACAAAACAGTGGAAGAGGGACCCTCCACAGGGGCAAAGAAGGAACAACACGAGGAGAAACATCAGAAATACGAACGGAAAGAGAATCCTGTAGGCGAGATAACTGGACAGAAAGAGGGAGGTGGTGAAGAGGAACAGGAACCGCAGGAGTGGTAAAAGTTAAAGCACGACAGAGGCGAGATTAAGGATGTTGCAAGGACCGCGCAAGATAGCGAAGACAGTAGCGATCACGGCGGTCCTGGAGAGACAGGAAGCCAGTGTCAACATACAAGCTAAGGATGGGAGTCGAACGAAAGGCACCAGAACTGAGGCGCAACCCAGTATGGTGCAAAGCATCAAGACGGCGAAGAGTAGAAGGAGAAGCAGACGAGTAAGCAGGGCAACCATAATCGAGCTTAGACAGGACGAGAGAGGAATGTAAAGCAAGGAGAGTGCGCCTATCTGCCCCCCAAGAAGTATGGGACAAGACCCGAAGGAGGGTAAGGGCCTTAGAGCACTCAACACGGAGGTAAGAGATATGGGGAGACCAAGACAAACGAGTGTCAAGGAATAACCCCAAAAGCTTCACGGAATCTTTGTATTCAAGGGGATGACCATAAAGTGACAAAGAGGGACGAAGAACAACCCGTTTCCGCGTAAAAGTCATGGCACAAGTCTTAGAAGTAGAGAACTTGAAGCCATGATCTGTGGCCCAAGACGACACGGCATCAATTGCAAGTTGAAGCCGGCGTTGAAAGAGAGGCGAATCATCACCCTGACAACAAAGGGTAAGATCATCGACATAGAGAGCGGAGAAGACACCAGAAGGAAGAGAGGAAAGAAGACCATTGAAGGCAACCAGAAAAAGATTAGTGCTCAGAACACTACCCTGGGGCACACTTTCGTATTGCTGAAAAGAGGGAGTGAGAGCGGTACCAAGGCGCACCCGAAAGGAACGACGAGTGAGGAAGCTGCGGAGAAAGAGAGGGAGATGACCACGAAGGCCAAAAGAATGAAGTTGAGATAGAATATGATATCGCCAAGTGGTGTCGTAAGCCTTTTCCAGGTCAAAAAGGACGGCAACAATGGAGGTCTTCGCAGCAAAAGCAGTACGAATATAGACCTCCAAGTTCACTAGGACATCTGTCGTGCTGCGGCACTTGCGGAAACCAAATTGAGAAGGGCAGAGGAGGTGATGGTGCTCCAGGAACCACATCAGACGAACGTTAACTATACGTTCAAAGAGTTTGCAGACACAACTTGTGAGAGCAATAGGGCGAAAGTCCTTAGGGGAAGTACCCAGAGACCCCGGTTTGCGAACAGGGAGGACAATGGCATCGAGCCAGTCCTCAGGGACTGACGACGACTCCCAGATCCGATTATACAGACTCAGTAAATACTGAGACGTGCTCGGAGGGAGATGGCGAAGCATCTCATAATGAATACCATCGGCGCCCGCCGCCGTAGAACCGCAGAGGGCCAGGGCAGAGCGAAGTTCAGAGAGAGAGAAGGGATCATTATAGGGAAGCTGAAGATGAGTGCAGCAATCTAAAGGACGAGACTCAAGGACAGGTTTACGAAGAAGGAAAGATTGGGGAAGATGAAGACCAGAGCTAACAGAAGAAAAGTGGGAACCCAGTTTGGAAGCGACCTGCAACGGGTCCGCCACAAGAGTATCATGAAGGTGAAGGACCGGTGAAACATCAGGAACGAACTTACCCGCTATCTTGCGGATACGCTTCCAGATCTGGGCCAGAGGGGTTTCGGACGTAATTGTTGAGACATAAGATGCCCAACATTCACGTTTAGCCGTACGGATGGCCCTACGGGCCACCACACTCGCTTTCCGAAAGAAAAGAAAAGAATCGGTCGTCTGCCTACGGCGGTGCCTCTTCCAGGCTGCACGCTTACAGCGGACAGCCCGAGCAGAGTCCGCATTCCACCAGGGAACGCACTTCCGTTGACCCCGAGAGGAAGAGCGAGGAATAGAGCGGAGGGCAGCGTTGAAGACAGTGTCATGAAAAAGGAGGAGAGAGCGAGAGAGAGGCAGAAGGGAGAGGTCAGAGAGAGCAGCACTGAGGGTAAATAGGGTCCAGTCTGCCTTAGCAAACTGCCACCTAGGGAAAGAGAGGGAAGGGCGAAAAGAGAAAAAGGAACAAGGATGGGGAAATGATCACTTCCATGGAGGTCATCAAGAACCTGCCACGTGAAATCTAAGTAAAGAGAAGAAGAGCAGAGAGAAAGATCAAGACAAGAAAGGGTGCGAGTCCGAGAGTCCAACCCAGCAAACAATTTTAGGTTGCCACAACATATCTGGAAAGTATTTGAAAGTATTGGAAACGTTTGTTTTATCATATCAGATACGATATTGTGTGTGGACTTAAATAGGTTTCCAAAACTTATAACCAAGACATATGTATCTAACACTAATTTGAGATGTTGTGGCAACTTTACACTCCTAACATGAGTCATTCATAATCCATTCATATACCAATATGAATCTCTTATGAAAGGTTTGAGCCAATAATCTGAACCCTTTTCACATCTTTGTGTTTAAAGTTAAATTTCTTGAAATTAAATTATATTTTATATTATATTATTTTTATTATATTTTATATTATATTATTATTTTCAATTTAAATATTAAAACCAATTTAAGGGTAAAAAAATCTAATAATTTATATTTCTTTTATTATTTACTAACAATTATAATTATTTACTAACGGAGAGAGGGGAGGCTGTACGGCGGAGAGTGGCGGCTGTGGCGGACAGTGGCGGCGGTGGCGGATAGTGGCGGCGGGCGGACAGTGGCGGCGGGCGGACAGTGGCGGCAGCGGGCGGACAGTGGCGGCGGGCGGACAGTGGCGGCGATGGCGGATAGTGGCGGCGGGCGGACAGTGGCGGCGGTGGCGGATAGTGGCAGCGGGCGGACAGTGGCGGCGGCGGGCGGACAGAGGCGGCGGCGGGCGGACAGTGGCGGCGGCGGGCGGACAGTGGCGGCGGCGGGCGGACAGTGGCGGCGGCGGGCGGACAGTGGCGGCGGCGGGCGGACAGTGGCGGCGGCGGGCGAACAGTGGCGGCGGCGGGCGGACAGTGGTGGCGGCGGGCGGACAGTGGTGGCATCGGTCGGACAGTGGAGGCGGCGGGCGGACAGTGGTGGCGGCGGGTGGACAGTGGTGGCGGCGGGCGGACAGTGGTGGCGGCGGGCGGACAGTGGTGGCAGCGGGCGGACAGTGGTGGCAGTGGCAGACAGTGGTGGCGGTGGCAGACAGTGGTGGCGGTGGCGGACAGTGGTGGCGGTGGCGGATAGTGGCAGCGGGCGGACAGTGGCGGCGGGCGGACAGTGGCGGCGGTGGCGGATAGTGGCGGCGGGCGGACAGTGGCGTCGGGCGGACAGTGGCGGCGGTGGCGGATAGTGACGGCGGGTGGACAGTGGCGGCGGGCGGACAGTGGCGGCGGTGGCGGATAGTGGCGGCGGGCGGACAGTGGCGGCGGGCGGACAGGGCGGCGGCGGGCGGACAGTGGCGGCGGGAGGACAGTGGCGGCGGTGGTGGATAGTGGCGGCTGTGGCGGATAGTGGCGGCGGGCGGACCGTGGCGGCTTTGGCGGCGGTGGTGGACAGTGGCGGCGGGCGGACAGTGGCGGCGGCGGGCGGACAGTGGCGGCGGCGGGCGGACAGTGGCGGCGGCGGGCGGACAGTGACCGCGGCGGGCGGACAGTGGCGGCGGCGGGCGAACAGTGGCGGCGGCGGGCGGACAGTGGCGGCGGCGGGCGGACAGTGGAGGCGGCGGGCGGACAGTGGAGGCGGCGGGCGGACAGTGGAGGCGGCGGGCGGACAGTGGAGGCGGCGGGCGGACAGTGGTGGCGGCGGGCGGACAGTGGTGGCGGCGGGCGGACAGTGGTGGCGGCGGGCGGACAGTGGTGGCGGCGGGCGGACAGTGGTGGCGGTGGCAGACAGTGGCGGCGGTGGCGGACAGTGGCGGCGGTGGCGGACAGTGGCGGCGGTGGCGGACAGTGGCAGCGGTGGCGGACAGTGGCGGCGGTGGCGGACACTGGCGGCTGTGTCTGGCGGTGGTGGCGGGCGGTGGCGGGTGGCGGCGTCTGTGATGAGTGGTGGCGGCTGGCGTTGGTGGGTGGTGGCGGCGGTGGTGGTGGGTGGTGGTGGCGGCGGTGGTGGTGGGTGGTGGTGGCGGCGGCGGCTGGTGGTGGTGGGTGGTGGCGGCGGTGGTGGTGGGTGGTGGTGGCGGCGGCGGCTGGTGGTGGTGGGTGGTGGCGGCGGGTGGTGGGTGGCGGCGGCGGCTGGTGGTGGTGGGTGGCGGCGGCGGGTGGTGGGTGGCGGCGGCTGTGGTGAGTGGTGGCGGGCGGTGGCGGGCGGTGGCGGGCGGCGGCGGGCGGTGGCGGGCGGCGGCGGCTGTGATGGGTGGTGACGATCGGCGGTGGGGGGGGCTGGTGGCGGCTGGCGGTGGCGGCTTGCGGTGGCGACTGTGGCAACGGGCGGTGACGGCTGATAGCGGGCGGTGGTGGCAGCTGGTGGCAGGTGGTGGTGGCGGTGGTGGCGGCTGGTGGTGGCGGCTGGTGGTGGTGGCAGCTGGTGGTGGTGGTGGCGGCTGGTGGTGGTGGCAGCTGGTGGCGGTGATGGCGGCTGGTGGTGGTGGCAGCTGGTGGCGGCTGGTGGTGGTGGTGGTGGCGGCTGGTGGTGGTGGCAGCTGGTGGCGGCTGGTGGCGGTGATGGCGGCTGGTGGTGGTGGTGGTGGTGATGGCGGCTGGTGGTGTGCAGTGGCGGGCGGTGGCGGCTTGTGGCGGCTGGTGGTGGCGGCGGTGGTGGGTGGTGGCGGCTGTGGTGGGTGGTGGCGGTGGTGTCGGCGGCGGCTGTGGTGGGTGGTGGCGGCGGCGGCGGCGGCGGTGATGGGTGGTGGCGGCGGTGGTGGTGGGTGGTGGTGGCGGCGGCGGCGGCTGTGGTGGGTGGTGGCGGCGGCGGCGGTGATGGGTGGTGGTGGTGGCGGCGGCTGTGGTGGGTGGTGGCGGCGGCGGCGGTGATGGGTGGTGGCGGCGGTGGTGGTGGGTGGTGGTGGCGGCGGCGGTGATGGGTGGTGGCGGCGGTGGTGGTGGGTGGTGGTGGCGGCGGCTGGTGGTGGTGGGTGGTGGTGGGTGGTGGTGGGTGGTGGCGGCGAGTAGTGGGATTGACGCCTACGACGTGCGATTTTCATTTTTTCCTAAGCACGTCGTAGGCGTCAGGGGTTTTTGATAGCTACGACCGGCTTTTTTTCATTTTTTCCAAAGCCGGTCATAGGCGAAGGGGGTTTTTCCTGTTTTTTTCCCTATGTCGGTCGTAGCATCTGGAGTTTTTCCTGTTTTTTTTTTCCTATGCAGGTCGTAGCTTCAGGGGTTTTTCTGAATTTTTTTGTTCCTATGCCGGTCGTAGCATCATGGGTTTTCTCTATTCAACTTGCCTAGGGATTAAAAAACCGGTCCCTGGCATCCCCAAATTTCGTTGGCTCAGTGACCCTGCACAGACATTGCTAATGGTCAATGACGTCACCAGGTAGCCGCTCAGCATTCCTGGACAGGCATGTTCGAGGGGATTAAAAAGCCGGTCGTAGCATCATGGGTTTTTGTGAATTTTTTTGTTCCTATGCCGGTCGTAGCATCATAGTTTTTGTTCCTATGCCGGTCGTAGCATCATAGTTTTTGTTCCTATGCCGGTCGTAGCATCATAGTTTTTTGTTCCTATGCCGGTCGTAGCATCATAGTTTTTGTTCCTATGCCGGTCGTAGCATCATAGTTTTTTGTTCCTATGCCGGTCGTAGCATCATAGTTTTTTGTTCCTAGGAATTAAAAAGCCGGTCCCTGGCATCCCCAAATTTCGTTGGCTTAGTGACCCTGCACAGACATTGCTAATGGTCAATGACGTCACCAGGTAGCCGCTCAGCATTCCTGCACCGGCATGTTCGAGGAGATTAAAAAGCCGGTCGTAGCATCATGGGTTTTGCGATACAACAGTATCCTTGAAACCTAATATAAAATACCATCATCCCTAGTCTATTTTTAATTTCATATTTACTTCCAACCATCGCCCATTACATTTATCAAAGGGGATCATGTATGTGAGGGAAGAACATAACTTCAGCACTGCAAGAAGTTATGTGTGTATTTTCAAGTTCGTCCCCTGCTGCCTGTATTTACCCAGGTCTTTTTCCTAAATATAAAACTTATCCAATTCATTCCTATTCTGTTTCATGTTGATACGTATAATAGGTTATAAATATTCCCCTTTAGTATGACCATTCAGTCACACCTCTATCATGTCACCCCTATTTCTTCTTCTTCGTCGTCGTTCTAGAGAATGTAATTTGAGCTATGACAATCTTTCTTGAAGGATCGTTTATTATGCATAGGGCAAAAAACAGTAACCCTGAAACCTAATGTAAAATACCATCAACCCTAGACTATTTTAAATTTCCTATTTACTTCCAACCATCGGTCATTGCATGAAACAAAAGGGGAGCAGCACTGCAAGAAGTTATTTGTGTATTTTTCGAGTTCTTCCCCTGTTACCCATATTGACCCAGGTCGTTTTCCTAAATATATAAGTTATCCAATTCATTCCTGTTCTGTTTCATGTTGATACGTATAATGGGTCATTAATATTCCCCTTTACTATGACCGTTCAGTCACACGTCTATCATGTCACCCCTATTTCTTCTTCATCATCGTCGTTCTAGAGAAGCACTGCAAGAAGTTATGTATGTATTTTCAAGTTCGTCCCCTGTTACCTATATTTACCCAGGTCTTTTTCCTAAATATAAAACTTATTCAATTCATGCCTATTCTGTTTCATGTTGATACGTATAATAGGTTATTAATATTCCCCTTTACTATGACCATTCAGTCGCACCTCTATCATGTCACCCCTATTTCTTCTTCGTCATCTTCATTCTAGAGAATGTAATTTGAGCTTTGACAATCTTTCTTGAAGGATCGTTTATTATGCATAGGGCAAAAAATAAAATGAAAAAAATGCTATCATTCATTTATATGAAAAAACAGAGCCCTGGGCATTGGCGATTTCAATGCGTTTTCAGTAGTAACCAATATTGTCCTTAACTTCACACACGTCTCACATTCGCTCAAAACATACCTCCCACACCTTGCTATGGCATATAACAAATAAAAAATCTCATTCAGTAAAAGCAAGCCTCTCATATTTTAAAATAAGGCCTTCTGCGGCGCAAGGCGCGCTAAATGCGGATCCCAGGAGGTTCACACATAAGTGTGAACTCTTCATCGAGCATCCAGGTCGGTTGGGTTGATGTGTAAAAACAAAATACACACCCAACACTATATCTACAATATTGAACACAGTTCCAAGTTTTAAAGGAGAGGGGCTGTTAGGTCCATATCCAAAACATCACTTTTCTATGAATATGGTTACAATGTTCAACAAAGATCCTAGCAGGTTAGGCACAGTGCGGATAGGTTCATATCCAAAACTTCAGTTTTCGAAGAAATATTCAACAAAGCTCCAAGACTCTTGCAGGTTAGGCACGGGCATTTAGGTTCATATCCAAAACATCACTTCTCTGAGTATCAGAGGTTAGGTCCAGGTTTAGATGGAATGGGTGAAAATGTGGGTAAAATGGGTTTTGGCTGTGCTATGATACACAACATTTAGGCATATTTGGTGGAAATTGTCTCCAATTTCATGGCGATAGCTTAAATTTTCCCAACTTAAATCAAATCTGCTAGGTCAGGGATAGGTAAGGCTATGTAGGGTAGGTTGGAATATGTGAAAACTCGGCTAAAATGGTCTTTTGCTGAGCTATGTAACAAAACATTTTGGGTATATTGGGTAGAAATTGTCTTAAATTAGGTAAAATTTAGGTTGGAAAGGCATAAATTTCGCCAACTATAATCAAATCTGACTTTGGATATGCCAGGAGAGGCTGGGTAGGGTTGTCTAGGGCAGGTTGGAATAGGTGAAAACTCAGCTAAAATGAGCTTTGGCCGTGCTACGTTCCAAAACATTTCTGGGTATATTTGGTGGGAATTGTCTTAAATTAGGTCAAATTTATATGGGATAACTTAAATTTTGCCTACTTTAACCAAATCTAGGTTTGGATATGCTAGGATAGGTTAGGTAAGGTTGCGTAGGGTAGGATGGAATAGGAGAAAATGTAGGTAAAAATGGGCTTTGGCAGTGCTGTGATACAGAACATTTTGGATATATTTGGTGGGAATTGCCTTAAATTAGATAGAATTTAGGTGGGATAGCTTAAATTTCGCAGACTTTAACCAAATCTTTGTTTTGATATGGTAGGATAGGTTAGGTAAGGTTGCGTAGGGTAGGATGGAATAGGAGAAAATGTAGGTAAAAATGGGCTTTGGCAGTGCTGTGATACAGAACATTTTGGATATATTTGGTGGGAATTGCCTTAAATTAGATAGAATTTAGGTGGGATAGCTTAAATTTCGCAGACTTTAACCAAATCTTTGTTTTGATATGGTAGGATAGGTTAGGTAAGGTTGCATAGGGTGGGATGGAATAGGAGAAAATGTAGGTAAAAATGGGCTTTGGCAGTGCTGTGATATGAAACATTGGGTATATTTGGTCAGATTTAGGTGGCATAGCATGAATTTCGCCGACTTTAACCACATCCAGGTTTGGATATGCTAGGTCAGGTTGGGTGAGGTAGTGTAGGGTAGTATGGAATAGGAGAAAATGGGCTTTGGCGATGCTATGATACACAACATTTGGGTATATTTGGTGGAAATTGCCTTAAATTTGGTGAAATTTAGGTGGCATAGCATACATTTCGCCAACTTTAACCAAATCCAGGGTTGGATATGCTAGGTCAGGTTTGGTGAGGTCGTGTAGGGAAGGACATATATAATATCTTAGGGTAATGAACTAGTATGTTTATGAAATAGTGTAAATTTCCCTATTTGGGGTTCGTGCTATATGGCAGACTCATATAATGTATGGACATAGGCTTGTATGTGAGGATATGGGATGCTCATATTTAGTAAGTTTAGCTAGGTAGAATTTAGTCAAATTTGCGTAGTATAAGTATATTTTTGATAGATTTAGATGAATTTAAGTTTTAACAGGATGCATTTTGATAAGATATAGCAAATTTGTCTAAAATTATCATAGAAAATACTGACTCTACCTAACCCACCTGCCCTAACATAACTAAGGCTAGAACAAATAAGTCTGTTAGATGGTTTGAATAAATACATAAATATGGTGGTCTGATTGGAGAGAATGTAACAAGGAAGGTATTAATAAGACATAAAAACAGTGGACATATGTTAGATGAATAGTTAGCACTAATAATGTTGATATCTTAATGGAAAAGAATGTGTTATATATTGAGCTCATTGGAAGTTATAAGAAACATTTTTATATGTGAAATTCTAACTTTTGGGGAGTTGGTTAAACTCAGCATATTATAATTAATGTCCTAAATATACCCAGAAAAATATCATGCAAATTGTGTATTGTTTGACCCAGTTGGTTGTGTTTGTACATATATAGCACAATTAATATACTTGTGTATTAATTGTGCAGATTATGTATTTTGCATATGTTGTATGATTATTGAAATTACGTATTGATTATATTTCTATAAATTGTGTATTGTTTTGTGCAAGTTGTATGTATTAATTGTATATGTTTTTGTATGTGTATTTGCGGAAATTGCATAGTTGTGGATTTAATGAATATGTGCTAGTTATGTATTGTTCATATTTTGGTAAGTTGTGTATTGATTATATTTTTGAGCTAGTTGTGTAAATGTCGCAATTGTATTTGTGTAAATCGTGTATTTATGCTAGTTGTGTATTTTCATATTTGGGGTAGTTATGTATTGCACGTATTTGTGCTAGATATGCATTTGTGCAAGTTGTGTGTAATAAATATGAAAGATGTGTAATATTGTATAAGTTGTGTATTAATTGCGCATGTTGTGTAATTGCATATGGACGAATTGTTTATTTATACCTTTGGGTATTGATTGTCATTGTGCAAGCTGAGTAATTATATAGCAAGTTTTCTTGTATTAATTGTGCAAAGATGTAAAATAATTACACAAACTGTGTAATAATTTTTGTGATAATAGTGCATTTATGCAAGTTGTGTTTTTAATATGTTGAAGTGTAACTGGTGAAACTGTATTTGTGTGTGAAAATTGTGTATTTTGTGTAAGCTCTGTAATTTGATAAAATAGATCTTTATGGTGTAAGTGTATTTTGGTTTATGAGACAATGTGTGGGTATTTTGTGAAAATTACGTTTGTGAAATTGTGTAATTTTAGTTAAAGTGCATTTTTTATTGTCTAAATGCATAAGCATTTTGATATATTTGTGCAAAATACCGTACTTTGTGTAAATGTCATACTCTGAGTGTACATGCAATATTGTGTAAATGGTATATTTTTGTTTGCAACTGACATATTTTGTATGAAAATCTCATATTTTTTTATGTGATGGTATATTTTGAGTGTAAATAATATATTTTGTGCATAAATAGCATATTTGGTGTGTAAATGCTGTATTTTCTGTGTGAATGGCATAAATTACATCTGATTAATGGGGAAATGGTGGCAAAAACTAGGCTATTCTCTATGAATGCATAGGTTTTGAAGTATGTGTAGGTATGCATGATTGTATTTGCGAGTGTTGGTTTAGAAACAAGTTAGCTGATTTGCGCAGCAAGACTAGGATTTTTTGAGGTGTAGAAATGATTAGCCTATGAATATAGTGGCTAGCATCCAGCTGAGTTGCTAGATGGATGAATTGAGGTGCGACATTTGGATATCTATTTGATGGATGTGAGGACAGTTGACTAGCCTATGAACACAGCCACTAATCCGCTGTACTGCCAGATGTGTGGTAACTACTTGTGGATTATAGTAGAATATCTAGATATAGGGTTTTCATAATTGCTGTTGTGTATAAAACTAGAATAAGAGCTATTTAATAAAACTATTATTGTAAACTAATACTTTAAGTGGGATCCCTTGGTTGTTTTAAGCATAGGGTGGACATGAATGAGATTGGGTGGAAATATATAGGAGCTGCCTCGTATGGGCCAATAGGACCTCTGCAGTCACCTTAATTCTTATGTTCAGCTCACCTGCTATGCTGCCAGATGTACGATTCTGCTTAAATTGCAGTATGACATTTGGCATTCTGTTATACTTTTGAACTTATCACTGAATAATGATTACAGTTGTGGATGACTAAAATGTATATTCTTATACCTCTGATTAGGTTAGGTGGGGATGGATAGTCTAGTCATTTTTTAATAATAACATCAAATACTCATGCCAGTAGGACGCCAAAGGTCGCATTGGTTGTCTGGTGACGTCATACATAGTTGACCAGTAAGGTACTGTAATACCTTCACACCTATATGCTAATGGCCATCAATACCTTATCCCTATACCTGAGGTCGCTTTTCACGATGTCACTAAACAACAACAATAACTGTTCTGTAGAATGTATTTGTTTGTTATATATAATAAGTTAGGATAGGTTAGGTTAGGAAGGTTTGATCGGGTTTATGAATAACAGAAAATATAAGCAATGAGCCAAAATATGAGCTATTGTAGCTGAATATCAACTTTGATGAAGCACAGAGTATAGGTGAGGTAATAAGCTAGATTAAGAGTTCACACTTATGTGTGAACCTCCTGGGATCCGCATTTAGCGCGCCTTGCGCCGCAGAAGGCCTTATTTTAAAATATGAGAGGCTTGCTTTTACTGAATGAGATTTTTTATTTGTTATATGCCATAGCAAGGTGTGGGAGGTATGTTTTGAGCGAATGTGAGACGTGTGTGAAGTTAAGGACAATATTGGTTACTACTGAAAACGCATTGAAATCGCCAATGCCCAGGGCTCTGTTTTTTCATATAAATGAATGATAGCATTTTTTTCATTTTATTTTTTGCCCTATGCATAATAAACGATCCTTCAAGAAAGATTGTCAAAGCTCAAATTACATTCTCTAGAATGAAGATGACGAAGAAGAAATAGGGGTGACATGATAGAGGTGCGACTGAATGGTCATAGTAAAGGGGAATATTAATAACCTATTATACGTATCAACATGAAACAGAATAGGCATGAATTGAATAAGTTTTATATTTAGGAAAAAGACCTGGGTAAATATAGGTAACAGGGGACGAACTTGAAAATACATACATAACTTCTTGCAGTGCTTCTCTAGAACGACGATGATGAAGAAGAAATAGGGGTGACATGATAGACGTGTGACTGAACGGTCATAGTAAAGGGGAATATTAATGACCCATTATACGTATCAACATGAAACAGAACAGGAATGAATTGGATAACTTATATATTTAGGAAAACGACCTGGGTCAATATAGGTAACAGGGGAAGAACTCGAAAAATACACAAATAACTTCTTGCAGTGCTGCTCCCCTTTTGTTTCATGCAATGACCGATGGTTGGAAGTAAATAGGAAATTTAAAATAGTCTAGGGTTGATGGTATTTTACATTAGGTTTCAGGGTTACTGTTTTTTGCCCTATGCATAATAAACGATCCTTCAAGAAAGATTGTCATAGCTCAAATTACATTCTCTAGAACGACGACGAAGAAGAAGAAATAGGGGTGACATGATAGAGGTGTGACTGAATGGTCATACTAAAGGGGAATATTTATAACCTATTATACGTATCAACATGAAACAGAATAGGAATGAATTGGATAAGTTTTATATTTAGGAAAAAGACCTGGGTAAATACAGGCAGCAGGGGACGAACTTGAAAATACACACATAACTTCTTGCAGTGCTGAAGTTATGTTCTTCCCTCACATACATGATCCCCTTTGATAAATGTAATGGGCGATGGTTGGAAGTAAATATGAAATTAAAAATAGACTAGGGATGATGGTATTTTATATTAGGTTTCAAGGATACTGTTGTATCGCAAAACCCATGATGCTACGACCGGCTTTTTAATCTCCTCGAACATGCCGGTGCAGGAATGCTGAGCGGCTACCTGGTGACGTCATTGACCATTAGCAATGTCTGTGCAGGGTCACTAAGCCAACGAAATTTGGGGATGCCAGGGACCGGCTTTTTAATTCCTAGGAACAAAAAACTATGATGCTACGACTGGCATAGGAACAAAAAATTCACAAAAACCCATGACGCTACGACCGACATAGGGAAAAAACAGGAAAAACCCCAGATGCTACGACCGGCTTTTTAATCCCCTTGAACATGCCGGTGCAGGAATGCTGAGCGGCTAGCTGGTGACGTCATTGACCAAAAAACTATGATGCTACGACCGGCATAGGAACAAAAACTATGATGCTACGACCGGCATAGGAACAAAAAACTATGATGCTACGACCGGCATAGGAACAAAAACTATGATGCTACGACCGGCATAGGAACAAAAACTATGATGCTACGACCGGCATAGGAACAAAAAAGTTCACAAAAACCCATGATGCTACGACCGGCTTTTTAATCCCCTCGAACATGCCTGTGCAGGAATGCTGAGCGGCTACCTGGTGACGTCATTGACCATTAGCAATGTCTGTGCAGGGTCACTGAGCCAACGAAATTTGGGGATGCCAGGGACCGGTTTTTTAATCCCTAGGCAAGTTGAATAGAGAAAACCCATGATGCTACGACCGGCATAGGAACAAAAAAATTCAGAAAAACCCCTGAAGCTACGACCGGCATAGGAAAAAAAAAACAGGAAAAACTCTAGATGCTACGACCGACATAGGGAAAAAAACAGGAAAAACCCCCTACGCCTATGACCGGCTTTGGAAAAAATGAAAAAAAGCCGGTCGTAGCTATCAAAAACCCCTGACGCCTACCACGTGCTTAGGAAAAAATGAAAATCGCACGTCGTAGGCGTCAATCCCACTACTCGCCGCCATCACCCACCACCACCCACCACCACCAGCCGCCGCCACCACCACCCACCACCACCGCCGCCACCACCCATCACCGCCGCCGCCACCACCACCCACCACCACCGCCGCCACCACCCATCACCGCCGCCGCCGCCACCACCACCACCCATCACCGCCGCCGCCGCCACCACCCACCACAGCCGCCGCCGCCGCCACCACCACCCACCACCACCGCCGCCACCACCCATCACCGCCGCCGCCGCCGCCGCCACCACCCACCACAGCCGCCGCCGACACCACCGCCACCACCCACCACAGCCGCCACCACCCACCACCGCCGCCACCACCAGCCGCCACAAGCCGCCACCGCCCGCCACTGCCCACCACCAGCCGCCATCACCACCACCACCACCACCAGCCGCCATCACCGCCACCAGCCGCCACCAGCTGCCACCACCACCAGCCGCCACCACCACCACCACCAGCCGCCACCAGCTGCCACCACCACCAGCCGCCATCACCGCCACCAGCTGCCACCACCACCAGCCGCCACCACCACCACCAGCTGCCACCACCACCAGCCGCCACCACCAGCCGCCACCACCGCCACCACCACCTGCCACCAGCTGCCACCACCACCCACCACCACCTCCGCCACCACCCATCACCGCCACCACCACCGCCGCCACCACCCATCACCGCCGCCGCCGCCACCACCCACCACAGCCGCCGCCGCCGCCACCACCACCCACCACCACCGCCGCCACCACCCGTCACCGCCGCCGCCGCCGCCACCACCCACCACAGCCGCCGCCGACACCACCGCCACCACCCACCACAGCCGCCACCACCCACCACCACCGCCACCACCAGCCGCCACAAGCCGCCACCGCCCGCCACTGCCCACCACCAGCCGCCATCAACACCACCACCAGCCGCCATCACCGCCACCAGCCGCCACCAGCTGTCACCACCACCAGCCGCCACCACCACCACCACCAGCCGCCATCACCGCCACCAGCTGCCACCACCACCAGCCGCCATCACCGCCACCAGCTGCCACCACCACCAGCCGCCACCACCACCACCAGCTGCCACCACAACCAGCCGCCACCACCAGCCGCCACCACCGCCACCACCACCTGCCACCAGCTGCCACCACCGCCCGCTATCAGCCGTCACTGCCCGTTGCCACAGTCGCCACCGCAAGCCGCCACCGCCAGCCGCCACCAGCCCCCCCCCCACCGCCGATCGTCACCACCCATCACAGCCGCCGCCGCCCGCCACCGCCCGCCACCGCCCGCCACCACCCGCCACCACCCACCACCGCCGCCGCCACCCACCACCCGCCGCCGCCACCCACCACCACCAGCCGCCGCCGCCACCCACCACCCGCCGCCACCACCCACCACCACCAGCCGCCGCCGCCACCACCACCCACCACCACCGCCGCCACCACCCACCACCACCAGCCGCCGCCGCCACCACCACCCACCACCACCGCCGCCACCACCACCCACCACCACCGCCGCCACCACCACCCACCACCGCCAGCCGCCACCACTCATCACAGACGCCGCCGACACCACCGCCACCACCCACCACAGCCGCCACCACCCACCACCGCCGCCACCACCAGCCGCCACAAGCCGCCACCGCCTGCCACCAGCCGCCATCACCACCACCAAAAAAATGAAAATCGCACGTCGTAGGCGTCAATCCCACTACTCGCCGCCACCACCCACCACCACCGCCGCCACCACCCATCACCGCCGCCGCCACCACCACCCACCACCACCGCCGCCACCACCCATCACCGCCGCCGCCGCCACCACCCACCACAGCCGCCGCCACCACCACCACCCACCACCACCGCCACCACCCATCACCGCCGCCGCCGCCACCACCCACCACAGCCGCCGCCGCCGCCACCACCACCCACCACCACCACCGCCGCCACCACCCATCACCGCCGCCGCCGCCACCACCCACCACAGCCGCCGCCGACACCACCGCCACCACCCACCACAGCCGCCACCACCCACCACCGCCGCCACCACCAGCCGCCACAAGCCGCCACCGCCCGCCACCGCCCGCCACCAGCCGCCATCACCACCACCACCACCACCAGCCGCAATCACCGCCACCAGCCGCCACCAGCTGCCACCACCACCAGCCGCCACCACCACCACCACCAGCCGCCATCACCGCCACCAGCTGCCACCACCACCAGCCGCCATCACCGCCACCAGCTGCCACCACCACCAGCCGCCACCACCACCACCAGCTGCCACCACCACCAGCCGCCACCACCAGCCGCCACCACCGCCACCACCACCTGCCACCAGCCGCCACCACCGCCCGCTATCAGCCGTCACCGCCCGTTGCCACAGTCGCCACCGCAAGCCGCCACCGCCAGCCGCCACCAGCCCCCCCCACCGCCGATCGTCACCACCCATCACAGCCGCCGCCGCCCGCCACCGCCCGCCACCACCCACCACAGCCGCCACCACCCACCACCCGCCGCCGCCACCCACCACCACCAGCCGCCGCCGCCACCACCCACCACCACCAGCCGCCGCCGCCACCACCACCCACCACCACCGCCGCCACCACCCACCACCACCAGCCGCCGCCGCCACCACCACCCACCACCACCGCCGCCACCACCACCCACCACCACCGCCGCCACCACCCACCACCGCCAGCCGCCACCACTCATCACAGACGCCGCCACCCGCCACCGCCCGCCACCACCGCCAGACACAGCCGCCAGTGTCCGCCACCGCCGCCACCGTCCGCCACCGCCGCCACTGTCCGCCACCGCCGCCACTGTCCGCCACCGCCGCCACTGTCCGCCACCGCCACCACTGTCCGCCACCGCCACCACTGTCCGCCCGCCGCCACCACTGTCCGCCCGCCGCCACCACTGTCCGCCCGCCGCCACCACTGTCCGCCCGCCGCCTCCACTGTCCGCCCGCCGCCTCCACTGTCCGCCCGCCGCCTCCACTGTCCGCCCGCCGCCACCACTGTCCGCCCGCCGCCGCCACTGTTCGCCCGCCGCCGCCACTGTCCGCCCGCCGCCGCCACTGTCCGCCCGCCGCCACTGTCCACCACCGCCGCCAAAGCCGCCACGGTCCGCCCGCCGCCACTATCCGCCACAGCCGCCACTGTCCGCCCGCCGCCACTGTCCGCCTGCCGCCACTGTCCGCCTGCCGCCACTATCCGCCACTGCCGCCACTGTCCTCCCGCCGCCACTGTCCGCCCACCGCCGCCCTGTCCGCCCGCCGCCACTGTCCGCCCGCCGCCACTATCCGCCACCGCCGCCACTGTCCGCCCGCCGCCACTGTCCACCCGCCGTCACTATCCGCCACCGCCGCCACTGTCCGCCCGACGCCACTGTCCGCCCGCCGCCACTATCCGCCACCGCCGCCACTGTCCGCCCGCCGCCACTGTCCGCCCGCTGCCACTATCCGCCACCGCCACCACTGTCCGCCACCGCCACCACTGTCTGCCACCGCCACCACTGTCTGCCACCGCCACCACTGTCCGCCCGCCGCCACCACTGTCCGCCCGTTGCCACCACTGTCCGCCCGCCGCCTCCACTGTCCGCCCGCCGCCACCACTGTCCGCCCGCCGCCACCACTGTCCGCCCGCCGCCGCCACTGTCCGCCCGCCGCCGCCACTGTTCGCCCGCTGCCGCCACTGTCCGCCCGCCGCCGCCACTGTCCGCCCGCCGCCGCCACTGTCCGCCCGCCGCCGCCACTGTCCGCCCGCCGCCGCCACTGTCCGCCCGCCGCCGCCACTGTCCGCCCGCCGTCACTGTCCACCACCGCCGCCAAAGCCGCCACGGTCCGCCCGCTGCCACTATCCGCCACAGCCGCCACCGCCGCCACTGTCCGCCCGCCGCCACTGTCCGCCCGCCGCCACTATCCGCCACCGCCGCCACTGTCCGCCCGCCGCCACTATCCGCCACCGCCGCCACTGTCCGCCCGCCGCCTCTGTCCGCCCGCCGCCGCCACTGTCCGCCCGCCGCCACTGTCCGCCCGCCGCCACTATCCGCCACCGCCGCCACTGTCCGCCACAGCCGCCACTCTCCGCCGTACAGCCTCCCCTCTCTCCGTTAGTAAATAATTATAATTGTTAGTAAATAATAAAAGAAATATAAATTATTAGATTTTTTTTACCCTTAAATTGGTTTTAATATTTAAATTGAAAATAATAATATAATATAAAATATAATAAAAATAATATAATATAAAATATAATTTAATTTCAAGAAATTTAACTTTAAACACAAAGATGTGAAAAGGGTTCAGATTATTGGCTCAAACCTTTCATAAGAGATTCATATTGGTATATGAATGGATTATGAATGACTCATGTTAGGAGTGTAAAGTTGCCACAACATCTCAAATTAGTGTTAGATACATATGTCTTGGTTATAAGTTTTGGAAACCTATTTAAGTCCACACACAATATCGTATCTGATATGATAAAACAAACGTTTCCAATACTTTCCAGATATGTTGTGGCAACCTAAAATTGTTTGCTGGGTTGGACTCTCGGACTCGCACCCTTTCTTGTCTTGATCTTTCTCTCTGCTCTTCTTCTCTTTACTTAGATTTCACGTGGCAGGTTCTTGATGACCTCCATGGAAGTGATCATTTCCCCATCCTTGTTCCTTTTTCTCTTTTCGCCCTTCCCTCTCCTTCCCTAGGTGGCAGTTTGCTAAGGCAGACTGGACCCTATTTACCCTCAGTGCTGCTCTCTCTGACCTCTCCCTTCTGCCTCTCTCTCGCTCTCTCCTCCTTTTTCATGACACTGTCTTCAACGCTGCCCTCCGCTCTATTACTCGCTCTTCCTCTCGGGGTCAACGGAAGTGCGTTCCCTGGTGGAATGCGGACTCTGCTCGGGCTGTCCGCTGTAAGCGTGCAGCCTGGAAGAGGCACCGCCGTAGGCAGACGACCGATTCTTTTCTTTTCTTTCGGAAAGCGAGTGTGGTGGCCCGTAGGGCCATCCGTACGGCTAAACGTGAATGTTGGGCATCTTATGTCTCAACAATTACGTCCGAAACCCCTCTGGCCCAGATCTGGAAGCGTATCCGCAAGATAGCGGGTAAGTTCGTTCCTGATGTTTCACCGGTCCTTCACCTTCATGATACTCTTGTGGCGGACCCGTTGCAGGTCGCTTCCAAACTGGGTTCCCACTTTTCTTCTGTTAGCTCTGGTCTTCATCTTCCCCAATCTTTCCTTCTTCGTAAACCTGTCCTTGAGTCTCGTCCTTTAGATTTCTGCACTCATCTTCAGCTTCCCTATAATGATCCCTTCTCTCTCTCTGAACTTCGCTCTGCCCTGGCCCTCTGCGGTTCTACGGCGGCGGGCGCCGATGGTATTCATTATGAGATGCTTCGCCATCTCCCTCCGAGCACGTCTCAGTATTTACTGAGTCTGTATAATCGGATCTGGGAGTCGTCGTCAGTCCCTGAGGACTGGCTCGATGCCGTTGTCCTCCCTGTTCGCAAACCGGGGTCTCTGGGTACTTCCCCTAAGGACTTTCGCCCTATTGCTCTCACAAGTTGTGTCTGCAAACTCTTTGAACGTATGGTTAACGTTCGTCTGATGTGGTTCCTGGAGCACCATCACCTCCTCTGCCCTTCTCAATTTGGTTTCCGCAAGTGCCGCAGCACGACAGATGTCCTACTGAACATGGAGGTCTATATTCGTACTGCTTTTGCTGCGAAGACCTCCGTTGTTGCCGTCCTTTTTGACCTGGAAAAGGCTTACGACACCACTTGGCGATATCATATTCTATCTCAACTTCATTCTTTTGGCCTTCGTGGTCATCTCCCTCTCTTTCTCCGCAGCTTCCTCACTCGTCGTTCCTTTCGGGTGCGCCTTGGTACCGCTCTCACTCCCTCTTTTCAGCAATACGAAAGTGTGCCCCAGGGTAGTGTTCTGAGCACTAATCTTTTTCTGGTTGCCTTCAATGGTCTTCTTTCCTCTCTTCCTTCTGGTGTCTTCTCCGCTCTCTATGTCGATGATCTTACCCTTTGTTGTCAGGGTGATGATTCGCCTCTCTTTCAACGCCGGCTTCAACTTGCAATTGATGCCGTGTCGTCTTGGGCCACAGATCATGGCTTCAAGTTCTCTACTTCTAAGACTTGTGCCATGACTTTTACGCGGAAACGGGTTGTTCTTCGTCCCTCTTTGTCACTTTATGGTCATCCCCTTGAATACAAAGATTCCGCGAAGCTTTTGGGGTTATTCCTTGACACTCGTTTGTCTTGGTCTCCCCATATCTCTTACCTCCGTGTTGAGTGCTCTAAGGCCCTTACCCTCCTTCGGGTCTTGTCCCATACTTCTTGGGGGGCAGATAGGCGCACTCTCCTTGCTTTACATTCCTCTCTCGTCCTGTCTAAGCTCGATTATGGTTGCCCTGCTTACTCGTCTGCTTCTCCTTCTACTCTTCGCCGTCTTGATGCTTTGCACCATACTGGGTTGCGCCTCAGTTCTGGTGCCTTTCGTTCGACTCCCATCCTTAGCTTGTATGTTGACACTGGCTTCCTGTCTCTCCAGGACCGCCGTGATCGCTACTGTCTTCGCTATCTTGCGCGGTCCTTGCAACATCCTTAATCTCGCCTCTGTCATGCTTTAACTTTTACCACTCCTGCGGTTCCTGTTCCTCTTCACCACCTCCCTCTTTCTGTCCAGTTATCTCGCCTACAGGATTCTCTTTCCGTTCGTATTTCTGATGTTTCTCCTCGTGTTGTTCCTTCTTTGCCCCTGTGGAGGGTCCCTCTTCCACGGTTTTGTACATCCTTGACCCGTATCACTAAAGCTTTTACCCCTCCTACGGTTCTAAAACGCCTTTTCCTCGAGCACTTTTCTTCTCACTCCCGCTCCGTTTCTGTCTTCACCGATGGGTCTAAGTCAGCGGACGGTGTTGGCTACTCTGTTGTTTTTCCTGATCGCACTTATATGTGTCGCTTACCTCCGGAGACTAGCGTCTTTACAGCGGAACTTTATGCTATTCTCTATGCTCTTCGTCTCCTGCTTTCTCGTTGTCAGTCTTCCTTTGTAGTTGTTGTTGACTCTCGTAGTGCCCTCATGGCTCTCGGGTCCTTTAATCCGGTTCATCCAGTAGTTGTCGAGATCCAGCATTGGATGTTTCTTGTTCACAGTAAATTTAAGTCGGTTGAGTTTTGTTGAGTTCCCAGCCATATTGGTGTGTCCTTAAATGAGCGTGTGGATGCTGCCGCCAAGGAAGCTGTCCGCTCTTGTCCCATCTCTCGTAAAGGCATTCCGTATTCCGACTTTTACCCGGTTATCCATTCCTCAGTCCTTACCCGTTAGCAGGCTTCTTGGTTGTCTGTTACTGGTAACAAGCTACGTACTCTTAAATGTTGTGTTTCCTCGTGGCCGTCCTCCTTCCACCGTAACCGGCGGTGGGAAACAGCTCTGGCGAGGTTGCGTATTGGCCATACTCGCTTAACCCATGGTCACTTGATGGAGCGCCGCCCTGCTCCTTATTGTCCTAGTTGCATTGTCCCTCTTACGGTCGTGCATGTCCTTCTTGAATGTCTTGACTTCCAGGACAAGCGTGTGTCTTGCTTTCCGACCGCCCCTCGCGGTCGCCTGTCCCTCGATAGAATTCTTGGTGACTCGGATACTTTTGATATCGTTCGCCTTATGCGTTTTTGTTCTCGTATTGGCATCCTTGGTGATATTTAGCGCCCTCTGATTATTTTGCGTATTTGATGGTGCTACATAGCCTTCCCGGTTTGGTGCCTTCTTTTGATAATTACTTACTTACTTCAGTAAGATTTTGCCGAAGCTATCCAAGTTACACAGATGTTCCAGGTGTCTCAAACCACATAATACTAACAGCTGTGAGACCCCACTGAACACATGCAATAGGTGTAGAAGGGAACAGCATCATGCTGCACCGTGCAAATTTATTAAATCAAATTATTCAAACCCCAAGGTAAGAGATAGAAATCTTACGCAAGTACAGTGCTGCAAGGTGCGAGAAGTTTACAGCATACAATCACCAGCATCTCAAGTTAATGCAACATTGCCCACTGCCCAACTCCAAGTTAAGAATAAAGGGGCCCAAGAATGCAATTCGTGGCCTATTCGATCAAGGGTGCCAGAAAACATTCATTACACAGAAAGCGGCAGAGGCACTTAAATTAAAATCAGTAACATAGGTAAAATTAAACCTGTCAGGGTTCATGATAAATAGAGAACCCCAAGAATATACAGTAGCACAACCGCTCATGCGCCTAGGTGGTTATGTCAGGCCTGTCCAGGCCATAGTAGTCGATCAAATCTCATTTGACCTAAATATTAAGGGCCTAGGGTACACAGCCAGATTCCTACTGGAAAATGTAGTTAAATTGGCTGACAACACGTTAATGCCTGACTGCTTCACCAATGCGAATCTACTAGTAGGAACAGAGTACTACTGCCAGTTTATTACTGGTCAAGATAAACAACAGGGCATGAATTTGCTCAAATCAGCAGGAGGCTATTTACTTACAGGTAAAGTTTTAAACCCGAACAAGCCTATGCCTGCTAACAATCAATGTTAATAGAAATTAATCATCAGCTGAAAATAATTCTCCATCAACAAGCCTAAAGCCTAAAAAAGTAAACAGCTGGGTAAATAAATCCAGATTGAGTCTGGTACAATTAATATTAGCCAAGATTTTTTTACGGATCTCAGTGGATTATCAGTCGTCAGCAGCCTAAACCGGTGCAAGTCATAGCGACCAAGCCTCTGAACCCCACCGTAGACCCAGAACTATTCTCGACAGTAATAAGTGACCACACTCAGTCCCCTATATAAATCAACAAAAGTAAGCTAGAAAACTCTAGTACCCAATGAATCTCGTGGGAACATGAAGTCATCAAGAAACTTCTATACCTGCAAATTTACTGGGACCAAGGTTCAAATTAACCTGGCACCTAAGGTCTGCCATGAAAACCTTAAATTAGTCTTAAGCAGACAACCACATTTAATCAAGTTTCTCTGAACTAGGATTCTCGTAATTTACCTAATGAATTTCCACTTCCCGTGTTGCATCAGTTTTGCTTGAGCCGCTTCTTCTTTCCCGCTTCTGCCTTTAAGCAACTTTAGAAACGTTTTTGAAGAAGTACTAGCACAAGCAAAATTTAAAACTTGCAAATCTGTAAGTGAACATATAACAGAGAACTATAAACCGTGAAACGTATAGGTTGGGATAATCCATTAAATTTATCTTCCAGGCATGATTGGTCGTAGTAACAATGAATTTATTCTGTCCAGCAATCTTAGGTTTCCCTCAATCTAATGAATTAACATTAAACATTATATTGCTGTGCTTCGTTACATCTTACGAGGACTATAGTACTGTAACTTAACATGCCTAATACGAGTAGGCATTACTGCTCGCCCATGAATCTTCAATTTATTTTGTGCTTAGTTTTCCCTCAAGAAGGATCTTGCACTAATTTAACCTGAATAAAACGAGCAGACTCAACGGCTCACCTATGAATTAACGTGATAATTAGAGCACATTATTGTACACATGATAATTAGAGCACATTATTGTTCACATGATAATTAGAGCACATTATCGTTCACATGATAATTAGAGCACATTATTGTACACATGATAATTAGAGCACATTATTGTTCACATGATAATTAGAGCACATTATCGTTCACATGATAATTAGAGCACATTATTGTTCACCATGATAATTAGAGCACATTATAATTAGAGCACATTATTGTTCACCATGATAATTCGAGCACATTATTTCTCCCCATGATAATTCAAACACAATTTTGCTCAACATGATAATTCAAACGCATTATTGCTCACCACGATAATTTGAGCCCATTATTGCTCACCATGATAATTTGAGCACATTATTGCTCACTGTGATAATTCGAGCCCATTATTGCTCCTCACGATAATTCGAGCCCATTATTTCTCACCATGAAAGTAGGGAAGATGAGGACTACGACCGCGCGCGCCACCTGCCAGGTGGCACTCAGGTGAGTGCCACCCGACAGGTGGCGCGCAGGGGTGTAGTCCTCAAGGGTTTTGGGGGATTTTCCCGGAAGTTTGGCGCGTTTCGGACGCGTATGAGCGTCTGGTGTTATGGTATGTGGTCAGGAAAGAGGGGAGATCATGTTGTTGGATGGCAGGTGGTGCGCGTCATTGCCGTCGCATCGTCGTCGTCGCAGAGGGTTTGCGAGGGGGATTTCCCGGAAGTTTGGCGCGTGTCGGAGGTAATTGGAGCGCGCGCGGATCAAGTCCTCGGGATAGGGTATGTGGTCAGGAAAGATGGGAGTTGTGTGAGAGTAAGTGGTAGAGTAAGTGATAGAGTAAGAAAGTAGAAGGAAGAGAGGAAGGAGTAAATGAATATGTATGTGTGTTTGTCATAGACTTAATCCTGTGTGATGATGATAATAGTTTGATGATCGTGAGTAGAGGATGAGAGGGGATCCAACATAGTGGATATGTTGTTTGGGGAGGGGGGAGGGAGAGGAGAACCCCCATACCTGAGAGGAACGCCAGGAAGTCCATTAGCTTCCCCCCTACAGGAAGTCGTAAGTGTCGATGGGTAAGAGAGCGAGAGAGCACCCTCCTGCGGAAGTGGGGCCATTTGTCTAAAGGGTTTTCGTTGTCTTCAGAGTGGCGATGTTCGACCCACGACGACTCCCCATACACTGTGGATTCGTTAAGGAGGGGCGAGGTACATACTCCTGCCGACAGACAGACCCACACCTGTCAGCCATCAATCACTCCCACCCCTCATCCCCACCCGCTCCCCATACCATCAACCATTGTTCCGTGCAACCCCTTTTAGTATTATTTCTGTTAATATGTGTAAGCTATATCGTAACGTGATCAACATGGTGAGAGCAATAACGAGGGAAAAGTAAACACATTATATAAATTTATTTCTTTATTAAACACTTAAGCGATTTACAACGATAATAATAATAATAATAATAATAATAAGACTTCTTCTTGGTGGTTTAGCTAGCAGACAGATGGAGAAAGGCTTTCATTCAGTTCATCGAACCTTCCCACCACGCTAGTCAACCAGTCAATCTGTAGAAAGGGTTTAGGTAGTAGACAGACCGATTGGGAGTCATTCATCCGCTCCACCGAACCTTCCCGACACGCTAGTCAATCAGTCAATCTGTAGAGAGGGGAAAAGGTTATAAGTTTTGTTGTTGTTGTCAATGTTGTAAACATAAATACAGACATTATTATGTTCATGATTCAATCCTAACATAAAGTATTACTCACTGCAGTATCATCCTAGCCAACTTCGTCACACAGCGTTTCACACTCAGCATCACTACCGTTTAAGCAGAATGTTTGCTTACACACAGGCATTTTCATCTGAGCGTAATTGAATTTCAACACTTTTTCATCATTCTTGCGAAAATGACCATATTTAAACGCTTCATCAAAGTGAAGCAGGGCGGACTCTAAGCCTAGTCTGCAAAAATGATATGCAAAATAAACGGCGTAATTCCCACAGAAGTAACTATTCAAGGATTGAATCCTTTTCTTCATAATATATAGGGTATAGTCTTGGAAGTAAGACATAAACTCTTCGAAATATCTTGAATAAGATCCTATTGCAGGATTGGCATAGCTGTCTAGTATAACTATCTCGCTTCTACCTTCATCCTTATTTACATAGAATGTTATCCAATGGCCCATTTTATTACGAGAACCCGACTCCAGAGTGTTCATTATGAACACCACAGGTCTTTTTTTATGTATTTTTATCCATATTTTCTGTACGTCATCAGCTAGGAAACATCCTAGATAGTCTCCCCTAGCACCTAAATTACTTCTGATAGCCTCATTTATTTCCAAACAATTCATATTAGTATTTTATCCTCGCGTATCGCAAATAACGCGACGATCCGCGTTAATGCTGATCACACCTGTTGTAGAGCCGTAAACTAGAATGACTTTATTTCTAGCCACTCCGCGTTTAAATTCCAAAGCGATCCGCAGATTACCACTTTTTTCAATCGGGATGGTGTCATCGATATCCTCGGGTTGTAAATTAAAGGCCAGTATGGTTCCACCATTCACATATGTGTCATAAGATAATATATTGTCTTTATCGAAGCCTAAGGCTTGTAATGCTGTGTAATACAACTTGGCGCAGTTATGAGGGAAGTCACACCCAATATTGACAATATTAGTGCTATTCTGCGATATTAATACTTTACTAAGCTCGCAGTTTTCCAAATAAAGCGGGTTGCGATTATATGCACCAGACACTGCCTCCATATCAAGGATGATCATATATAAATGTTCTGGTATAACAGTCCCCCACGGCTGGTCCATTGTTATAGAGCGCTGACCTGTGCCCAATATATACGTTTTGTATAAAGTTTTATTAAAAGTATACGTAATAGGAGAGTTGTTCTGCACCATGGCTTTATTAATGGCTACTAATCCTTCAGGGTATGGCAATACCCGATCCACCCATAGACGTGTAGACTTGATATTATATTTAAAATTAGCGTGTTCATTATCGCTGAGTATAAGCTACTTATCAGGTTGAAGTTCGAGCCTCACCCTGATGTCCACATTATCCAAAACGTATTCACTAACGGATGTGACATCCAGCATTAGTTTAAAACAAGTATTCACGCCACTCGTTTTCATATCAGTCATCCGCTGCTTCTCACCAGCCGAGGCGTTAGTGAAATAACCAGCTTCAATTTTACCAGGATCGACTCGGTTAAAAAACTGTGACAGTTTATCATAGCGGTTAGCCTTACACCCAGAAATCGTAGATAATAACTTTACGTATGACCAGAATGAGAATAATGAGCTGGTTTCAACTACTGTTTCGTTTAAATACACAATAGCGGATTTGAATAGAGTTTGCGATAATCCATTCACCAACGATGCGTTTTTAGCATCTCCTAAAGGCGTTATTCCATCTTCTTCGGTTAGATCAATAGACAACTCCAAAGCTATAGATGATAAATCCACCAGTTGGCCATTCACTCCCTTGATAATGAATTCCAGATAAGTGTCTGTAAACTTATTATTGACCCCAGAATTCACAGGTAATACATCCACCGTTTGTCTGCTGGCAATTGTTGATTCTACCAATCGAGGGGAAAATACTTTGGGAAAGGCTTCACTAACAGCAGCTGTATAATGTTCTAATGGCACCTGGAGGCCCAGAGCTTTATATCCGGCCATGTTCGCGCTTTAGACAACACCAACCGAGTGAGAAGAAGTTATGACAACACATCATTATATTTCGCTTTAGTATAACGTTTGATGTTTACTAATTTTTTTGTTTGTTTATTCTTTTTCTGCACTTTTCCGCCTATCATTTGCTTCCCTACTCCTTTCAATGTTTCAATTCCGCGTTTCTTAAGAGATTGTTTGAAAGTTTGTTTGTCATTATTAATATCGTCTAGTACGTTCTGCCCCAAGCTAAGCGCAGCCGGGGCCAGAGTCCTCATGATAAAGGGCGCAGCTCGACGCGCTATCCCGCTTAAAAAGGAAAATATTCCTCCTCGCGTATAACGTCTACTGGTGTTGAAAATCCGTATATCATCAGTCCCACCACCTCTAGGAGGGGTTAACAGAATGTATAATTCCTCAACAGAGGGGGGAATAAAGTGGACACGCATTTCTCCACTTGTTTCAGACAAATGAGGAGTGGTGGGAAAGCATTGGTGTTATATACCTCCTGCAACGGGGCGTACATGCAAGACTGCTATGGTGCACCCACGTTCATCGAAATGTATTGGGTTACCATCTTGATCCCTAATAGTAATGCTGACGCTGTCTATCATGTTAGTGTTAAGACGCACATATAGTTTTTTATTGTTGCTGTTATCACTTCCATTTAGGGAGATTACATCCAAAATATTTACAGACTGGTTTCCATATCTAGTAGAAGAGATTCTATCGCAATAAACACACAGAATATCAACTCCTCCTCTAGGCATTGGCGGGAATAGGCATGTGTTAACTACACTCGAGGCATACTGCCGTTTTGCAAATATGTCATATTCTATTTCTGGAACTACGCCCAACACTTTCCCAAAAGCGGTTCCAAATGATAATGTAACTCTACTGATGTTTTTATGCCCCGTTGCAGAGCTAATATTCTCATCACTAATCACAGTAGTGAACTTGTTTCGATTGGAGGAAGAATCATATTTAATAAAATGCGTTCCATATTTAGCTGAAAATTGTTTTAATGACTTTCCTAAAAAACTCAGTTTAGCATTACTTGAAAATATGACCTCTATTTCTGTATTAATCGTGGTATTAATTTATTTTATAGTTCTGGCTAAAACATCAGATGATAATAAATGCTTTGAATGCATGTATTTCCCCTCGCTCACTTTCTCATACGTAACGCCTACACGTATATATGCCTCGGGATTATCACGCTTAATAACGTAATGGGAAGTGGGGAGGAGTAATTTTTGTTGACACATTTCATAACTCCTCCTGGGATCTAATTCTAGCTGGTTAAACAATCGATTTTGGAAAGATGCGGGGATGTTATTGGGGAATAAATGCGTATCTGATACGCTGGTGGCGTATATCACGTGAGTGTCCATCGCTCTATCTCCTTAGACTGCTTTTTGCCTAGTAAAGCCATCTACACATTACACGCTCATTTATATACACTTACCTGTTAATATACGATCCAGGAAGCATTCCTTTTACTGTGAGGATCAATCTTGACAGTTGCCTTTCTCTTAACAGATGGAGGCTCATACACTTGACTGCTTGCCGTAGTATTACGGAATAAATCTCGCGATGTAGATGTTAGTGTGAAAAACAGTTGAGCAATGGGGAGTTTATCCGGTTAAAAAAACAGATTTAAGCACAGTCATTTTATGTATAATGTCATTAATTATATGTATGCCAGATACTGGAGCCAATACATTTCCATTCAGATCCCAACGAACGATTCCAGTAGCATCATAATGGTTTAGCAAGGATCTCGCATATTCGTGATCTCGCACTTTCAACTTCAAATCTATTAAATGTTTTATGGAAGGGTTGGTATGCAACTGAGGAGGAGGAGGTGGTGGTTTGACAGTAAGATGACGAGCAACAGCTTTCACAGTGGGGTAAGCAGGGCTGTGTGCAGCTTTCCGGTTGTCGACTATTTTACGCGATACAAGATAAAAGGCTTTCATTTTACTTACTTACTGAACAACCGTGTAATTAAACTAGCTGCTATTGGTAAAATAATGGATAAAATACTGCCTCCTCGTTTGCTGGTTAATATCCGTTTCTTAGTTGTCACAGAAGGTTTCTTACAGGCTAGTGACCGAATAAGCAATTTATATTTTTTCAACTTTTTAACGACCTTGTCAGGCACGGGCAATTTTTTTTTTTAAAGTTATTAAAAATTTCTGATAAACAATTTATATGTGGTTTCTTCAATTTTTCAATCAACTGCTTTCTCGAGGTATACTGAAGTTTTGATAATAGTTGGATCAATTCCTTGTATTTATAAACTAAGGGCTTCTTCATCATAAATGTAATATCTCAGCATAATCAATCCATTGATCGAATGATCGATCATAACCTGCGTACCGAACTTTATACTGAAGTTTGCCGGAGACTCTGCGTTGTCCCAATACCTTCTCAATATTAAAGGTTTGAGGCAAATGTGTTGGTGTTAATTCTTGTTTATAGAAGCCACCATCAATTTCTTCCCCATTCAGATCTTTTAGAAAGTATAAAGGGATGTGCTGTCTCCGATCAATACGTGTAACTGTAAAGATCTCTCGGGTGTTCTGCTGCTTAAACCCTTTCTTAAACTTGGAAATGCGATTAGATAGAGTGATGCGTACTGTATCACCAACACTCAATCGAGGAATGACAGCTCTCTTTGATTTGCTCGGGCTTTTATACATTAAATCAAATTGTTTGGCGTGTTCGCTGGGCGAGGATAGAGCGTGCACCTCCGCAGGTGTCTTCCCCTTCAATCCTCTGTGTGGGGTTAAATTATATGTTTTCACAATATCTGGTAGAGCCTGCGTGTATTTTAAAGTGTTGCGCGCCGTCATAAACTTGTAAAGTTTACCTTTTAAAGTACGTATGAACCGCTCAGCGATTGAAGCTTTAGTCTCCTGAGAAAATACGCTATATAACTGTACTTTCCTTGCTGCCAGCATTTTTTTCATAGTGGCGTTATAAAATTCGCCACCTCGATCAGAATTAATTTTGCGCACTCCCTGAGAATGAGGTGAATCTAGAATTAAAGCTAGAGCATTAGTGGTGCTTTTCCCATCCTTAGCGCGTAAGGGTACTACTTGGGCGTACCTGGAGAAAATATCTACACATACGAGTAAATATTTCACTCCATCATTATGTTTGTCCAATAAACTCATCTCGGCCAAGTCTATAGCTTGAAATAGTCGTGGTTTAGGGCTTAACACCCGACGCCGAGGGAATTTATGTGGTTGTAAATAATGCAACGTATAGGAGTCAGAGCTTTTCAGATAGTCCTTTACATCGGCAAGAGTTATACTAGAGTTAATTAATTTGGCGGCCTTATACAATCTCTGTACCCCTCCAAGCCCTCCGCTAGATGAGGGGTCGTTATATACTCGTTCCAGTACATCTTTCTTGCTTACCATTGGTAAACTATCTCATAGGGCGGTTCGTGAACAATATTACCGCGTAATGTTATCGTAGTTGGAGTGTTCGAGCCCAGATCTACTAGCAAATAGCCGTAGGGCTGGCTAATAACTTGCTTATATAACTCTACAAATTTCTTTGAATCCACTTTCCCAAATATTTGTCGTCCGAGTGTTTCAATTTGTGACAGGTCTCGTGATTTAACCAATATGAAATGAGAAACATTTAAACTAATATTCCTCGAATATTTACCAGGAAAAAATATATTTTGAGTAATCAATATGACAGAAACCGTGAAATGTCAGCCCCTAGTAAACATGTCTGATACGATTTTTGAATTCGCAGACTCTGTAAAAAGGTCGTCTTAGATTACTAAGATATGCGAGTCATTATCTACTCGCTCTTCCACAGGATCAATAATGGTTGAATGCTCGATCAGCTTCCCTTTAATTTGTGGATCTGATCGTAATTCAGAGTAACCTCCTCCGCATATGATTATTGAGGAGAACTTGTGTTGATACTTCCTTACAAGTTTACTGCACAAGTAGGATTTTCCGCTGTTTGAATAACCAGCAATAATAACACGAGATGGTTCTCTGAAAATATCTAGATGTTCCGCATGGATTATATCATAGGAACTGTCCATGATTAATGCTTCGTTAAGACTGCTAAAAACTAAGGAACTGAGGTGGTATTTATACAAACATAGTCATTTACAGGTGTTTATTCACATATTTTATGTACAGCAGCATCATTTTTTTTTTAAACTAAACATAGTTCTTACAGTTCACAAACAATAATATTAAACATCATATTTTTTAAAACTAATCATAGTTCTTACAGTTCACAAACAATAATATTAAACATCCTATTCATTTAGTATACAAAGTTCTAGTCATATGGGGCATCCATCTTAATACTACCTAACAATTGTACAACATAAAATCTAGCGAGGGTTGAATAGTTTCTGAGCTGTGGCATCGCGTTTGCTCCAGGGACGGAATATTGGGTAGAGTCTCTGTGCTTGCTCCACTTCCTCCTCCTCCATAAACACTTCTTCCAGCTCCTCCCCCTCTCTCACTTCTACATCCATCTCATCATCATTGTTATTGGGAATATCAGGATGCCCATACGCTAGGGACTGTGTGGGGCTTAAAATGTGGCGTTTATCGTCAAATGCTGACAATCCTCTGCAGGTACTGCGACATGTACAAATCTTTCCTTGCACGTTGCGTATAGATCTCGACACATACCTGATTGAAGTGTTTGTTTCAAGAGTGTGTTGAAATGAGTCATGTGAGAGTTTCTCTTGTAGATGGTATGGTACGCCCTTACACTTACAAGTGTGCTCCCCATCGTGTGTGGTGAACGAATATGTTTTAGGTCTGAGAGCAATTAACTGGTTAATAATCTTAGAGCCTATTTCAGACTTGAGCAATCCTAGTTCACCTTCTCGCGCTTTAGAGTAGGATGGATGTGTGTCATTAAAATTACTAAAATCCATACAGTCGAAGAGCGGAGACTTATTCAACTCTTCAAACACATCCTGACAGTCCAGTTTAATGATGAAAGAGTCTGTGTCTGTATATAACAGACTCGCTTTATCTCCATACGCAGGTTTGACAACATCATACCAGAACTCATAGAGTCGCCTCTTAGCAATTTGAAGTATATGATAGCCCAGATAGGTAGGAGTGTTGACTAGGAGAGACTTCTGCTTGATAGTACATATCACACGATCCTTACTTAACAAAAGACTCCGCTTGAAGAATGGGTTTCGAGGATGTTTCAGGAAATGACTACGATCTGTGACCAAATAGTGTTTGTTCCCATATTTAGATACATCTGTGAGACTCTTTCCATATATAGAGTTTGATACGAGTTTGAAAGCCTTTTTTTTTTATCGCGCATTTGGTACTGGCACGTTCACGAACATTGGTTTCAATGAAGTCTTTAAGGTAACTCTCCTGCTCGAATTCGTAGATGTCATGAACTTTAGCTACTTCTAATCCAATGCGCATGAGCAACTGTAACAAGTCCAGACTAACGAGGTAGTCTTTCTGAGGAAGGAGAGAAGCAATTAATTTAGTGTTGTTTTTAGGCAGACCGCGACTTTCTTCTGTAAGAATATTCTTACTGTAGGGTGAAATGTGTTCCTCAGTAATGCATGTATGTGAAAGAACAAGGGGCAGTTCATCTGTATACCTAGCTACCTCAGGTCGGACCTGCAGTGTATCACACAACACCCAATATCCCTTGGTCCCGTCACATGGGATATTCTCCAAGCCTTGCTCCAGCAGTACGTCACGCTCATCATGTGTCAGTTTCCGGATCCCACCCCGAGGGAGTAGTTCAGTCATACACGCCCCGTAAAGACTATTAAAATCTAAGTAAATGATGTAGCTACTATCTTCCCCTAGATCTAAGCCTGTGTGCCTGTTCTCCACATTCGTGTACTGTCTCGTTACACTGGTGAACCCACCTCGGAGATTCCGACGAAGTAAATCATATAACAATGGGTCTGACACAACATCGAGTTCAACTTTCGATTTAAGCAAGAATGCATCCCAAGCAAATGAGGGTAACGAAATGTAGTGTGAAATGTCTAATTTGTAGAGAGCAAGCATGGTATCTCGCCAGACTGTGAACACATCGGCTAGCAATCCTGTGTCCACTTTGAGGTAAAGGAGCAGATACTCCCCTATGTTGCGACATTTAGCCAAATCAAAAATTTCTAAGGCTTGTTTATAATCTGTTTCTGACAACTCTTCGTCTTTTAGTGTATTGTAAAACTTATCGCGAGAAGGAAGGTGTGGTTCATCCAACACACTCATAGAGGATAAATAATCATAGCAGAATGATTGTTTACCCGTGAGCAGTTTTGGGATGGCTGCTTTATTTACCCCTTTTAACATAGCCAAAGTGAATGTGGTAGGTTTCCCACTATCGATGTGATCCTTGGCTATTCTTCCTAGCGAGCCGTTGAGAAGGGCTAAACTATCCAAAAATCTTAAGTTGTTCACATCAACTTTCATAAATTTAAATCCATCCTTAGCTAATATATCTATTTCACTCCCTTGTCGATCTCTCATCTCGTTTAGGATTACTCCTAAATCATAGGAAGCGTTGTGGGAAAAAGTGTATAGGAACTTGTATGAATTTATACATTGCAAATTACATCTATCACAGTAAGCTGCTTGATAATTGTGGAATCTTACTGTGTGGTCGTGATGACGGACTTTGATTACATCTTCTCCGTTAAAAGGTTCATCACAGAGTTCACAGGCTGTTTTTGTCTCAAATAGCGCCTGCTGTTGCTGGGACATGTGAAGTTCATAGGATACTAACCCCTTCTTGATTCTAGCCCATGACGCTTCTAGCGTGGTTACAAAGTGATTGACCGCATCTTTACCCAAATAAGTATCTTTCTCAACAATATTCATCTGTCTGTCAATGATGATGTACGCATACGCCACTGCGTTGTGACGTGATTCTATCATTCCCTTAGGGTTCGAGCGGTCTAACATGCACTCAAAGTCATAAAAGCACATGTGACTAGGACCATATCCCCGTCCATAGTTACGGAAAGTAAGCTTCCTCTCTGGTGGGTAGAATTTGAGAGTCTGATGTACTTTGCATGTACTTTCATGACTCTGCATGCTATCTGCTGGGAGTGATATCAAACAACAGTGACAGAAGCTGTGATGACTTGGGATGCGATCTGGATTGCTGCGCATATTACGTACATATTGGTTAAAATCCTTAATTAATACTAAGTGTTGAGCTTCCAACATCAGCAACGGTATGACATCTGTATATCCCCCTCTTCCCTTCCCAGCTAGTGTAATGTAGTGTCGTTGTCGTCGTCTAGCATTTTCATCTCTTTCTAGTGAATAGATGAATATACTGACTTTATTTATTTTCTCTACCTTGTGAATATCCTCGAATGTTATTGCAGAATTGACATCTGCTGGCCAATTCGTGTTTCTGAGACACCAACTAGCATTCACAGATCTAGCGCGAATATTATCTAGATGCATCCCCTTAGCTAAACATTTATAAGCGGCAACACACTGCATAAGGCAAATATCAGCCTCTCCCTCTGGATTGAAAACCAACTGCTTTCCACGCAAGCCTTCCGGATAGTCTACATGCGAGCCTAATCTTATCGGATGTTCAATCTGACCACAGTTAATGTAAAACCCGGTGAGCCGCTCAACCAAGACATTGGAGCCTTCCTTCGCTTCCAGGTACTGGGATATTTTCTCTGTCAATTCATCAGCCCAAAAATCAATAAGAGTTTCTACTTCCTCTAGAGTAATTCTTCGCCCCTCACCTCGTATGGGAAAGCCGTCGTTATTTATAGGATACAATAGAATATCCTCCCCGTCTTGTTGTACATTTAAATTCCGCACAATTAGAATGACGTCTGGGTAAATTAGGAGGAATGGGTGTTGTGGAGAGAAGAGGGTGCGTATCTCATTAATGAAAAAATCCCTGTATGTTCTCAGATATACTCCTGGGGAGGTATTAACATGTTCTGGTATGGAGAATGAAAGCCGGACATAACTGCCGTTATAGTTATCAATTCGATCCAGCAGCTGAGGTTGAATTTCTAGGGCATGTGGAGGAGAGGGGGAAAGAGGTGGCGGGGGTGATGGGATAGGGCTGGGAGGGGTGGGGGGTGGTGATAACCCTCCCCCTCCGAGATGAATGGGGGAGGCCGCAGGGTCAGCTATTACGCCAGACGGTGCTAACCAGTCAGAATTGACAGACGCTTGCGGGTCAAGGTCACGGTCTGCTGAGCTGTCGTCTGAGTCACTGTCTGAGATGAAAATGGTACGATTCTCACCACTGCTGCTGCTGCTGCTGCTGCTGCTGCTGCTGCTGCTGCTGATGCTGCTGCTGCTGCTGTTGCTGTCATAGCTGTCGCTGATTGATTGGGGTATGGGGCTGGGGGAGGAACGGGGGGTTGAGTGAGCGCGTGAACGAGTCCTCCCCTCCCTGTGAGAGCCGGAAGTGGGCACTGTCCGCCCTGCTGTGTCACTCTCACAGCCACTGCTGCTGCTGCTGCCGCTGGATGCCAAATCTATGCACAGCAGTGTGTCGTCTGTAAAAAAAAAAGAAAAACATATTATCTCTAGAAAGAATGAAGCATATATATCTCTAGAAAGAATGAAAGTGTATATATATATATATATATATATATATATATATATATATATATATATATATATATATATACACATATATATATATATATACATATATATATACATATATATATACATATATATATACATATATATATACATATATATATACATATATATATATATATATATATATATATATATATATATATATGTCGTACCTAATAGCCAGAACACACTTCTCAGCCTATTATTCAAGGCCCGATTTGCCTAATAGGCCAAGTTTTCATGAATTAATGTTTTTTCGTCTACCTAACCTACCTAACCTAACCTAACCTAGCTTTTTTTGGCTACCTAACCTAACCTTACCTATAAATATAGGTTAGGTTAGGTTAGGTAGGGTTGGTTAGGTTCGGTCATATATCTACGTTAATTTTAACTCCAATAAAAAAAAATTGACCTCATACATAGAGAAAAGGGTTGCTTTATCATTTCATCAGAAAAAAATTATAGTAAATATATTAATTCATGAAAACTTGGCTTATTAGGCAAATCGGGCCTTGAATAGTAGGCTGAGAAGTGAGTTCTGGCTACTAGGTACGACATATATATATATATATATATATATATATATATATATATATATATATATATATTATGAGGTAAGGGAGCAGTCTAGTGGGAATTAATATGTTTAGGAAATAGACTGAAATAGGACAGTATTAACTTACTTATGTCCTGGTGAAGGGGTTTGGCAGGTGAGTGGGTATGAATTCGTAACATCATGTTAACAGGATGAGATACGGTCTCGTAGCCCCCCATCTGTCGGGGTGGCTGACCTTGATGAAGGGGCTGTGACTCCTGGCGAGTGAGATGTGCTCTCCTTAGCTCAGTGTGTGAGGAATGGGGTATAGGCTCGATGACGTTGATCTGTTCACTCTGTCGATTGAGGTATGGATTATAACCTGAAATGGAACAAAATGATATTCAGCACGGGTGAATGGGGAAAAAATATGTTTATTATGCATGTGTGTTCGCTTGCAACGGGATGAAATACAGATACGAGAAGTATATTTTTATATGCTACCTACGTTTATGTGAAGTTTCATTCTGACGATGACCTCCTCGCGGGGCGGGTGAGCAATAAGGACACTTCACGGTTTTGTAAACTGAAATTGGAAAGAACATATTTAACTGTGTGGAATGTAATAGCCCGAATGAGAAAATATTCTCACACTATAGTAGTTTACACGCGATATTTCACCTGTGGATGCCATAAAATGAACTGTGGAATATTAAATATGAATAACACTCACGGTTATCACAGAAAATCTGCTGACATCGCTTGCATTTGATGTCGTAATGTCCTAGGGGCGGTTTTTCACAGCTTGCGCATTGCAGCCGACACAGTTGATTCGGTGATGGAATATAAAACACTCCGCATTTCATGCATGCTGTAGAGCTTCGCCTTTCCATGACATGGAGCTGTATGACGCGTGTGTAGCGGATGAAGTCTCGCAGGGAACTGGCAGTGCGTTTGTGTGTGAGGGGAGTGAAACGACCCGGGTCAAATGAGAAGTGATTGATGGGTGACAGGTGTGGGTCTGTCTGTCGGCAGGAGTATGTACCTCACCCCTCCTTAACGAATCCACAGTGTATGGGGAGTCGTCGTGGGACGAACATCACCACTCTGAAGACAACGAAAACCCTTTAGACAAATGGCCCCACTTCCGCAGGAGGGTGCTCTCTCGCTCTCTTACCCATCGACACTTACGACTTTCTGTAGGGGGGAAGCTAATGGACCTCCTGGCGTTCCTCTCAGGTATGGGGGTTCTCCTCTCCCTCCCCCCTCCCCAAACAACATATCCACTATGTTGGATCCCCTCTCATCCTCTACTCACGATCATCAAACTATTATCATCATCACACAGGATTAAGTCTATGACAAACACACATACATATTCATTTACTCCTTCCTCTCTTCCTTCTATTTTCTTACTCTATCACTTACTCTCACACAACTCCCATCTTTCCTGACCACATACCCTATCCCGAGGACTAGATCTGCGCGCGCTCCAATTACCTCCGACACGCGCCAAACTTCCGGGAAATCCCCCTCCCAAACCCTCTGCGATGACGACGACGCGCCGCGACGGCAACGACGCGCACCACCTGCCATCCAACAACATGATCTCCCCTCTTTCCTGACCACATACCATAACACCAGACGCTCATACGCGTCCGAAACGCGCCAAACTTCCGGGAAAATCCCCCAAAACCCTTGTGGACTACACCCCTGCGCGCCACCTGTCGGGTGGCACTCACCTGAGTGCCACCTGGCAGGTGGCGCGCGCGGTCGTAGTCCTCATCTTCCCTACTCATGAAAACCTGAGCAACCATTATTGCTCACCATGAAAACCTGAGTAACCATTATTGCTCACCATGAAAACCTGAGTAACCATTATTGCTCACTATGAAAACCTGAGTAACCATTATTGCTCACTATGAAAACCTGAACAACCATTATTGCTCACTATGAAATTCTTAAGGTATGTGCTTGATTAAGTCTCAAGAGGACTATAGCATTGTAGCGTAATACATATATAAACCAAATAGGCACTACTACTCATAAGTAATTCTGTTAAGCTAGGTGCTTCGTTAAGTCTCTAGAGGCCTATAGCACTGTAGCCTAACACATCAGTACACGAGCAGGTTAACTGCTCACAATTTAGCTAGGGTGACACTACCAAAGAAATAGTAAGTTGTCACAATTAGCATAGCCCTCTACATAGGTAGGATTAGGGAAATTAAACCCTCTGTTTAGGTAGATATTAGGGAAATTAGTTAGTCAACAGAGTATCAGCTGAGTCTGTGCTCACAAATAAATATAAATGACTATTAATAAAGACTGATTTAAATGAAGTTATTATTCCTCATTTAAAGTTGAGGTTGAATTAATGAGTCTTCAGTGAATTCAATTAACTACAAGTCATAATGACTAAATTATTAATCTCACTGTCGACTCAGAATCTTCCTTGATTTTAATGAATGAGCATTGAGAGAATGAGGAGGGTGGGGGAGACCGTGGGAGGAGGGTGTAGGAGATCGTGAGAGGAGAGTGTCTGAGATCGTGGGAGGAGGGTGTGTGGGACCATGGGAGGAGGGGATAGGGGACCTAAGGAGGAGGGTGTGGGTGACCGTTGGAGGAGGGTGGGTGACCGTGGGAGGAGAGTAGTGGAGACCATGGGAGGAGGGTGAGGGACTGTTACGGCCCTCTCGGGTCGCAACGGGGTTCTTCCTTTGATGTCGTTAGAGGAAGTTGTATCCGGCCCCAAGCCAATAGTGGCTTTCAAGGGATGAGATCCGTGACGCAAGTAAAATAAAAGGGGAAGGGAAATAAAGTTAAGAACTTAAGATTATAATATTTCCCATCACCAATAAATAATATAAGATTACACAGGGGGAGGGGTATTAACACTGCACAAGGGAATTATTTACACAATTGTCTTCTCCTGAAGACTCTGGATCCAAACTCTCGGTGCCAAGTCCTCGGTGCTTTCGTGGTCTCTTGACGAATCTTTCGACCAAGCTGAGTCTACCCCAAACACAGGCCAGCCAAAACACAGGTCCACTGGGGGCACCGCCGTGGAGGCCGTCAACCACAAGTCCAGCAGGTCTGCTGGCAGGTTCTGGATCAGCAACGTTGGTCAGGCCACTCCACGAGCGATACTAGGGTAGCGCCCTAGTCAGGAGCCTCGTGTGATACCACAAATCACTCTCCTGTCCTCAATACCCCAGTGGATAATCGTCTCCAGCAGTCGGTCCCGGGTACGACGATCCTTCACTGCCGCTTCACTGGCAGGGTAACACCACAGTGTTCATCCGGGGGCCGACTCACAGCTGCTGCAGCTAAGCACAAGGTATGGAGACGGCTGCCTTGGGTAGACTGACTCAACTTCCATCACAGCAGTCCCAGGTCGACTCTGTAAGCAGACACGTCATCACTAACAGGTACACACAAAAGCACCTCACTTACAGGCTCAGACACAAACGCCTGACGTATCCACTCCATAGATGGCGCTGTCGTCGGAGCACCACCTCACCAGAGGTCAGCGGCGGCGGTGCTGTGAGCTGAACCGGACTGGAAACTGGCCCTTGTGGCCAGTACACCTTGTCCTCACCAGGTGTCGTCATCCATTTGGTGGGGGTTTCGGGAGCTGACCCACAGATGGCGCGGTCATCACTGCTCCGTGCTCGGACGCTGGATCCGGGTTCGTAACAGGGACTGTGGGAGGAGGGTGAGGGAGACCGTGGGAGGAGGGTGTGGGTGACCATTGGAGGGTGGGAGACCCCCATGGGAGGAGGGTGTGGAGGACCGTGGGAGGAGGGTGTGGAGGACCGTTGGAGGGGTGGGAGACCCCCTTTGAGCAGGGTGTGAGTAGTAGGGACGACCCCATACAGACGATTTTTTTTTGGGGGGGGGGAGGGGGGGAACGTGTGTGAGTCACAGGGTTTCCAGGTCAACAGTCGTCCATATGTCACAGGTAAAAATCGTGTTTGTGTCAGCGGGTTTCCCGGTAAACTCTACGGACAATTTTTTTTTTCAATTCAGTCAATTTCGGAGTTAAAGACTTAAATTTTCAAAGATCATTTTCAGATAAAGTATTCATAGAAGTTTGTTAAGAGTTCTTATGGGGCAAAATAATTTCAGAATTCTTACCGAGAATAAACAGATTTTTTTAGACTATAATCTTTTAAGTAGAAATTCTTACCTACAAACGAATATGTCTATATAACTAAAACTGTAGCATTACCCAGCTACATAAGACATCATTAATTACTCGGCCTGCCTCTCCCACATCCCCCCCCCCCTGCATCGCCTGTTCCGACCTCACACCCCCTCCCTCTTCCCTGCCAACCCCAGCATCACCTGTTCTGACCTCACACCCCAAGTCACCGCCATAATCTTATCCCAGTGTCGCCGTAATATCTATACCATCCCTTCCCCTCTATTCCTGTTACCTTACACCTCTCCTTCTTCATTATCTTGATATTGTTTGTTCATAATTCCGTACAGTTCTTTTAGACATCGTAATGTTAATTCCTAAACGAGACAATTTTACACAAATCAACCGAGGCATCTCAATTTAACCTTTAATACTTAAGTTGCCCCGAAGCTATCTAAGCTGCCGCCAGCTACCTGCCCTGAGGTGTTCAACACCTGATTATCTGCCTGCCATCTGTCAGTCATTGCCAGTGTTCACTACCATAATAATATATATATATATATATATATATATATATATATGCAGAATAACCACATATGAAAAATAGAAAATGGTTAACGCGTTTTCGGCTAATTCGCCTTCATCAGAGCAAAGTTTGCTCTGATGAAGGCGAATTAGCCGAAAACGCGTTAAGCATTTTCTATTTTTCATATGTGGTTATTCTGCATACTTGGATCAGTGTTTTTGTGATCATTGTTGCATATATATATATATATATATATATATATATATATATATATATATATATATATATATATATATATATATATATATATATATTAGTATATTTTGGTAGCAGTCTTTCCTATATATATATATATATATATATATATATTATATATATATATATATATATATATTATTAAATATGACCGAAAAAGTAAGATTAATAATTCTAACACGAATTTTCTCTATCTTTCTTACGTTTCTTTTCACTTTTGATGGTAATTCAAAGATCAATTCTCCAAAATTCATTCTTATTTCTAGTCTGACGCAACACTTGAGCGCGTTTCGTAAAACTTATTACATTTTCCCTTTGGTCTCCACCTTCTCATCAGAAGTCGATCCTTGAAAAAGAAACCCGTCCCTTCCTCCAATGCATCAACATTATCAGGTGCCTCAGAAATACACTCAATTAAACTAGGATCAGTAGTCTGTATAACACTTAAGGGCAATGACTCAGACTCAGTAGCGAGCGGGCAAGAACCTAGTAGCTTGATCTCTTTTCCTGATTGATCAGAATAAAATGGAGCCATAGCTACTTCGGCTTCACACCACCTTCCTTACTCTTCACCATCTTACCTTCCCTTCACCACCTTCTCCAGTCTTCACCATCTTCCCTAACCTTCACCACCTTGCCTACCCTTCACTAACTTCTCTACCTTTCACCACCTTCACTACTCTTTACCACATTCCCTACCCTTCACCAGCTTCCCTACCCTTCACCACTAATCAACCCATCACTACATTCCCTACCCTTCACCACCTTCCCTACCCTTCACCACCTTCCCTACCCTTCACCACATTCCCTACCCTTCACCCCCTTCACCACCTTCCCTACCCTTCACCACCTTCCCTACCCTTCACCACCTTCCCTACCCTTTACCATATTCCCTTTTCTTCACCAACATCCCTATCCTTCACCACCTTTCCTACCCTTCACAACCTTCCCTACCCTTCACAAACTTCACTGCCTTTCACAACCTTCCTTACTCTTAACCACGTTCCCTACCCTTCATAACCTACCTTTCCCTTAACTTCCTTCCCTACCCTTCACCATCTTTCCAACCCTTCACCACCTTCCCTACCTTTTACCACTTTTCCTGCCCTTCGCCACCTTCCCTACCCTTCACAACATTCTCTACCCTTCACCATCTTCCCAACCCTTCAACCCTTTCCCCTACCCTTAACAACCTTCTGTACCTTTCACCAGCTTCCCTACCCATCACTAACTTCACTACCTTTCACCATCTTCCCTGCACTTCACCACCCTACCCGTCATCACCTTCCCTACCCTTCACCACGTGCTTTATCCTTCAGCACCTAATATACCCCTCACCACTTACCTTGCTCTTCACAATCTTCCCTACCTTTCACTAACTTTCCTACAATTCACCCCCTTCCCCACCCCTCACCACCTAATAAACCCTTCACCACCATCTCTATCCTTCATTACCTTCTCTACCTTTCATCACATTCCCTACACTTCACCACGTTCCCAACCCATCACCATCTTCCCTACCCTTCACCACCTAATCAACCCTTCACCACCTTACTTACTCCTCACCATCTTACCTTCCCTTCACTACCTTCTCTAGTCTTCATCATCTTCCCTAACCTTCACCATCTTGCCTACTCTTCCCCACGTTCCCAACCCTTCACCATCTTCCCTATCCTTCATCATCTTCCCAACTCTTCACCATATTCCCTATCCTCACTACCTTCCTTACACTTCACCACCTTTCCTACCCCTCACTAACTTCCCTACCCAATGCCATCTTCCCTTCCCTTCACCATCTTCCCTACCCTTCACTACCTTCTTTAAACTTCACTACCATCTCTACCCTTCACCATCTTCCCTACCCTTCACCACCTTCCATACCCTTCATATCATTCACTACCCTTCATCACCTTCCCTTCCCTTCATCAACTTCCCTTCCCTTCACCATCTTCTCTACCTTTCACCACCTTCCCTACCCTTCACTAACTTCCCTACCTTTCAAAATCTTCCTTACCAATTACCACCCTACCCGTCACCACCTTCTCTGTCCTCTACCACCTTCCCTACCCATCACCACCTAATCAGCTGTTCAGCATTTTTCCTACCCTTCACCACCTCTACCCTTCACCATCTTCTCTACCCTTCACCACATACCTCACACTTCACCAGCTTCTCTACCCTTTACCACCTAATCAACCCTTCACCATCTTCCCTACCCTTCTCCACCTACTTCACCCTTCACCACCTTCTCTACCCTTCAACACCTTCCCTTCCCTTCACCACCTAATCAACCCTTCACCATCTTCCTTACTCTTCAGCATCTTTCCTTCCCTTCACCACCTTCTGTAGTCTTCACTATCTTCACTTATCTTCACCACCTTCCCTACCCTTCACCACCTTCTCTAGTCTTCACCATCTTCCCTAACCATCACTATATTACCTACCCTTCACCACCATCCCTACCCTTCACCACCTAATCAACCCTTCAATACCTTTCCTACCTTTCACCACCTGCCCTACACTTCACCACCTTCTCCATCCTTCACTACCTTCCCTACCCTTCACCACCTTCCCTATTCTTCGCCATCTTCCCTACCCTTCACAACCTTCCCTACTCTTCACTGCTTTCCCTTCCATTCAACTCCTTCCCTACCCTTCAACATCTTCCCTAACCTTCACAACTTTCCCTACCTTTCACAACCTTCCCTACTCCTCACTACCTTCCCTTCCCTTCAACTCCTTCCCTGCCCTTCACATTCTCCCCTACCCTTTATCATCTTCCCTACTATTACTACATTCCCTACAGTCACTACCATCTCTTCCCTTTGCAACCATCCCTACCCTCCACCACCTTCCCAACTTTCCCTATCTTTCAGAATCTGCCCTACCCATCACTACCTTCCCAACCCATGACCACCTATCCTAACCTTCACAACCTTCCCATCTCTACACGACCTTCCTTCTCTGCCCTTCAAAACTTTCCCTCCCATTCTCCACCTTCCCTACCCTTCACATGCTCTCCTACCAATCACCACCTATAATTCCCTTCACAATACCTACCCTTCATCATCTTCCTCACCCTTCGCCACCTTCCGTACACTTCACCACCTTGTCTACCCCTCAATACCTTTCCAACCCATCACTTTTTTATGATCCCTTCACCACCTTCCCTGCCCTTTACCATAGGCCCAATTGGGTCGACTTCGTCCAGTCTATGTCTGTCTCTTTCCCCATACCCAGGCGACTGCCCTTCAACCGTGAATAGATAAAGAGATACAGACATCCTTATGAATAAAGATATTTCACTCTGCAGTAATAGGAATCTTCCTTGACTTTGTAGGTGATGAACATGTCTAAGTTTCACAAAGCACTTGTGCCGTGCATCAACACGTCCAACCCAACTATGAAACACTGCCAACCTCGCTATATTTTATCCATCTGTGATATTGACTTTATTTTAATTTGTTCACCCTTCACGGTATTTATAATTATTTCTCTATTTTGGTGTATTATAATTTATTTATTCAAAAGTTTCTGATTCAAAATGAAATAGAAAATGAATAAGATCGTTAATTTATTGATGTTGATGACTGGGTTGGTGATGGTAGGGATGGTGCAAGTGTGGATGACAAGCCAGGAAGCGGAGAGACATACCCACCTGCATCTCCTTCGGCTACAGGTTATTGAGTGGCACAAGAACTAATATAGCCTCCTTCACCTGCTGAGGCAGCTGGCCGTCTTCCTCCACCTCCTCCCGCCTGCGATTGGCTGTGATGAATCGCTGCTTGACGGTGACGTGGAGCTGGACCCTTTCTGGGATAGTGTGCTCTTCGTGGGCACATTCCTGCGGCACCAGCAGATTCTCCGGCTGGTGAGGGGTCTGAAGGACTTCCTGGTGCAGGTCGGAGAGGTGCCTGCAGCGCAGCCTATTGCAATCTGGAGTCGTTGGGAAATTCTGCCAATTTCTTTGGGTATCTTAATATTTTTGTTTATTAATGCCTGGCCGCGACATGTGCCCCGTCCTCGGGACCGTGACTGCATCGGTGTACAGCACAAATTGGCTCTCACCGCTCCTACAACCCTCTGAGCCACGACATGATGCCACAACCCTGGGAACAACCCTCTGAGCCACGACATGATGCCACAACCCTGGGAACAACCCTCTGAGTCACGACATGATGCCACAACCCTGGGAACAACCCTCTGAGCCACGACATGATGCAACAACCCTCTGAGCCACGACATGATGCCACAACCCTGGGAACAACCCGCTGAGCCACGACATGATGCCACAACCCAGGGAACAACCCTCTGAGCCACGACATGATGCCACAACCCTGGGAACAACCCGCTGAGCCACGATCTTAGGAGAGAGAACCATCAGGAGAAAGCGCCAAGTAATTAGGACAATATAGCATTGAAAGGAATCAGGATAAGAATTTGGGATGGGACTGAAGGATGGAATGGTGCCCAACCTCTTGGGGGGTCGGGGATTGAACGCCGACCTGCATGAAAGGAGACCGTCGCTCTACCGTCCATCCCAAGTGGTTGGGCATGCAGCGAGGAAGAAGCACGAGTGATTGACAATGAGTGGAGCAGCGGTGACGGCTGCCTCGGTGCTGTGTCATGATGAAAAGTGATGTTGTCGATGGTTTCATTTGGCCAAAGTGGACTCTGTGTGTGTGTGTGTGTGTGTGTGTGTGTGTGTGTGTGTGTGTGTGTGTGTGTTTACTAGTTGTGTTTCCTAGTTGTGTTTTTGCTGGGGTTGAGCTTTGCTCTTTCGGCCCGCCTCTCAACTGTCAATCAACTGTTTACTATTTTTTTTTTTTTCACCACACACACACACCCAAGGAAGCAGCCCGTGACAGCTGACTAACTCCCAGGTACCTATTTACTGCTAGGTAACAGGGGCACTTAGGGTGAAAGAAACTTTGCCCATTTGTTTCTGCCTCGTGCGGGAATCGAACCCGCGCCACAGAATTACGAGTCCTGCGCGCTATCCACCAGGCTTCGAGGCCCCACTCCACCAGGCTACGAGGCTCCACTTGTGTGTGTGTGTGTGTGTGTGTGTGTGTGTGTGTGTGTACTCATCTAGTTGTGCTTGTGGGGGATGAACTCTGGGTCTTTGCACCCGCCTCTCAACTGTCACTCAACTGGTGAACAGGTTCCTGGGCCTACAGGGCTCTATCAAATCTACATTTGAAACTGTGTATGGAGTCTGCCTCCACCACATCACTGCCAGCATATCACTCTTGGGTCCTCATCTTCGACCTGTGTCCCCTTGTTCGTGTTCCACCCGTGCTAAATAGTTTGTCTTTAACCACCATATCAATTCCTCTGAGAATTTTGTTGGTGTTGATCACGTCTCCCCTTACTCTTCTGTCTTCTAGGGACGTGAGGTTTAGCTTCCGTAGCCTTTCCTCGTAGCTCATTCCTCTCAGTTCTGGGACTAATCTGGAGGCATATCTCTGAATCTTTTCTCTCTTTGTCTTGAGTTTAACTAGGTATGGACTCCAGGCTGAAGCTGCCTATTCCAAGATTCGTCTGACATGTGTGGTATACAAGGTCCTGAACAAATTCATTGCACTTGTTTCTAAAAGCAGTTCTTATATTTGCTAACCAGCATATGCCGCTGATGATATCCTTTTGATGTGGGCTTCTGGGGACAGGTTCGGTGTGATATCATCTCGACAACTGGTTTAGTGGAGACAAGCGGGCAAGGTACAGATAGTTCAGCCTCCTCACCTTCACTTTCCTTGTGGTTTAGGTTCGGCGGGGCTTCTACTACTGCCTCACTCTCATCATCCTGTCGAGTCATAAAAGAATCTTCAAGATCCACCTCCCACTCCTTTACTGAAGGGGTCCTGGTCTCGAGAACCTTAGTGAAGACAGGATTACTCTCACCTGTTTTTCTCATTGATCTAAGTTACAACACAAGCAGGGTAAATAATGCCATCATCTGCTTCTGGTTGATCTAGTACATTATTGGGACTAATTAACATTATGGGGCTCTTGGTTCCTTCAACCTTTCGGTTGCCAAAATCATTACCAAGAATAACATCTACCCCTGGAATGGGCAATTGTTTACTTACACCAACATTACACCATCCTAAAGTAAAATTAGAATCAAGGTTAATTTGCATTAAAGACACCTGTTGCACACTACCTGCAATACCTTGGAGAAGCACAACTTCACCAAGATTTTGGGTGTCAACATCAGCAAGTACATTCTGGGCAATAAGAGACTGTGAAGCTCCAGTATCACGGAGTAATTGAACAGTCTTACTACTACCATCTTTACTCAATAATGTACCTGTAGAAATGTAGGGTTTAAATTCAGCCATCCAATGGGGATTGACTGTAGTACATGGATAATTATTAGTTTGCAATCCTCTACTCATAATAAGACCAGTTGGCCGTAATTCAGGATGCAAACTATAGCAAGAAGCAATCACATGTCCTCTTCTCTTACAATGTGTACAATGCCTGACAGTGGACACACCTGTGGAACCAACTGCAGGTTTAGAATTAGCATTACTAGGATTAGATGGTCCTTGCAATGGAGTAACAACTTTTGGTTTAATAAGAGAAGAGTTCATAACTGGAGTAACTGGAGCACTAGGATTGGATTGATACTGATAAGGAGTTCGGTGAGCATTATAATTTATTCTACGGTTAAACTTAGGTGGTTGGGCCTTAAACTGGGCCTTAGTCAACAACTCTTTCTCATCCGCGAGCTCAGACAGCTCATAAATGTCTGTTATATTTTTCTGTTCTGCCATAAAAGTAGACAATTTGTCTGGGAGACAAGACATCACTTCTTCTGTTATAAAAAAAATTCTTAAGAGCATCATACTCGGTTATTGAAAGTGATTTTAGCCATCTGTTGCAGTAATTAACTTTTAGACGGGTGAAGTCTGCTATTGTCTGATCACTTACCCTCTTTAGGTTCCTAAACTTTTGTCTGTGTGCTTCTGGATTTAATTGGAAAGCATTTAAGATGTTTTTCTTAACAAACTCAGTCAAAATTATTCTCATCAGGCAAGGATGCAAAAACCTCCTGACTACGTCCTTTTAACTGACTTTGCATGATTGCGACCCATTGATCCCTTGGCCAGTTCATACTGACTGCAATCTTAGAAAAATGTGAGAAAAAAACTCGGGATCCTTCTCATTGAACTTGGGTAATTCTATGAATTTATTCATCCTTATGGGATTATTATCACTACTATTAGAAACATTGCTCGTATTACCATGCCCAGCTGCCTAACACTGTGTTTCAAGTCTGTGGTTAGCCTCTGCCATTTTCTATTGAATTTCTAACTGTTGCTTCTTTGAGGCTTCCAGCTGCAATTGCACTTCAATTCTACTATTTTATGCCTCAATCTCTAATCGTCTAGTGTCAGGCTACCTCTGCTGAGCTTCAAGTTCTAATATTAATATTTTCTGTTACCTTGCAAATTCAATTTCATTTTCATGAGCCTCAAGTTTAGCATATGTTACTTGTGCATCTAACTCAAGACGCCTTAAAGCAATTTGCTCACTAGTCTCCTCCTTTACTTTCTCCAGAAATTCTTCTCCTAACTCCTCATTTTCTACCAAATGTATCACTATGACTCTCAGAATTTGTGCTTTAGTCATGTTATTTTTTACTGTTAATTCTAACTTATTTGCCATATTTATTAAGGCAGACTTTTTTAGATTTTTAATTCCCTCAAAGTCTGGATTTTCCAACAGCGACAACACTTGATCCTCCATGGTTAATTAACACGGCACTTGACTGACAAAAATAATTACCAGACTGGCACGGCACTACACTTCACTTTAAATTGTCACGACACTGAAAATTTGCATGGCCTCACTGCACAAACAAATTATTGGATGACTTACCTCCAAAATCGTGAAACGTAGGTTACTTGTTACACAGGCTGACTCTGGCATGGCATATTGCAAGTTTCTTAAACACACAGATTTCTAAGCACACTGGTATCTAGGAAGGCAAGGTTAGATTAGCAAAAGTTAAATATAAGTGGGAACAATATCTCCCGGCCAGACCCCCAAAATCACTGTTACAAACCGTTCATTAATGCTCGTGACCTGTACAGCAAAAAAAATCTTGTAGTCTATCTTGAGGTTATCTTGAGATGATTTCGGGGCTTTAGTGTCCCCGCAGCCCGGTCCTCGACCAGACCTCCACCCCTAGGAAGCAGCCCGTGTCAGCTGACTAACTCCCAGGTACCTATTTACTGCTATGTAACAGGGGCATTCAGGGTGAAAGAAACTTTCTCCATTTGTTTCTGCCTCGTATGGGAATCGAACCCGCGCCACAGAGTTACGAGTCCTGCGCGCTATCCACCAGGCTACGAGGCCCCTTATTAATGCCTGGCCGCGACATGTGCCCCGTCCTCGGGACCGTGACTGCATCGGTGTACAGCACAAATTGGCTCTCACCGCTCCTACAACCCTCCAACCCATGTCTAGGGGCATTTACTTATACAGCAATCTAAGGTGGGTCACCAGTATAATCCCATGGTTTGTACAGGCAAGATTTAAAATTAATCACCCCCTTTAGGACTAAATATTCACTAAATTAAAATAAATATATATTATAAATATATTCAGTTAATTATCAATATTATATGTTAAGCAACAAATGGGTAATCACATGTAAATCAAAATAAAATTATGTCTCTACAGACTAACATATTACAACAGAACAGAATAGATATAATGTTACAGACTTTACTCCTAGATGTGATCCATCCGGTGTCCAAACAGTTACTGAATAATGTTCTCACGGCAGGAGCCGATGTCGCTTCTGCACAACATTTTAAGTGACAGTTTTTACTTAATATAAATCTTACTTACATGGAGCAATATAATGGGAATTACTTAACTAAAGTAAGGAATGATCAGATTTACATGTATAAACAGAAATAATGTAGTTACAAATATAATAGTCACATATATTTAAAATAAAAGAATGTGTTGTCAACTGCCAACATGGCAGGAAATAATATCCCACAAATATTGCCAACTAGGTGAAACAATAATAACGGTTTCCCACAGTCTTGCCAATAAGTGATCAGCACAAAATATAACTTTCACACGGGAAGCTGACACAAAAAAATATAATAACGGTTTTCCCCTGTGAACAAAGTTCGCGAACAAAGTTCTCACTCAATTGGAAATGCCATCACCGAATCGATCTGCTGCTGCTTCATTCGATGTAGAATTGCGTCGTGAACAAAGTTTCAACATGGGTGATCTGATGTCGTGTGTGCAATCAAATATTCCTAATCTAACGGTTAAGCGAAAAGGCATTTACAATCAAATAATTCCAACTGTCAATAACGGGCTTGAGAAATTTTCTTAGATGCGCCAGGAAGAACTGGTAAAACCTTTCTAATTAGATTGATTCTAGCAGCATTTCGATCCCAAAATGGCATAACCTTAGCTCTTGCATCGTCCGGAATAGCTGCGACATTGCTACTGGTAAAACCTTTCTAATTAGATTGATTCTAGCAGCATTTCGATCCCAAAATGGCATAGCCTTAGCTCTTGCATCGTCCGGAATAGCTGCGACATTGCTACCAAGTGGAAGAACTGGTACCTCGGCTTTGAAATTGCCATTGAACATACAATTCATTGAAACTCCCGCGTGCAACATTTCCAAAGCATCCGGCACACGAACTTAAAAATATTATTCAGTCTAACATTCAAAGCGAGGCAGTCACATATAAGTCCGTCGACACTGTTGAGGAAGTAGACGAAGCGGTTAATTATCCAACAGAATTGTTGAATTCACTCGATCTGTCAGGGATACCATCACACGTACGGCAATTGAAAATCGGCGTGCCAATTATCATGTTGCAAAATATCAACCAGCCAAAACTTTGCAACGCCACGCGCCTTGCAGTAAACAAATTAATCAGCGACGTCGTAGAAGCAACAATCCTGAGAGGACCTTTCAAAGGTGAAGATGTCCTCATTCCCCGCATTCCTGTGATTCCCACAGATGTGCCTTTTAAATTTAAGAGATTGTAATTTCCATTTCGATTAACGTTTGCAATCACCATCAACAAAGCTCAGAGCCAATCTTCAGACTTGTGCAGTTTATATCTAGACACGGATTGCTTCTCACATGGACAATTATATTTTGCGTGTTCAAGAATTGGCCAACCAGACAGTCTCTGGAACAACAAAAAATATTATATACCCACAAGCATTGTAAAATTAAACATATTAGAAACGTGTGCGTTCTCTTTTCTTTCTTTCCCCCTTACCCAGACTGAGCCACAGCAACGCGTATATTTTTATTTTCCATAACTCTGTTGGAGATGAAGGAGAGCCGGTGGTCAACATGATTGCAAACAACGCACAATTTTTATTTGGATGTGACGTGTTGGACGCGTCATTAATGCATACATCCTAGTGTCGGTCTTTCTATAATTAATTCAGAGGTTGACATGCACTATGGAAAGTGACATGTGTAACGCCGTTGACAGATCTCAATTGCTGGAAGACGTTGATCCAGGCACATTTACCAACAGCATGCGAAGAAAGAAGCCTTCATCTTGATGCACGGTGGATGTCTGTCTATTGTTGTTTATTTCAATATGCCAAGTTGTCCGTCGACTCACTCTCCTCATTTGCGTCGTTCAAATGATTTTCTACTGGCATTCCGCGTGTAATACGTAGGCACTTCTGAATACAGCAGTCTATTTGCAAACGCGTCATTTTGACATAACATGAAGAAAGCAGTAACCGTTGTAGCCGGTGGATTCATAGCTATTTGTTGCACATTTGCAGCTGTGAAATAAAAGTATTTTCCATTTTCTTATTTTCAAAAGAAAACCAAAAAAATACTAACGAAATATTTCAATTCAAACGTAGATCAATAGACACAGCTCAATTTCACCGCCAATTGCACTGAAAAATAAGAACAGTTAAAAAAACGAAATGAAAAAAGAAACAAAATAAACTATACCCAGGAAATGAACACTATGGTAAACAACGCAGCTCAATTCCAAGGCAATGTCACACAAAATAATTAAATAAAAATAAAAATAAATCAAAGTCTATGAAAAATCAATTTATCAATGCAATCGGAAACATTGAAATGAAATCGTAATGTATTTTAAAAAGTATTTGTTACTCTTACATGCAACAAATGGCACTGTTTTTCCAAAAAAACATGTTTTTACCTGTCACAGGTGTGACATCTAGATAGCAGGTATATAAAACATGCAAGTAATTGAATGGAACGTTGTGACCAAATTTCAAAGCAATCGGAGAAGAACTTTCAGAGTTTACAGCATGTGTTGCTCTTACGTCCTACAGATGGTGCTGATTTAAAAAAAAAACATGTTTTCCTGTCACAGGTGAGGCATGTATCTAGTAGGTTTATAAAAACACTCGTCTATTCGAATGCAACGTTGTGTCAAAAATTCAAAGCAATCGGTAAAGAGGTTTCGAAGATTTCTCTGACATGAATAATACATGAAAAACACATTTATTTAAAAAAACATTTTTTTTTCCATTACTGACATGACATCTATATAGTATGTATATAAAAACCTGCTCGGATGCGAATGGAATGTTGTGTGAAAATTTCAAAGCTATAGGTGAAGAACTTTCAGAGATTAGCGATTTTCAACAAACGAACATTTCCATTTTTATTTATATAGATATTACCGTCCTGACAATGCAGGATATATTTGCAGGTATGCGTATTGTAGTAAATTGTAGTAAATAATAAAGAAGCAATCCAGGCACTTAATGCCTATACAGAATCAACAGAACCAGTACCCACATTAAATTCATTAATTGAAACTCCTAAATTGACACTGTCATTCGGTAATAAGGGTACTAATAATTAATGTAAAATTAAAAGGTCAAACACTGATTTATCAGTGAGACCTAAGAGTACCATAAGTACTCCCAAGAGTCCGATAAGTGCACCCAAGAGCCCAATAATTACTACCAAGAGTACAACAGGAACTCTCAAACAACAAACTAATAAATACACGCAAACAGCAAAGCCTTCAAAACCTGTAGACAGTGTTTCACCTAAACCGGTGAACCTTAAGCATGCTGTAGGCTTGGGGTTTTGTTGAATTGAAATTGAAATGGGGTTTTGTTTGTTTTGCCATCAAACATTTGCCATCAAACAAACATACAATTTTATAAATTACCCTAAAAGTCAGACGACTCAAACAGTTACACAGATTTTTTTTCAGGGATATTCCTGCACGGTGTCCTAAGCCTCTGGCTGGCCCACTAAGTGTTGCTTGTTTCTGTTTTACTTGAGCGGAGTATGAGTATTTATAACTCGTAAGGTCGCTTCAGTAAGATTTTGCCGAAGCTATCCAAGTTACACAGATGTTTCAGGTGTCTCAAACCACATAATACTAACAGCTGTGAGACCCCACTGAATACATGCAATAGGTGTAGAAGGGAACAGCATCATGCTGCACCGTGCAAATTTATTAAATCAAGTTATTCAAACCCCAAGGTAAGAGATAGAAATCTTACGCAAGTACAGTGCTGCAAGGTGCGAGAAGTTTACAGCATACAATCACCAGCATCTCAAGTTAATGCAACATTGCCCACTGCCCAACTCCAAGTTAAGAATAAAGGGGCCCAAGAATGCAATTCGTGGCCTATTCGATCAAGGGTGCCAGAAAACATTCATTACACAGAAAGCGGCAGAGGCACTTAAATTAAAATCAGTAACATAGGTAAAATTAAACCTGTCAGGGTTCATGATAAATAGAGAACCCCAAGAATATACAGTAGCACAACCGCTCATGCGTCTAGGTGGTTATGTCAGGCCTGTCCAGGCCATAGTAGTCGATCAAATCTCATTTTACCTAAATATTAAGGATCTAGGGTACACAGCCAGATTCCTACTGGAAAATGTAGTTAAATTGGCTGACAACACGTTAATGCCTGACCGCTTCACCAATGCGAATCTACTAGTAGGAACAGAGTACTACTGCCAGTTTATTACTGGTCAAGATAAACAACAGGGCATGAATTTGCTCAAATCAGCAGGAGGCTATTTACTTACAGGTAAAGTTTTAAACCCGAACAAGCCTATGCCTGCTAACAATCAATGTTAATAGAAATTAATCATCAGCTGAAAATAATTCTCCAGCAAAAAGCCTAAAAAAGTAAACAGCTGGGTAAATAAATCCAGATTGAGTCTGGTACAATTAATATTAGCCAAGATTTTTTTATGGATCTCAGATGATAATCAGTGGTCAGCAGCCTAAACCGGTGCAAGTCATAGCGACCAAGCCTTTGAACCCCACCGTAGACCCAGAATTATTCTCGACAGTAATAAGTGACCACACTCAGTCCCCTATATAAATCAACAAAAGTAAGCTAGAAAACTCTAGTACCCAATGAATCTCGTGGGAACATGAAGTCATCAAGAAACTTCTATACCTGCAAATTTACTGGGACCAAGGTTCAAATTAACCTGGCACCTAAGGTCTGCCATGAAAACCTTAAATTAGTCTTAAGCAGACAACCACATTTAATCAAGTTTCTCTGAACTAGGATTCTCGTAATTTACCTAATGAATTTCCACTTCCCGTGTTGCATCAGTTTTGCTTGGGCCGCTTCTTCTTTCCCGCTTATGCCTTTAAGCAACTTTAGAAACGTTTTTGAAGAAGTACTAGCACAAGCAAAATTTAAAACTTGCAAATCTGTAAGTGAACATATAACAGAGAACTATAAACCGTGAAACGTATAGGTTGGGATAATCCATTACAATTTATCTTCCAGGCATGATTGGTCGTAGTACAATGAATTTATTCTGTCCAGCAATCTTAGGTTTCCCTCAATCTAATGAATTAACATTAAACATTATATTGCTGTGCTTCGTTACATCTTACGAGGGCTATAGTACTGTAACTTAACATGCCTAATACGAGTAGGCATTACTGCTCGCCCATGAATCTTCAATTTATTTTGTGCTTAGTTTTCCCTCAAGAAGGATCTTGCACTAATTTAACCTGAATAAAACGAGCAGACTCAACTGCTCACCTATGAATTAACGTGATAATTAGAGCACATTATTGTTCACATGATAATTAGGGCACATTATTGTTCACATGATAATTAGGGCACATTATTGTTCACCATGATAATTCGAGCACATTATTTCTCCCCATGATAATTCGAACACATTTTTGCTCAACATGATAATTCGAGCACATTGTTGCTCACCCCAATAATTCGAGCCCGTTATTGCTCACCATGATAATTTGAACACATTATTGCTCACCGTGATAATTCGAGCCCATTATTTCTCCCCACGATAATTCGAGCCCATTATTGCTCACCATGATAATTCGAGCACATTGTTGCTCACCCCAATAATTCGAGCCCATTATTGCTCCCCACGATAATTTGAGCCAATTATTGCTCACCGTGAAAACCTGAATGATTAAGTCTCAAGAGGACTATAGCATTGTAGCGTAATACATATATAAACCAAATAGGCACTACTACTCATAAGTAATTCTGTTAAGCTAGGTGCTTCGTTAAGTCTCTAGAGGCCTATAGCACTGTAGCCTAACACATCAGTACACGAGCAGGTTAACTGCTCACAATTTAGCTAGGGTGACACTACCAAAGAAATAGTAAGCTGTAACAATTAGCATAGCCCTCTACATAGGTAGGATTAGGGAAATTAAACCCTCTGTTTAGGTAGATATTAGGGAAATTAGTTAGTCAACAGAGTATCAGCTGAGTCTGTGCTCACAAATAAATATAAATGACTATATTAAATAAATAATAAATATAAATGACTAAAGACTGATTTAAATGAAGTTATTATTCCTCATTTAAAGTTGAGGTTGAATTAATGAGTCTTCAGTGAATTCAATTAACTACAAGTCATAATGACTAAATTATTAATCTCACTGTCGACTCAGAATCTTCCTTGATTTTAATGAATGAGCATTGAGAGAATGAGGAGGGTGGGAGAGACCGTGGGAGGAGGGTGTAGGAGATCGTGAGAGGAGAGTGTCTGAGATCGTGGGAGGAGGGTGTGTGCGACCATGGGAGGAGGGGATGGGGGACCTAAGGAGGAGGGTGTGGGTGACCGTTGGAGGAGGGTGGGTGACCGTTAGAGGAGGGTGTGAGTGAACGTGGGAGGAGGGTGTGGGTGAACGTGGGAGGAGAATGTGGGTGAACGTGGGAGGAGGGTGTGGGTGAACGTGAGAGGAGAATGTGGGTGAACGTGGGAGGAGGGTGTAGGTGAACGTGGGAGGAGAGTGTGGATGACCGTTGGAGGAGGGTGGGAGACCGTGGGAGGAGAGTGAGGGACTGTGGGAGGAGGGTGAGGGAGACCGTGGGAGGAGGGTGTGGTGGGACCACACCCTCCCACCCTAGACTGGGAGATAATAAACAGGGAACTTACAAACATTCCATGGGGAACTGTTCTAAGTAATACAAGTCCTACAGAAGGAATAGAAAAACTGACTTCAGAAGCGTATCAAGTCTGTCTGAAACATGTTCCTTTGAGGAAAGCCAGAAAGAGATCTAATGTAGAAAGAGAACGCAGACGACACTATAAACGCAGGAAAAAAATAACGGAACTGCTTATGCAGACACGAATTTCCCGTCAAAGAAGTAATAATTTAAATAGGGAGATTGAAGAAATCGAGCGGAAATTGAAACACTCATATGAAACTGAAGAAAGGCAGTTAAAACAGAAAGCCATTCAGGAAATAAAGAAAAATCCAAAATATTTTTTCTCATGCGAAATCAAAAGCAAAAACCACTGCCAGTGTTGGCCCTATTCGTACAAGTGAAGGTTCATACACGGAGGATGACAAAGAAATTAGTGAAATCCTAAAAAAGCAGTATGAGGACATGTTTAGCACTCCAATAAACAACATGAAGGTGGAAGATCCAGACAATTTCTTTATGCGGGATATTCAAATCCCTGTAAATATAACTGATATAAACACGAGCGCACTAAATTTTGAAAAAGAAATTGAAAACATGCCCATGCACTCGGCCCCAGGTCCAGACTCATGGAATTCAATATTTATAAAGAAATGCAAAGTGCCGGTAGCACAGGCACTCAGTATAGTGTGGAGGAAGAGCTTGGACACGGGGGAGATACCAGATGCACTTAAAGTAGCAGACATAGCCCCTCTACACAAGGGAGGGAGCAAAGCATTGGCAAAAAATTATAGACCAGTTGCACTAACATCGCACATCATAAAAGTATTTGAGAGAGTGATTAGGAGTCAGGTCACCAATTTCATGGAGACCAATGACCTTCACAACCCAGGCCAACATGGATTTCGAGCGGGAAGATCGTGCCTCTCACAGCTACTTGAGCACTACGACAAAGTCACTGAGGCATTAGAAGAGAAACAGAATGCTGATGTGATATACACGGAGTTCGCAAAGGCTTTCGATAAATGTGACCATGGCGTGATAGCACACAAAATGAAGTCAATGGGAATAACCGGTAAAGTAGGACTCTGGATACTCAGTTTTCTGTCAAACAGGACTCAGCGAGTAACTGTCAACCATATAAAATCTAGTCCAAGTGCAGTGAAAAGCTCTGTACCTCAGGGTACAGTCCTTGCACCGCTGCTTTTCCTTATTCTCATATCAGATATAGACAAAAATACAAGTCACAGCTTCGTATCATCCTTTGCAGATGACACAAAAATCAGTATGAAAATTACCTCGGCTGAGGACATTGAAAAACTTCAAGCTGATATTAATAAAGTTTTCGACTGGGCATCAGAAAATAACATGATGTTTAACAGTGATAAATTCCAGGTACTCAGGTACGGTAAAAATGAGGACCTTAAACATAATACAGAGTACAAAACACAATCAAATGTACCCATAGTAGGAAAACAGCATGTAAAGGATTTGGGAATAATAATGTCTGACGACCTAACGTTTAAGGAGCATAACCAAGCAAATATTGCGACAGCCAGAAAAATGATAGGATGAATTACGAGAACTTTCAAATCCAGGGATCCCATCACAATGGTTGTACTCTTCAAGTCACTTGTGTTGTCCCGTCTTGAGTACTGCTCAGTACTCACTTCCCCCTTCAGAGCAGGAGAGATTGCTGAAATAGAGGGAATACAGAGAACATATACGGCACGCATAGACGCAATAAAGCACCTAAATTATTGGGATCGTCTCAAAGCCCTCCAAATGTACTCACTAGAAAGAAGACGAGAGAGATATCAAATAATATACACCTGGAAGATACTGGAGGGCCAAGTACCAAATCTACACAGTAAAATAACAACGTACTGGAGTAAACGATATGGAAGAAAATGTAGAATAGAACCAGTGAAGAGCAGAGGTGCCATAGGCACAATCAGAGAACACTGTATAAGCATCAGAGGTCCGCGGTTGTTCAACGTCCTCCCAGCAAGCATAAGAAATATTGCCGGAACACCCGTCGACATTTTCAAGAGGAAACTAGATTTATTCCTCCAAGGAGTGCCGGACCAACCGGGCTGTGGTGGGTATGTGGGCCTGCGGGCCGCTCCAAGCAACAACCTGGTGGACCAAACTCTCACAAGTCAAGCCTGGCCTCGGGCCGGGCTTGGGGAGTAGAAGAAATCCCAGAACCCCATCAACCAGGTATCAACCAGGACCGTGAGATGAGGGTGTGGGTGACCATTGGAGGGTGGGAGACCCCCATGGGAGGAGGGTGTGGAGGACCGTGGGAGGAGGGTGTGGAGGACCATGGGAGGAGGGTGTGGGTGACCGTTACAGGGTGGGAGACCCCCTGGGAGCAGGGTGTGGAGGACCGTGGGAAGAGGGTGTGAGTAGTAGGGACGACCCCATACAGACGATTTTTTTTTTTGGGAGGGGGGGATCGTGTGTGAGTCACAGGGCTTCCAGGTCAAAAGTCGTCCATATGTCACAGGTAAACATCGTGTTTGTGTCAGAGGGTTTCCCGGTAAACTCTACGGACAATTTTTTTATTTTTTAAATCAGTCAATTTCGGAGTTAAAGACTGAAATTTTCAAAGATCATTTTCAGATAAAGTATTCATAGAAGTTTGTTAAGAGTTCTTATGGGGTAAAATAATTTCAGAATTCTTACCGAGAATAAACAGATTTTTTTAGACTTTATTCTTTTAAGTAGAAATTCTTACCTACAAACGAATATGTCTATATAACTAAAACTGTAGCAATACCCAGCTACATAAGACATCATTAATTACTCGGCCTGCCCCTCCCACATCCCCCCCCCCCCAGCGTCGCCTGTTCCGACCTTACACCCCCCCATCCCTCGCAACCCCCCCTCCCCAGTGTCGCCTGTTCCGATCTAACACCCCCCCCCCTCCCTCTTCCCTGCCAACCCCAGCATCACCTGTTCTGACCTCACACCCCAAGTCACCGCCGTAATCTTATCCCAGTGTCGCCGTAATATCTGTACCATCCCTCCCCCTCTATTCCTGTTACCTTACCCCTCTTCTTCTTCATTATCTTGATATTGTTTGTTCATAATTCCGTACAGTTCTTTTAGACATCGTAATGTTAATTCCTTTACATTAAACGAGACAATTTTACACAAATCAACCGAGGCATCTCAATTTAACTTTTTATACTTAAGTTGCCCCGAAGCTATCTAAGCTGCCGCCAGCTACATGCCCTGAGGTGTTCAACACCTGATTATCTGCCTGCCATCTGTCAGTCATTGCCAGTGTTAACTACCATAATAATTTATATTATATATATATATATATATATATATATATATATATATATATATATATATATGTATATATATATATATATATATATATATATATATATATATATATATATAAATATATATATATTAAATATGACCGAAAAAGTAAGATTAATAATTCTAACACGAATTTTCTCTATCTTTCTTACGTTTCTTTTCACTGTTGATGGTAATTCAAAGATCAATTCTCCAAAATTCATTTTTATTTCTAGTCTGACGCAACAGTTGAGCGCGTTTCGTAAAACTTATTACATTTTCCCTTTGGTCTCCACCTTCTCATCAGAAGTTGATCCTTTAAAAAGAAACCCGTCCCTTCCTCCAATGCATCAACATTATCAGGTGCCTCAGAAATACACTCAATTAAACTAGGATCAGTAGTCTGTATAACACTTAAGGGCAATGACTCAGACTCAGTAGCGAGCGGGCAAGAACCTAGTAGCTTGATCTCTTTTCCTGATTGATCAGAATAAAATGGAGCCATAGCTACTTCGGCTTCACACCACCTTCCTTACTCTTCACCATCTTACCTTCCCTTCACCACCTTCTCCAGTCTTCACCATCTTCCCTAACCTTCACCACCGTGCCTACCCTTCACTAACTTCTCTACCTTTCACCCCCTTCACTACTCTTTACCACATTCCCTACCCTTCACCAGCTTCCCTACCCTTCACCACTAATCAACCCATCACTACATTCCCTACCCTTCACCACCTTCCCTACCCTTCACCACCTTCCCTACCCTTCACCACATTCCCTACCCTTCACCCCCTTCCCTACCCTTCACCACCTTCCCTACCCTTCACCACCTTCCCTACCCTTCACCACCTTCCCTACCCTTCACCACATTCCCTACCCTTCACCACATTCCCTACCCTTCACCACCTTCCCTACCCTTTACCATATTCCCTTTTCTTCACCAACATCCCTATCCTTCACCACCTCTCCTACCCTTCACAACCTTCCCTACCCTTCACAAACTTCACTGCCTTTCACTACCTTCCTTACTTTTAACCACGTTCCCTACCCTTCATAACCTACCTTTCCCTTAACTTCCTTCCCTACCCTTCACCATCTTTCCAACCCTTCACCACCTTCCCTACCTTTTACCACTTTCCCTGCCCTTCACCACCTTCCCTACCCTTCACAACATTCTCTACCCTTCACCATCTTCCCAACCCTTCAACCCTTTCCCCTACCCTTAATAACCTTCTGTACCTTTCACCAGCTTCCCTACCCATCACTAACTTCACTACCTTTACCATCTTCCCTGCACTTCACCACCCTACCCGTCACCACCTTCCCTACCCTTCACCACGTGCCCTACCCTTCACCACCTAATATACCCCTCACCACTTACCTTGCTCTTCACAATGTTCCCTACCTTTCACTAACTTTCCTACAATTCACCCCCTTCCCCACCCCTCACCACCTAATAAACCCTTCACCACCATCTCTATCCTTCATTACCTTCTCTACCTTTCATCACATTCCCTACACTTCACCACATTCCCAACCCATCACCATCTTCCCTACCCTTCACCACCTAATCAACCCTTCACCACCTTACTTACTCCTCACCATCTTACCTTCCCTTCACTACCTTCTCTAGTCTTCATCATCTTCCCTAACCTTCACCATCTTGCCTACTCTTCACCACGTTCCCAACCCTTCACCATCTTCCCTATCCTTCATCACCTTCCCAACTCTTCACCATATTCCCTACCCTCACTACCTTCCTTACATTTCACTACCTTTCCTACCCCTCACTAACTTCCCTACCCAATGCCATCTTCCCTTCCCTTCATCTTCCCTACCCTTCACCACCTCCTTTAAACTTCACTACCATCCCTACCCTTCACCATCTTCCCTACCCTTCACCACCTTCCATACCCTTCATATCATTCACTACCCTTCATCACCTTCCCTTCCCTTCATCAACTTCCCTTCCCTTCACCATCTTCCCTACCTTTCACCACCTTCCCTACCCTTCACTAACTTCCCTACCTTTCAAAATCTTCCTTACCAATTACCACCCTACCTGTCACCACCTTCTCTGTCCTCTACCACCTTCCCTACCCATCACCACCTAATCAGCTGATCAGCATTTTTCCTACCCTTCACCACCTCTACCCTTCACCATCTTCTTTACCCTTCACCACATACCTCACACTTCAGCACCTTCTCTACCTTTCACCACCTTCCCTACCCTTTACCACCTAATCAACCCTTCACCATCTTCCCAACCCTTTTCCACCTACCTCACCCTTCACCACCTTCTCTACCCTTCAACACCTTCCCTTCCCTTCACCACCTAATCAACCCTTCACCACCTAATCAACCCTTCACCATCTTCCTTACTCTTCAGCATCTTACCTTCCCTTCACCACCTTCTGTAGTCTTCACTATCTTCACTTATCTTCACCACCTTGCCTACCTTTCACCACCTTCTCTAGTCTTCACCATCTTCCCTAACCATCACTATATTACCTACCCTTCACCACCATCCCTACCCTTCACCACCTAATCAACCCTTCAATACCTTTCCTACCTTTCACCACCTGCCCTACACTTCACCACCTTCTCCATCCTTCACTACCTTCCCTACCCTTCACTACCTTCCCTATTCTTCACCATCTTCCCTACCCTTCACAACCTTCCCTACTCTTCACTGCTTTCCCTTCCATTCAACTTCTTCCCTACCCTTCAACATCTTCCCTAACCTTCACAACTTTCCCTACCCTTCACAACCTTCCCTACTCCTCACTACCTTCCCTTCCCTTCAACTCCTTCCCTACCCTTCACATTCTCCCCTACCCTTTATCATCTTCCCTACCCTTACTACATTCCCTACAGTCACTACCATCTCTTCCCTTTGCAACCATCCCTACCCTCCACCACCTTCCCAACTTTCCCTATCTTTCAGAATCTGCCCTACCCATCACTACCTTCCCAACCCATGACCACCTATCCTAACCTTCACAACCTTCCCATCTCTACACGACCTTCCTTCTCTGCCCTTCAAAACTTTCCCTCCCATTCTCCACCTTCCCTACCCTTCACATGCTTTCCCACCAATCACCACCTATAATTCCCTTCACAATACCTACCCTTCATCATCTTCCTCTCCCTTCGCCACCTTCCCTACACTTCACCACCTTGTCTACCCCTTAACACCTTTCCAACCCATCACTTTTTTATGAACCCTTCACCACCTTCCCTGCCCTTTACCATAGGCCCAATTGGGTCGACTTCGTCCAGTCTATGTCTGTCTCTTTCCCCATACCCGGGCGACTGCCCTTCAACCGTGAATAGATAAAGAGATACAGACATCCTTATGAATAAAGATATTTCACTCTGCAGTAATAGGAATCTTCCTTGACTTTGTAGGTAATGAACATGTCCAAGTTTCACAAAGCACTTGTGCCGTGCATCAACACGTCCAACCCAACTATGAAACACTGCCAACCTCGCTATATTTTATCCATCTGTGATATTGACTTTATTTTAATTTGTTCACCCTTCACGGTATTTATAATTGTTTCTATATTTTGGTGTATTATAATTTATTTATTCAAAAGTTTCTGATTCAAAATGAAATAGAAAATGAATAAGATCGTTAATTTATTGATGTTGATGACTGGGTTGGTGATGGTAGGGATGGTGCAAGTGTGGATGACAAGCCAGGAAGCGGAGAGACATACCCACCTGCATCTCCTTCGGCTACAGGTTATTGAGTGGCACAAGAACTAATATAGCCTCCTTCACCTGCTGAGGCAGCTGGCCGTCTTCCTCCACCTCCTCCCGCCTGCGATTGGCTGTGATGAATCGCTGCTCGAGGGTGACGTGGAGCTGGAGCCTTTCTGGGATAGTGTGCCCTTCGTGGGCACATTCCTGCGGCACCAGCAGACTCTCCGGCTGGTGAGGGGTTTGAAGGACTTCCTGGTGCAGGTCGGAGAGGTGCCTGCAGCGCAGCCTATTGCAATCTGGAGTCGTTGGGAAATTCTGCCAATTTCTTTGGGTATCTTAATATTTTTGTTTATTAATGCCTGGCCGCGACATGTGCCCCGTCCTCGGGACCGTGACTGCATCGGTGTACAGCACAAATTGGCTCTCACCGCTCCTACAACCCTCTGAGCCACGACATGATGCCACAACCCTGGGAACAACCCTCTGAGCCACGACATGATGCCACAACCCTGGAAACAACCCTCTGAGCCACGACATGATGCCACAACCCTGGGAACAACCCGCTGAGCCACGACATGATGCCACAACCCTGGACACAACCCTCTGAGCCACGACATGATGCCACAACCCTGGAAACAACACTCTGAGCCACGACATGATGCCACAACCCTGGGAACAACCCTCTGAGCCACGACATGATGCCACAACCCTGGGAACAACCCGCTGAGCCACGACATGATGCCACAACCCTGGGAACAACCCTCTGAGCCACGACATGATGCCACAACCCTGGGAACAACCCGCTGAGCCACGATCTTAGGAGAGAGAACCATCAGGAGAAAGTGCCAAGTAATTAGGACAATATAGCATTGAAAGGAATCAGGATAAGAATTTGGGATGGGACTGAAGGATGGAATGGTGTCCAACCTCTTGGGGGGTCGGGGATTGAACGCCGACCTGCATGAAAGGAGACCGTCGCTCTACCGTCCATCGCAAGTGGTTGGGCATGCAGCGAGGAAGAAGCACGATTGATTGACAATGAGTGGAGCAGCAGTGACGGCTGCCTCGGTGCTGTGTCATGATGAAAAGTGATGTTGTCGATGGTTTCATTTGGCCAAAGTGGACTGTGTGTGTGTGTGTGTGTGTGTGTGTGTACTCATCTAGTTGTGCTTGCGGGGGGTGATCTCTGGGTCTTTGGACCCGCCTCTCAACTGTCACTCAACTGGTGAACAGGTTCCTGGGCCTACAGGGCTCTATCAAATCTACATTTGAAATTGTGTATGGAGTCAGCCTCCACCACATCACTGCCAGCATATCACTCTTGGGTTATCAGCTTCGACCTGTGTCCCCTTGTTCGTGTTCCACCCGTGCTAAATAGTTTGCCTTTAACCACCCTATCAATTCCTCTGAGAATTTTGTTGGTGTTGATCACGTCTCCCCTTACTCTTCTGTCTTCTAGGGACGTGAGGTTTAGCTTCCGTAGCCTTTCCTCGTAGCTCATTCCTCTCAGTTCTGGGACTAATCTGGAGGCATATCTCTGAATCTTTTCTCTCTTTGTCTTGAGTTTAACTAGGTATGGACTCCAGGCTGAAGCTGCCTATTCCAAGATTCGTCTGACATGTGTGGTATACAAGGTTCTGAACAAATTCATTGCACTTGTTTCTAAAAGCAGTTCTTATATTTGCTAACCAGCATATGCCGCTGATGATATCCTTTTGATGTGGGCTTCTGGGGACAGGTTCGGTATGATATCATCTCGACAACTGGTTTAGTGGAGACAAGCGGGCAAGGTACAGATAGTTCAGCCTCCTCACCTTCACTTTCCTTGTGGTTTAGGTTCGGCGGGGCTTCTACTACTGCCTCACTCTCATCATCCTGTCGAGTCATAAAAGAATCTTCAAGATCCACCTCCCACTCCTTTACTGAAGGGGTCCTGGTCTCGAGAACCTTAGTGAAGACAGGATTACTCTCACCTGTTTTTCTCATTGATCTAGTTACAACACAAGCAGGGTAAATAATGCCATCATCTGCTTCTGGTTGATCTAGTACATTATTGGGATTAATTAACATTATGGGGCACTTGGTCCCTTCAACCTTTCGGTTGCCAAAATCATTACCAAGAGTAACATCTACCCCTGGAATGAGCAATTGTTTACTTACACCAACATTACACCATCCTGAAGTAAAATTAGAATCAAGGTTAATTTGCATTAAAGACACCTGTTGCACGCTACCTGCAATACCTTGGAGAAGCACAACTTCACCAAGATCTCGGGTGTCAACATCTGCAAGTACATTCTGGGCAATAAGAGACTGAAGCTCCAGTATCACGGAGTAATTGAACAGTCTTACTACCATCTTTACACAATAATGTACCTGTAGAAATGTAGGGTTTAAATTCAGCCATCCAATGGGGATTGACTGTAGTACATGGATAATTATTAGTTTGCAATCCTCTACTCATAATAAGACCAGTTGGCCGTAATTCAGGATGCAAACTATAGCAAGAATCAATCACATGTCCTCTTCTCTTACAATGTGTACAATGCCTGACAGTGGACACACCTGTGGAACCAACTGCAGGTTTAGAATTAGCATTACTAGGATTAGATGGTCCTGGCAATGGAGTAACAACTTTAGGTTTAATAAGAGAAGAGTTCATAACTGGAGTAACTGGAGCACTAGGATTGGATTGATACTGATAAGGAGTTCGGTGAGCATTATAATTTACTCTACGGTTAAACTTAGGTGGTTGGGCCTTAAACTGGGCCTTAGTCAACAACTCTTTCTCATCCACGAGCTCAGACAGCTCATAAATGTCTGTTATATTTTTCTGTTCTGCCATAAAAGTAGACAATTTGTCTGGGAGACATGACATCACTTCTTCTGTTATAAAAAAAATTCTTAAGAGCATCATACTCGGTTATTGAAAGTGATTTTAGCCATCTGTTGCAGTAATTAACTTTTAGACGGGTGAAGTCTGCTATTGTCTGATCACTTACCCTCTTTAGGTTCCTAAACTTTTGTCTGTGTGCTTCTGGATTTAATTGGAAAGCATTTAAGATGTTTTTCTTAACAAACTCAGTCAAAATTATTCTCATCAGGCAAGGATGCAAAAACCTCCTGACTACGTCCTTTTAACTGACTTTGCATGATTGCGACCCATTGATCCCTTGGCCAGTTCATACTGTCTGCAATCTTAGAAAAATGTGAGAAAAAACCTCGGGATCCTCCTCATTGAACTTGGGTAACTCTATGAATTTATTTATCCTTATGGGATTATTATCACTACTATTAAAAACATTGCTCGTATTACCATGCCCAGCTGCCTAACACTGTGTTTCAAGTCTGTGGTTAGCCTCTGCCATTTTCTATTGAATTTCTAACTGTTGCTTCTTTGAGGCTTCCAGCTGCAATTGCACTTCAATTCTACTATTTTATGCCTCAATCTCTAATCGTCTAGTGTCAGGCTACCTCTGCTGAGCTTCAAGTTCTAATATTAATATTTTCTGTTGCCTTGCAAATTCAATTTCTTTTTCATGAGCCTCAAGTTTAGCATACGTTACTTGTGCATCTAACTCAAGACGCCTTAAAGCAATTTGCTCACTAGTCTCCTTTACTTTCTCCAGAAATTCTTCTCCTAACTTCTCATTTTCTACCAAATGTGTCACTATGACTCTCAGAATTTGTGCTTTAGTCATATTATTTTTTACTGTTAATTCTAACTTATTTGCCATATTTATTAAGGCAAACTTTTTTAGATTTTTAATTCCCTCAAAGTCTGGATTTTCCAACAGCGACAACACTTGATCCTCCATGGTTAATTAACACTTGGCAATTGACTGACAAAAATAATTAACAGACTGGCACGGCACTACACTTCACTTTAAATTGTCACGACACTGAAAATTTGCATGGCCTCACTGCACAAACAAATTATTGGATGACTTACCTCCAAAACCGTGAAACGTAGGTTACTTGTTACACAGGCTGACTCTGGCATGGCATATTGCAAGTTTCTTAAACACAGATTTTTAAGCACACTGGTATCTAGGAAGGCAAGGTTAGATTAGCAAAAGTTAAATATAAGTGGGAACAATATCTCCCGGCCAGACCCCCAAAATCACTGTTACAAACCGTTCATTAATGCTCGTGGCCTGTACAGCAAAAAAAAATCTTGTAGTCTAGGGGCATTTACTTATACAGCAATCTAAGGTGGGTCACCAGTATAATCCCATGGTTTGTACAGGCAAGATTTAAAATCAATCACCCCCTTTAGGACTAAAAATTCACTCAATTAAAATAAATATATATTATAAAAATATTCTGTTAATTATCAATATTATATGTTAAGCAACAAATGGGTAATCACATGTAAATCAAAATAAAATTATGTCTCTACAGACTAACATATTACAACAGAACAGAATAGATATAATGTTACAGACTTTACTCCTAAATGTGATCCTTCCGGTGTCCAAACAGTTACTGAATAATGTTCTCACGGCAGGAGCCCATGTCGCTTCTGCACAACATTTTAAGTGACAGTTTTTACTTAATTTAAATCTTACTTACATGGAGCCATATAATAGGAATTACTTAACTAAATTAAGGAATGATCAGATTTACATGTATAAACAGAAATAATGTAGTTACAAATATAATAGTCACATATATATATAAAATAAAAGAATGTGTTGTCAACTGCCAACATGGCAGGAAATAATATCCCACAAATATTGCCAACTAGGTGAAACAATAATAACGGTTTCCCACAGTCTTGCCAATAAGTGATCAGCACAAAATATAACTTTCACACGGGAAGCTGACACAAAAAAAAAAATATAATAACGGTTTCCCCCTGTGAACATTGCTACTGGTAAAACCTTTCTAATTAGATTGATTCTAGCAGCATTTCGATCCCAAAATGGCATAGCCTTAGCTCTTGCATCGTCCGGAATAGCTGTGACATTGCTACCAAGTGGAAGAACTGGTACCTCGGCTTTGAAATTGCCATTGAACATACAATTCATTGAAGCAACATTTCAAAAGCATCCGGCACACGAACTTAAAAATATTATTCAGTCGAACATTCAAAACGAGGCAGTCACATATAAGTACGTCGACACTGTTGAGAAAGCAGACGAAGCGGTTAATTATCCAACAGAATTTTTGAATTCACTCGATCTGCTAGGGATACCATCACACGTAAGGCAATTGAAAATCGGCGTGCCAATTATCATGTTGCAAAATATCAACCAGCCAAAACTTTGCAATGCCACGTGCCTTGCAGTAAACAAATTAATCAGCGACGTCGTAGAAGCAACAATCCTGACAGGACCTTTCAAAGGAGATGTCCTCATTCCCCGCATTCCTGTGATTCCCACAGATATGCCATTTCAATTTAAGAGATTGTAATTTCCATTTCGATTAACGTTTGCAATCACCATCAACAAAGCTCAGGGCCAATCTTCAGACTTGTGCAGTTTATATCTAGACATGGATTGCTTCTCACATGGACAATTATATTTTGCGTGTTCAAGAATTGGCCAACCAGACAGTCTCTCGAACAACAAAAAATATTATATACCCACAAGCATTGTAAAATTAAACATATTAGAAACGTGTGCGTTCTCTTTTCTTTCTTTCCCCCTTACCCAGACTGAGCCACAGCAACGCGTATATTTTTATTTTCCATAACTATGTTGGAGATGAAGGAGAGCCGGTGGTCAACATGATTGCAAACAATGCACAATTTTGATTTGGATGTGACGTGTTGAACGCGTCATTAATGCATACATCCTACTGTCGGTCTTTCTATAATTAATTCAGAGGTTGACATGCACTATGGAAAGTGGCATGTGTAACGCCGCTGACAAATCTCAATTGCTGGAAGACGTTGATCCGGGAACATTTACCAACAGCATGCGAAGAAAGAAGCATTCATCTTGATTGGGATGCATGGTGGATGTCTGTCTATCGTAGTTTAATTCAATATGCCAGGTTGTCCGTCGACTCGCTCTCCTCACTTGCGTCGTTCAAAAGATTTTCTACTGGCATTCCGCGTGTAATACGTAGGCACTTCTGAATACAGCAGTCTATTTGCAAACGCGTCATTTTGACATAACATGAAGAAAGCAGTAACCGTTGTAGCCAGTGGATTCATAGCTGTTTGTTGCACATTTGTAGCTGTGAAATAAAAGTATTTTCCATTTTCTTATTTTCAAAAGAAAACCAAAAAATACTAACGAAATATTTCAATTCAAACGTAGATCAATAGACACAGCTCAATTTCACCGCCAATTGCACTGAAAAATAAGAACAGTTAAAAAAACGAAATGAAAACAGAAACAAAATAAACTATACTCACGAAATGAACACTATGGTAAACAACGCAGCTCAATTCCAAGACAATGTCACACAAAATAATTAAATAAAAATAAAAATAAATCAAAGTCTATGAAAAATCAATTTATCATTGCAATCGGAAACACTGAAATGAAATCGTAATGTATTTCAAAAAATGTGTGTTACTCTTACATGCAACAAATGGCATTGTTTTTCCAAAGAAACATGTTTTTACCTGTCACAGGTGTAACATCTAGATAGTAGGTATATAAAACATGCAAGTAATTGAATGGAACGTTGTGACCAAATTTCAAAGCAATCGGAGAAGAACTTTCAGAGTTTACAGCATGTGTTGCTCTTACGTCCTACAGATGGTATTGATTTTCAAAAAAAGCATGTTTTTCCTGTCATAGGTGAGGCATGTATCTAGTAGGTTTATAAAAACACTCGTCTATTCGAATGCAACGTTGTGTCAAAAATTCAAAGCAATCGGTAAAGAGGTTACGAAGATTTCCCTGACATGAATAATACATGAAAAACACATTTATTTAAAAAACATTTTTTTTCCGTTACTGACATGACATCTATATAGTATGTATATAAAAACCTGCTCGGATGCGAATGGAATGTTGTGTGAAAATTTCAAAGCTATAGGTGAAGAACTTTCGGAGATTAACGATTTTCAACAAACGAACATTTCCATTTTTATTTATATAGGTATTACCGTCCTGACAATGCAGGATATATTTGCAGGTATGCGTATTGTAGTAAATAATAAACAAGCAATCCAGGCACTTAATGCCTATACTGAATCAACAGAAACAGTACCCACATTAAATTCTTTAATTAAAACTCCTAAATTGACACTGTCATTCGGTAATAAGGGTACTAATAATCAATGTAAAATTAACAGGTCAAACACTGATTTATCAGTGAGACCTAAGAGTACCATAAGTACTCCCAAGAGCCTGATAAGTGCACCCAAGAGCCCAATAATTACTACCAAGAGTACAACAGGTACTCTCAAGAAACAAACTAATAAATACACGCAAACAGCAAAGCCTTCAAAACCTGTAGACAGTGTTTCACTTAAACCGGTGAACCTTAAGCATGCTGTAGGCTTGGGGTTTTGTTTGTTTTGCCATCAAACCCATTCTCTATACAATTTTATAAATTACCCTAAAAGTCAGACGACTCAACAGTTACACAGATTTTTTTTCAGGGATATTCCTGTGCGGGGCCCTAAGCCTCTGGCTGGCCCACTAAGTGTTGCTTGTTTCTGTTTTACTTGGGCGGAATATGAGTATTTATAACTCGTAAGGTCGCTTCAGTAAGATTTTGCCGAAGCTATCCAAGTTACACAGATGTTCCAGGTGTCTCAAACCACATAATACTAACAGCTGTGAGACCCCACTGAATACATGCAATAGGTGTAGAAGGGAACAGCATCATGCTGCACCGTGCAAATTTATTAAATCAAATTATTCAAACCCCAAGGTAAGAGATCTCAAGTTAATGCAACATTGCCCACTGCCCAACTCCAAGTTAAGAATAAAGGGGCCCAAGAATGCAATTCGTGGCCTATTCGATCAAGGGTGCCAGAAAACATTTATTACACAGAAAGCGGCAGAGGCACTTAAATTAAAATCAGTAACATAGGTAAAATTAAACCTGTCAGGGTTCATGATAAATAGAGAACCCCAAGAATATACAGTAGCACAACCGCTCATGCGCCTAGGTGGTTATGTCAGGCCTGTCCAGGCCATAGTAGTCGATCAAATCTCATTTGACCTAAATATTAAGGGTCTAGGGTACACAGCCAGATTCCTACTGGAAAATGGAGTTAAATTTGCTGACAACACGTTAATGGCTGACCGCTTCACCAATGCGAACCTTCTAGTAGGAACAGAGTACTACTGCCAGTTTATTACTGGTCAAGATAAACAAAAGGGCATGAATTTGCTCAAATCAGCAGGAGGCTATTTACTTACAGGTAAAGTTTTAAACCCGAACAAGCCTATGCCTGCTAACAATCAATGTTAATAGAAATTAATCATCAGCTGAAAATAATTCTCCAGCAACAAGCCTAAAAAAGTAAACAGCTGGGTAAATAAATCCAGATTGAGTCTGGTACAATTAATATTAGCCAAGATTTTTTTATGGATCTCAGTGGATAATCAGTGGTCAGCAGCCTAAACCGGTGCAAGTCATAGCGACCAAGCCTCTGAACCCCCACCGTAGACCCAGAATTATTCTCGACAGTAATAAGTGACCACACTCAGTCCCCTATATAAATCAACAAAAGTAAGCTAGAAAACTCTAGTACCCAATGAATCTCGTGGGAACATGAAGTCATCAAGAAACTTCTATACCTGCAAATTTACTGGGACCAAGGTTCAAATTAACCTGGCACCTAAGGTCTGCCATGAAAACCTTAAATTAGTCTTAAGCAGACAACCACATTTAATCAAGTTTCTCTGAACTAGGATTCTCGTAATTTACCTAATGAATTTCCACTTCCCGTGTTGCATCAGTTTTGCCTGAGCCGCTTCTTCTTTCCCGCTTCTGCCTTTAAGCAACTTTAGAAACGTTTTTGAAGAAGTACTAGCACAAGCAAAATTTAAAACTTGCAAATCTGTAAGTGAACTTATAACAGAGAACTATAAACCATGAAACGTATAGGTTGGGATAATCCATTACAATTTATCTTCCAGGCATGATTGGTCGTAGTAACAATGAATTAATTCTGTCCAGCAATCTTAGGTTTCCCTCAATCTAATGAATTAACATTAAACATTATATTGCTGAACTTCGTTACATCTTACGAGGGCTATAGTACTGTAACTTAACATGCCTAATACGAGTAGGCATTACTGCTCGCCCATGAATCTTCAATTTATTTTGTGCTTAGTTTTCCCTCAAGAAGGATCTTGCACTAATTTAACCTGAATAAAACGAGCAGACTCAACGGCTCACCTATGAATTAACGTGATAATTAGAGCACATTATTGTACACATGATAATTAGAGCACATTATTGTTCACGTGATAATTAGAGCACATTATCGTTCACATGATAATTAGAGCACATTATTGTACACATGATAATTAGAGCACATTATTGTTCACATGATAATTAGAGCACATTATCGTTCACATGATAATTAGAGCACACTATTGTTCACCATGATAATTAGAGCACATTATTGTACACATGATAATTAGAGCACATTATTGTACACATGGTAATTAGAGCACATTATTGTTCACCATGATAATTCGAGCACATTATTTCTCCCCATGATAATTCAAACACAATTTTGCTCAACATGATAATTCGAACGCATTATTGCTCACCACGATAATTCGAGCCCATTATTGCTCACCATGATAATTTGAGCACATTATTGCTCACCGTGATAATTCGAGCCCATTATTGCTCCCCACGATAATTCGAGCCCATTATTTCTCACCATGAAAACCTGAGCAACCATTATTGCTCACCATGAAAACCTGATTTACCATTATTGCTCACCATGAAAACCTGAGTAACCATTATTGCTCACTATGAAAACCTGAACAACCATTATTGCTCACTATGAAATTCTTAAGGTATGTGCTTGGTTAAGTCTCAAGAGGACTATAGCATTGTAGCGTAATACATATATAAACCAAATAGGCACTACTACTCATAAGTAATTCTGTTAAGCTAGGTGCTTCGTTAAGTCTCTAGAGGCCTATAGCACTGTAGCCTAACACATCAGTACACGAGCAGGTTAACTGCTCACAATTTAGCTAGGGTGACACTACCAAAGAAATAGTCAGTTGTCACAATTAGCATA